>NW_024100514.1:1800000-2110221 GCF_016545835.1 Crotalus tigris | reverse complement strand
CATACTTCATTGGCCCGTTCATCCAGTGAGCATTTTAGCCCTACCCAAACCTGCCCACATCTCTGACTACTTGATATCTTTCTCCACATTATGATTTTCTTCACATTTCCATAAGAGGTAAAGTAATCAAGTAATTTGGAGCCATGATGAGAAATAGCTAAAACGTGAGTCTACATGTACTCTCTTAGTTAGTCTATCTCTATTGAGGAAGACTTGGAGAGCTCAGCTTCCAGTTCACATTTCTGCAAGGATGGTGGTGTTATCAGTTGTCCCTCATAGGATGAGGTTAGGAATACAGGTAGTCCTCAACGTACGACCACAATTGAGCCCAAAATTTTTGTTGTTAAGCGAGACATTTGTTAGGAACATTTTCCTCCATTTTATGACCTTTCTTGCCTAAGAAGGTGTTAAGTGAATCACTGCAGCTGTTAAATTAGTAACACGGCTGTTACATGAATCTGACTTTCGCATTGACTTTGCTTGTAAAAAGATCGCAAAAGGAGATCACAAGATCCCAGGGGCAGGGCAACCATCATAAATAAGAGTCAGTTGCCAAGCATCTGAATTTTGATGAAATGTAAAGTGTAAAAAAACAGTCGTCAGTCACTTTTTTCAAGCGCTGTTGTAACTTCAAAGAGTCACTAAATGAACTGTTGTAAGTCAAGGACTACCTGTACTGATTTCACACTCATTCTGCAGCAAAAGCTTTTTGTTTTTGCAGAGGGAATGCTCTGGGAAGGAAGTTCTTCAGTGACCAAGCAGCTGCCGAATCAGGCTGCTCCGTCCTGCATGCAGCTGTTTTCTATGAGCAGGAGGCATAGGAACGTTTGGCTCTTTCTCTATGGAAAACTTGAAGAATGACGAGGCGGAGAAGGGAAAACTGATGCATCCTGAAAGTCCACAGGATCTCATTCTTCGCCTCATTTCAAGACCAGATATCATCAGTGGCAAGGATAGAACCAAAGCTATCACTCTTATTTGGAAAGAAACTAATCTCTTCTAACAGACTCCCCAGTTTCAAACCGTTTGCTGAAAAGATTACAGCCAAAGTAAAATTAGCACCGTCTCCCCGCCCCCTGTCATTTGCAAATCAGACAGCAACACCTCCTGGCAGATAAAGATCTATACAGCCAGACCAAAGTCTCCTTGCCTCAGTCCAGAGGGCTGGGCACAGAGGCCAAAGCACATGTCATTACGCTCAAGGTCTCATATTACCAGGACAGCCACAGTCAGAGTCCAGAGATTGGGAACCAAGGTCATATGCTAAGCTGACTCTTGTCATTTACCATGTGCTAATCAGACAATCCTAAAGAAATTGTGTCTACTTGGTCACACAAAGGATCTGAAATGATTGAGCAGTAACAGGATTATCAGGAAAGAAAAGTTAATGACTGGATTAACTGAATGGTTAAAATACAGTAGTAATTCGGAATTTAGTAAAGTTAACTTGCTAGATTTCTTTCCTTTGCAACTGCTGGTTCAGAGGTAAGCTTACATCCCTATCAAAATCCTGATAGGTTAAGCAGCATAGTACTTAACATTAGCAAATCAGCCCTAGAATCAAATTTGTATTTAGCAGCATTTACATACCGTAAATGCCGGCGTACAAGGCGACCCAGCGTATAAGATGACCCCCGTCTTTATAGCCAGGCCACATTCCTAGAACGTCGTCTTATACGCCGGAAACTAGCAGTATTTCCGGCGTATAAGACGACTCGGCGTATAAGATGACCCTCATCTTTGGCGCCGATTTCAGCGCTCACGGAAGTCTTATACGCCGGCATTTACGGTATATTGTACACAAAGTTTTCAATTGGCAGGTGCAATAAAAAGATTCTGCAGAAACAATCTTCAGATTTTGCTGTGACTTTAGTTGTGCTTTCAATTATGCAAACACGATCAAACTTTGACCAACAAAAATTACCAAAAGGTTTACTCCAGTTTCTAAATTTTAACAGGTATAGTCTTTTATTTTCAGCCTTAAAAAAGAAGCTGAGAGAAAAACAAGTACAGGACAATGACTGCACTATGAACTAGAATTGTTCTATGGCACAGCCAAGGCCATTCATGTATGCATTTTCTATTTATACATACATACATACCTACATTTTCCAACAAATAATTCTGGATTTTAATTCTATATAGCTCAATCAGATAGTGAAGAAAATCCTACCACACATTCATAACCGCGCCAAGCTTGAAGTCACCTCTATAACCTCTTCTACCACTGCTTGTGGAAAGCTTGCTGCTTGTGGCTTACCTCCCAATACTTGGTCCGGCTAATTCCTTCAGAGTAGGCGCGGGCAAAAGTGCTCTCGCTGTTGAGAGCTGTGACAGCAGCACTGAGTTGTGACATGGGATGAAGATTGGTGGGGAAGTTGTCAAGCATAGTCACTACATGGGAAGGCAGGGCCGCTCTCTTCGCCCACTCTCGAGACACCCAAGTCACCTAGGAAAAGAAAACCACAACGTTACACGTCTATACCTAGGGGGGAAAGTGCTATCCAACACCAATGCCTTTGGTCTTGGCTGTTCTTGTCATTACTATAGAGCAGTGTTTCCCAAACTTGACAATTTTAAGGCATGAGGACTTCAACTCCCAGAATTCCACAGCCAGCAACGCTGGCTGTGGAATTCTGGGAGTTGAAGTCCTCATGCCTTAAAATTGTCAAGTTTGGGAAACACTGCTATAGAGCTCTTAACTGTTTTCTCCAGCAGTTCTCTAGACACAAAAAAAGGTTGCACAATCACTTTGCAGGTCACTTAAGTGGGATGAACGTGACAGCCTCCCAGCAATCTTTGCCATGTCTTATTACCTGTTCTTGGGAAGGAATCTCTCCTGTCACCAGTAACCAAAAGAGACCTTCGGGAAGGGGCTCTGCACCTCCAGGGGCTTTGGGTAGCAGCTTCTGGCACTCGGGAATGCTGTAGCCACGGAAACGAATGCCCTAAAAACCAACCCAGGAAGCAGGATAAGAAACCACATTTCAGCTGAGAGGCTAAGAGCTAATTGCAAAAGTAATGGCGCCCATTCTGCCCTCCTTACCTCATCAGGATCCAAGACAGAGGTCTCGTATATTAGCCCTTTCATACTCCTCATGCCACCGTAGAGCTGGAGAAGAAAGAGTGTTACTTAAAAGAAGGAGAAATTTGCCTTCACCGTAATCCTCCAGTTAACCCAGTGTAGAAGGCAGAAAAATTCCTGCCTTGTTTGATTATGTCTGTCCCCACAAATATCTGACTGGACAGTATTTGACAGAAATTGGGTCTGAGTCTTCAGGCTTCCTAGTTTCTCCAAGTTCCCCTTCTCCATTCAGTCTGAGATGATTTAAGTCATATTTGCAGTTAGCTTATTGATATACTTTTGCATGTATTTCACGTTTTATATGTCATGGAAAAATTCGTGCAGAATTGTTCCCAGGTTTTAGTAATTTTCCGTCTCTTTTAGCACTCTGAAACACAACAGTGATAGGTTTTAACAGTGTTTCTTGCTCCCTGTTTGCCTTAATTCTTCCCCTTTCTATCCACTTTTTTCTCTAGAACAGCAGCTTCAATCAGGTCAAACAGAACAGTACTTTTTAACAAACATCAAGGCTAGCTTTCCAGCTGGCAGTCAGAAAACCTGCTATAGTATTTCACATCAATTTAAAAGCAAATAATGAGATGAGTTCTAATTCAGAAACAAAGCGAGGCTTAGCACAGCCTAGGAAGTTAATAGAAATCAAGAAAACTGCTTTGGCAGCTCCACGCTTGGGAAAGAACTGGGTTACAAATAAAATCAACGATATTGCTGCATTGCTTAATCATGACTAGGCTTTTCCTGACAAGTTAAACTTTTACATCAATTACTGAGCAATGCCAGAAATGAAGTTTCCTAAACTCGTCCCAAAGATTTGTATCAATAACTTTTTCAAGATGGTACTCTTGGATGTTTTAAACTACAACTTTCTTTAAGCCAAACTGTCATGGCCAATTGGATGCGCTTGGAGTGAATAATAGGAGATATAATTCTCCTCATTAGCATAGACTGGCTTGTGGAAAGCTGAAGAAGAAAAACTAGACCTTGAGGCAGTAATGTCAAAATTTATTTCTTTTATTTGTCAGTATTTCTGAACTTTCCCAATCACCAAGGACTCTGAGTAATGAGCAAAATAGATTCAAATTAAAACAACAAACATTAGGAAAACATGAAGATATCTTGGAATCCCCCATTCAGCTTAAGCTAAAGAAGACCTACCATTTGCAAAAAATGTAGGGGCTACATGAATTTATGGAGGGCGAGAATACAAAAGCTTGCAATACACAAAATGAGGGCTACTATTGAGATGGCCTCGTATCTTGTTCATATCTAATGCATCTTGTAGGGACTTTTACCAGACCTTCTTTACATGACTGTTCCACACGGACAAATCTTATTCTACAACGTGCCATTTAGGTTTTAAATGTATAACCTGCATTGTTAATTGAGCCTGGGAGCCTACTGATAACCAGTGTGTCAATGTCATTGAGGTGTTACTCTAGATTTATGGGATTCTCCCATCGGCATTCTTGTACTGTGGTTTATAACAGCTGCACTTCTGGGTCATTTCCAAAGGCAGCCCCTCATAGAGTGTATTAAGAGTATTCCAACTGAGTAGCAATCAAAGTGTGAGTTACCCTCACCAGGGCATCCTGATCTAAGTAGGATTGTTAAATGGTGTATAAATTGGGTGAAAGCTCCCCTAACCATTTCTTCCACCTGCTGCTTAATCAGAAAGCAGTAATCAAGTTGGCTTCCCAAGTCAGACCACCTCCTTCACAAACATGATTCCCACCAGAGCAATCATGAGCTCAATCTTGGTACTCTGCTCTAATGTTTATTGGCAAACAGCAACTCCATCTTGGAGGGGCATAACTTAAGCTTCCATTCAGGTCCTCACAGACTCCCGTCACCGAGTCAGAACTTCTACGACATCTCTGGCACAATCTCAGATGGTGATGTATGGCTGGATATTTTTAGCATACTAATGGCATCACAGCACCAACTTCCAGATGTCCTCTTCCAACAATTTTATGTAGACGTTGAATAGCACAGAGTAAAGGACTGAGCCTTGTGGGACATCACACTGGAGGACCCAAGGGTTTGAGCATTTCTCCCCTATCACCATTGACTATTCAGAGAGGAGGAGAATCATCAAAATGGTGTCCACAACTCTTATATATGGTCCAAACAAGATGTGTTTGATGGTGGTACTGAATGTTGTCAAAAGATCTAATCAATGGGATTAGGTGAGAGGCACTCCACTCATCAAAGTCACAGCAAAGATCATGTAGCAGAATGACCAATACAATTTCTGTCCTCTGTCTGTGCCTGAATCCTGACCGAAAAGAATTCAGATACTGTAATATATTTCTTTTAGAACCCTCTCTAGCTCGTTCCCCACATTTTCACGTTTCTATACCTCTCCTTCCCGTGGCATCTTTGGGAGAAGATGCAAAATGCTACAATATCTTATTATTCCTCCTTGGCCTGGGATTTAAGTTTTGGGAAGTTTAAAAGCATGCCATGAAGGCTCTCAAAAAATAGCTGCAGAGGAAGATAAGCATGCTAATTTAGAAAAAAATTCTAAAAGTTAGACAATTGTAGAGAAGACTCCAAGCCGTTTTCTTAAACGTGTTTTGTTTTGTTTTTTTACTTCAAGACTTAATTTACTGATTCATTTACTGAATCAGAGTAAAACAAGCTGGTCAAGACAGAACTAGGAGATAAGAGGGCAAGATAAGAAACAATGGATGGAAATTAGTCAAGGAGAGAAGCAACCTGGAATTAAGGAGAAACTTCCTAACAATGAGAACAATTAACCAGTGGAACAGCTTGCCTCCAGAAGTTGTAAATGCTTCATCACTGGAGGTTTTTAAGAAGAGACTGGACAGCCATCAATCTGAAATGGCATAGGCTCTCCTGCTTGAGCAGGGGTTGGACTAGAAGACCTCCAAGGTCTCTTTCAGCTCTATTCTGATTGATTAACCTGAGCTCCAAATATCACATTTCACCCTTCTCTCCATAAAACATACAAAGCACCTTTAAGAAAAAAAACAAACCCAAATGCTCAAAAGACATGCAAAATTATAAAACATTACCCTGTTTTTTTTTTTAAATCATGGCTTCCTGTCTCCAGATCATTTCTCCTACCTACCAGTATAATCCTACATACCAAATTATCTTTTTTTTTTTATAGGAGGCATTCATCAGTTTTCGCTTGGTGCTCCCATGAATGCAGAAACACTCAGAAATAAAATTTATACTGAAGACTGTTGCCCCATCTCAACTTTAAGTGATTCTTGTAAAGAGACAAAATGAGGAAAAAGCATACCAAGCAGATGGGAAGAGTGAAGTAGATGCCTGCTAGCAAAGAGTATCACATCGAAAACATGTTCCCTCTTGAAAGCAATGAGTTTCAAAAGTTCCACAAACAGTTCCCAATGGGCTCCAATTTGGTTGTTCCAGATTTTGGTCAAAACAAAATCTGGAGGTGTCTTAGCAGATGAGCAGGGTAAGGTTTCTTGACCTCATTTCTTATGTTCCTCCTACACCTGGCCTGTCTGCTGACCTGCTTGCTAATATTCTCAGTGCCTTCGTTTCCCTATTCACTTGTTAATACCAATGTCCTAAGTTTTTTCCTGATCCCCTGAGCTGCCTCTTCCTGGAACAAATACATGTGCTTTGGTCCAGTCATACGGTAGATAATTAAACTAGCAACTTTGTGCATAGAACAGTCTGTACATCTCCTAAGGATTGCAATGTAATTTGAAGACCCAGGCCTAGTGGATAAACAAGCCTAGGATATGCAACCAAAATGAATGGACAAGAGTGTATCCAATAAGAAGAAAATGTAATTTCTTACAGGAAATCGGAACCCATGGGCTAGGGAAGCAATATCTGATGTAAATATCAAATCAAATGTTGCTTCCCCAGCCCATGAGCCTAAGATTCAACCAGTAGTAGCTGATACTTCTTCACTTCTAAATAAGTGAAGAAATATCAGCTGTTACTGGCTGAATCTTAAACTAAGACAGGAAATTAGACCAAAGCTGAAACAGTGACCAAAACCAGTATTGTGATGTAAGATGGCACTCAGCTTCTAATTTATTATTAGTATGACATAGCTGTGAGCATGCAGACATTTAGAACTGTAGATATATGGTGGAAAGTATCGGTACCATGTGAATAGAAACTTTAAAAAACAGAGAGGTGATTAAGATTTCCAGGGGTTGAAGGTTGGTTACCTCTCTGATAAGCAGAAGCAGTATTACACAAAGTAGTACACGTTTCAGAATAAATTAAGGAAGAGATATTATGCAAAGGCTTTAATCTGTCAGATGTATGCAGGTTGCAGATTCTGAACTGTTCGATATAATTTTCTGTTCAGAATCAAATCTATTGTTATTCGCTCTGAAAAAAGAGGTGGACACATCTTTAATTAAGATCAATTCACCACCAGCAGTAGGTTCTAAGTTAAGAACCTCTTTTAATTTTAGGAGACTAAGCACAAGAGTTGAAGCCATTCAAATATTAAGAAAATAGTTTCTACATAATGCAGATCATTGAGAAACAAATACTAAGCAGTTCTCCAAGATCCCAGAGAGATTAATTCTAGTTCTGGTTTTTGCCAGCTTTTCACTTGAGACATTCAAGATGAATCTTATGTAATCTACAGTTGGATTCGAATCTTATTCCTTTTTTTTTTCATATACTCAAACATTTTCTGATTTATTTTTTATTTTTTATCTAAACCTCATCCTAATGTCTGGAATGCAGAGCATTCCAGCAACGTACCATCATCTCCCTAAAGGCACTTCACCAGATGAGAGCAGCTCTAAAGAGAACAACAGCAAAGACGCTCCTTTACAATTAATTTTGTCTGAAGGTAACAATTTCATTTCCTGCAGGGTATAGATGCGCATTGATGCAGAGCAATACAACTTACCATATCTACAGTAATTTGTCCAATGACAGTACTGCCATATTGTTGTCTGAAGCTTTTAAGTCTTGCTTGTTCTTTGGGTATCATATTCGCAAGAACATCTTTCAGATTCTGAAAATCAAATAACGTCTAATGTTATACGCAACAAATCAGCTATTGTCAATGGTAGAAAACCAATCTAGAAAAGTGATATATGAGAGAGAGAAAAAGTAGATATATGAAATAAAATATTTCTCATATTTGTTTAATAACTATTTTACAACAATCCTGGCTGCAATCTACACGAAGAAAAGTTTTGTCCTAATACCATGACATCTGGTTCACTCAGTAGATTCCACAACCCCTTTTTGTTATTTCTACACTTTTTTCCCCCCTCAGGTCACATTTTCAAATTTTTCACATTTACCATTTTGTTGTGTTAGCGAATTGTCTATGCTTTAATCTAGTGGTTTCATAACTTGCTGATGAAAATGACCTCAAAAATCTTGATTTAATTTTTTAAAGATTTAGTAATTTTGTACCATTTTTGCTCATCATCTTATTTTACCTGAGCACAAAAGAATGAAATGGATTGTAGACTATTTTCTCTTCACACAGTTATAAGTAATCTGAACCTTTTTTTTTCTTTTTCCATTAGTTTTCTTGCATACAAATTAAAAAGGCATGGACTATCAATGGTATCGTATGTTAAAACCATTGGTATAACACAGTGGTAAGCAACTTCGGCTCTTTTATGACTCGTGGACTTCAACTCCCAGAATTCCTGAGTCAGCCATGCTGAGGGGAAAGGGAGAGGTTTCCAAGCTGAGCCATGCTGGCTCAGGAATTCTGGGAGTTGAAGTCCACGAGTCATAAAAGAGCCAAGGTTGCCTACCCCTGGCATTTCAATGGAAATACAAAACTTTAAACAAAACTACATTTTTGCCTAGCTATGGGAATGCTTCTGAAATCTTCCTAACTTAAAAATCAACATGAAAAACTATCACTTCTTCCTTCTCTAGTAACTATAACACTGTATTTATGGTTCTACTATGAATTCTCATCATAAGCATAAATGGTCAAACAACTGCAAACTACTCCTCTATCTCCTAAAATGTATTGTCAATGGGAAGGAGCTACTGAATTTGAAAAGAATATATACTGACACCAAGCACACCAATAATGCAGTCACCAACCTAGACTGGTCTTCAGTATAATCAAGACTCAAATTGTCAACCAACAATTTGTACATCCTACAAGAAATGAAAAACAAAACAAAACAACTTACTGTAGAAGCACTTGCATGTCTCGCAGCAAAAATGATACATGATGAATTCTGTAAAGAGAAAGAAACATTAGTTCTACACTAATAATCCTCCATGCCCTATAATGCACTTTTAGCACACTTTGTCCCACTTAACTCCATCACAGTCCCCTCCTTGACAAATATTGGAAAATACTGGATTTCTGAACCATCATAATCAAGGAACTCTCAGCAGCATACAACAATAATATTGAACTATATAAGCATCACGATATAATACAATCACAAACAATTAAAACCAGTAACTGTTTATTTTCTACGTGAAGAAATGTATAGCACTGACTTTAAGAATGTAATATGGGCCAGCGGCAACCACACTCAAGCACTCAAATTCAGTTCAGTTTGGAACCTCTTGAGTATCTTTCATGGCTGAGCAATGATTTAAATTCTTATCACTCAAGTCTTCTTTTTTTATTATACCCTATTAGCATTCCCATTAGTTATTCCCAAATATGCATCTGGTTTACTACTCGGTTCTGTTAAAATGTTTAGTCTGGAAATCCAAAGAGAAGGGAAGAATGAGATCAGCAGCTGGCTACCCCATTAAGCAGCAACAGCAGCATTAACATAATCCCCAGTGTCAGGTAAGCTGACAATTGTACTGTACTGTAACAATTTTCACACCATGGCTTAGCCCCAGTAAATACCTGACTTACTTCCAGAAAATCAATAAACTTAGGGCTGATCTAGGGGAGGCTCAACATTTATTAATAGTCTCCTGTCAATTTTGATCACTGCTACTTTCGCTGTCCAATCATCATAGGGAGGGTAACACTTGGATTGTTGTTGTTTTTCTCTCCTAACTTGTTGCTAGAAATAACATACAACGCTGCAATCTCTGCTTAGTAGTTGCAATCCAAACTCATTTCATATTCAGCTTAATGCCACATCTGGGGCATGAACAAGTTTCCTACAATCTTAATTACAAAACAGGCTAAAACTAAGAGGTATAAAGCTAGAAAAAAACTTAACTTTTAAATACTGACTAATATTCACTAATAGGTACTATCTTATCATTAGCCTATTTTCTCTACCATACTTTGCACCAACCTACACATATATTTCTCTATCATATGGTGTCTTTTATATGTTTTGGAATACTACTCCCACAAATCTCATTTAGTATAAATAGAGGAGAATATATGTACAGTAGCTCAGGTTGAACTGTAGAGTCCCTGATTCCGTCTGAGTTTGGTAGAGAGTGATTCCCACTTCCTTCTAACATTGAAGGTATTACCTTGTTAGCTAATGAAACATCTGCAAACAAACAATCAAACTTAGAGAGGCCCAAGGACTGTATCTCATCTAATACCGTCAATGGTCAAACTTCCTATGAATTGTAATCTAAATATCTTGAGAACAGAAATATTTGGGCAAATGTTTTTATAATATTTAGCTATCTGGAACTGTTAGGGGGCGGGTAGCAAATATGTTTGATGAAATAAACAGTGCTCTACAAATCAGAGTACCTGGTTCATACTGCATCCTGAGTCAAACCAAACAATCTACATAACGCTTTAACACAATGAACCACCTGTTTAAAAATACAGAATAAAACCATATATGGAGTTACTGAACACCATTTGCCTGCAGGAAAATATAGTTTGGTAGGACCATCTGTAAGAAACTAAGCTTAGGCCATCACGTTGGAGACTTGTTAAAACTCATTGCTTCTTAAATAGATCTGATTTTATCTAATCCTAGCATAGAAATAAGCCACAGTGACAGTGGAAGTCTTTTCCAAGAGGGCTCTTCTGCTGATTTAATTAAAGACTTTGAACATATGAAGCTGCTGCCAACCACAAACAACCCAAGACATTTTCTAGTCTGCCTTGCCTGTCAGCATCTCTCAAGGTTTCAAGACTGCAGCATCTGACAGCCAGGGATTGGATTTTCTGCATGAAAAATATGCACTCTAGAGCTCAGCTGTGACCCTTAATAACGAGAGGATTCTGCATATAATCCTTCAGATTGATACTCTCGTCTAGATCTGAGGCACCAGATACAATGAACTAAAACCTCTGCAAAACCTTTGACAAAATCAGTTACTCTCCCCCCATTAAGTAGGAATAGCAAGTGCTTTCTAGAACTCAGCCAAATTATAAAATGCTTGTTCCTTAATAAGGAATTTCACAAACACTGCTGACAATTCCTTGCCTACTTCCAGCTGACTTTCAGCTTCCCTGCAGAGACTTCTCAGCAGCCTTGAACTCATGTTTGTTCTTGTCTTTTTTTATCTGCTTACCTCTTCAACAGCCTTCCTTCTGATGCCTTCTGAAGAGCACATACATGCAGGATTTTGTTCTTGGGCAGCCCACGTAGAAAGTGAGCAATCTGGCTTGACACGTACACCTCTCTGATTGGCAAAAAATATCCCACTACAAATACTGCTAAAAGCTAGGCCCATTAAAAATATTGGGGCATCATCAAACTCTTTCTGAAAATGTTATTGCTGTTTCCACAAAATCATTCCGCTAAATAAAAAGCAGAGAAAGCTGGCTGTAACCAAAAATAGCGACTTTCAGTTTTAAGACTATTAAATAATCAATTATACTGCCAAAACTGGAAGTTCAACATTAAAAAGACAGCAGTGTGGCTTAGCTTTATCATGCATCAGAAAGTTGTTTCATTCCTAGAGCAGATCAGAGGGGGGAAAAAATCTTAGTCATTGCTCAAAGCAAATGGAGGAGGCTTAAGGACAAATGGTGTGCTTCCTAAAACTGTATCTAAGCAACTTTTATTTCTTCTTCACTCTGGACTGAAGAGAAATATCTTGGGACAACTCCCAAAGGAAAGTTGTAGAAAAACAATATTAATTGGGTGATACACAAAATATGGTCATTTCAAATTATTTTTATGAGCAAGTGATTGAATTTCCTTTTCAAACAAATATCCTACTGATGCACTGGATTATCTTCATGCAGACAGTCCTCGAGTTATGACCACAATTGGGACAGAATTTACCTAAGTATGGAAGTCATAAAGTGCAATTTCACCTAACCACAACACTTAGCAATGGCAATCCTACCACTCGGTGAGCTGCGCTGATTGCCAGTTTGCTTTCGGGTACAATTCAAGGTGCTGGTTATCACCTTTAAAGCTCTACGTGGCATCGGTCCACTTTACCTGAGGGACAGTCTCATCCCACTGGGACTGGCCCGCCCTACCCATGTGGCTCTAGGGCTGCTTCTTATGCTGTGGCTCTGGGGCTGCTTTTCAGGAAGCTGTAGATGCCCCGGAGGCCTCTGCCATTTCAGCCTGGCTCGGCAGTGTGGCACAAAGGGGCTTCTTGGTGTGCCGTATCTCTGGGGCTGCAAGAAGCCCCTGGGCCATAGTACAAAGCACTTCGTAATGCAAAGCCAGCCCCAGCCTCATCCAGCCCAAAGCTACAGGTGACCCTGGAAACCCCAGCCCAGTCCCAGCTGCAGTTACCCTTGCCATCCCACAGCCCGAGCCCCCCCCCAGCTGACATTCATCATCTTCTTGCTTATGCTCTATGTGAAGCCATCTTCCCCAGATCTCGCAAGGAAACCATCATGCGGAGCCTAGGAAAGTCTCAAGGGCCAGGTCGGGCATGCTTGGTATGTAGCAGAGCAAGAAGAGAACGCTCAGCTAGGGCAGCAGGGGTTCTATACCAGAAGAGGTCAAATGGGCATAAATGGGTGAAGAAAGGAAGGGTAGGAAGAACAGAAGTGTCCCTGTGGTCTTAAGTGCAGGCGGGTTGCCAAGCACCCAAATTTTGATCCTGGGGATGCTATAACAGCCGTAACGTCAGGGTCTCTTCATTCAGTGTTGCCATAATTTCTAATAGTCGCTGAAGGATCGTAACTTGAGGACTAGCTGTATTCCCAACTAGCACTGGCTGTTCAAAATACATTATTTGGAAGATCAGGAAGAGTACAGCTGCAATTATTCCATCATAGTATTTAACTGTTTAGTATGGAATATAAAAATAATTTATATCTGCTTCCAGGGCTATATTTTGTCATTATAACTCTACACTAGCATTTTGCAGAATTTGAGTTTATATACTCAGCGTTTCAAATTAACATTTACAAAATCCTAAAGGCTTTGGAATGTAGTCAGATCTAGGGAAATTTCTATTCGTTTTTATTATTTTGAGATGTGAGTTATTACTGCAGATATCTGGACAGGTGAGCTGGTAAAGATTTAACTTAGCAAGTTAGAGATGCTTTTTTGTTTTTTCAAGGCTCAACGAAGTTATTAAGAAGTAACATGGAGCTCACAATATGATGGACCTCACTGTCTCCTTGATGAATCAAAAGTCTTGTTTACCAAAAATCTAGATGTGCAATTATTCTCTGTAAATCTATATTTCTTTGGATTGAATGTAACCTACTTATGTTCGAGACAGCAGAAAGATATGAAGCAGTTAAAAAGCTATAATTTTGGCACATTAAAAACATATTTCTAACCACTTCAATATTAGTACTGCTCTTCTTTCTAACATCTTTTTTTTCCTTTCCACTTATTGGCTTGTTCATATTTTGTAATAGTAGAATGCAATTTCTGCAGCTGGTTGCAGCAGTTTAAAAAACAAATCAAAATTAAAAGAAATCTTCTGTCTGTACTTTCTGTTAAGGGGAAAACAATACATTCCTTGTTACCAAATTTATCAGAATAAAGCTCAAAACATATTGACAGTGTTGTATGATAAATTCCCCTAAGTTTTTTTAAGACTATCTTCTGGCTTCCAGCTCACAAATATGGTAAACAAACTAAATATGAATGCAGTACCACACAGTAACAGCTCTGGCAAAGTCAATGATTAATCATTATTCTCAAGTTTAATACAAGGCTAAATTTACAGTTTGTATACAGTAGCAACAACTGATACCATATACACCCATATTAAATGCCCTCCTAAACTCTGCTATGAATTCTCACACACTTATTAATAATGTCACTAGCAAAGTTGAAGTTCAACGGAAAACCCCGCAAGCTATCAAGTTTGCTTCACTTTAACTTGTTGAAGGAGCCACAATGGTTGCATTCATATATTTCACTAGGATTAACTAAAAATGATGACTTAAAGTTGCCAAGGTTGGGGACCCCTGACTTAAAAGACTCAATGGTTAAGATCACATAATGTTCTATATACTGTAGGTAGTCTTTGACTGTTCAAAGTTATCATGACCTTATAAAAAGCTTCTTAACATTCATCCTCAAAGTTATGACTGTCACCCCTCCACATTTATGAGTTTATTTTGGGTGCTTGGCAACAGCTGTGGATTCCATGGTCAAATGGTTGTAATTTGTGACATTTTTGCCAGTTTCCAGCAAAAGTGCCCATTCAGGAGAACAGATTTGCTTAACCTTCATGTGAATTGTTTAATGACCACAGCCACTCATTTATAACGGTCATAAAAACAAATCCGACCATGTGATGCCTCCACTTATGACTGCAATTCTGGGCTCCCTTGTGGTTGTAACTTGAAGACTATTTGTATTTTGTTTGATTCTGTTTGGTTTTGGCTTTGCATGCTCTGTGGAATGTCTAGGCTTCTCAGATCTACAATACCTCTCATACTTTATCTGATCCAGGGCAGAAGAGAAGAAAGTCAGAAAAGCATTTAGGTTGGCAACATAAATAAGCTTCTAAGATTCAGGGAAGCATGGGAATGATAATCTCTAACTATGTTATGTTGACACATATATTGGTTCTTCCAATAAAAGGGAATATGTATGGCTTATGCTCAAACTGTGCGGTTCTTGGTGCTTGTGAGTTTAGTTGTTTGCTTTCATTACCCTGCTAGGAACTGATGACATTACCTACAGTGGCTGAGTAATAATAAAATATCTGTGAACAAATGACCAAACTCAGAGAACACAAGAGACAACAGAGTCTAAAAAAAAAAAGGGGGGGGGCGCCTCAAAAATCTCAAAAGATACAATAAAAAAGCTAAGCTAAGGAAGAAACAAAAAGATCAGAATATATCTCCTTCAGCAACCAAAAAGCAGATTAACACTAAACCAGGGGTAGGCAACCTTGGCTCTTTTATGACTCACGGACTTCAAATCCCAGAATTCCTGAGACAGCTGTTTCAGGAATTCTGGGAGTTGAAGTCTGTGAGTCATAAAAGAGCCAAGGTTGCCTACCCCTGCACTAAACAATCAAGCAGAAAGTATCTTAATCAAGGAATTACCATGGAGGAAACCACACCCCCACTGGCAGGACAAGCTACTGTATAAAAATGGGACAAGCCCCACACTCACTAGCACTGATATTACCTAAGTTGGGTAATGAAAAAACTGCAAGAAAATAATCATGCTCAGGAAGCACCAAGGACTCCACAGTTCAGTTCCGAGCTACATATGTTAACACTGAAATTTGATTTATTTATTTATTTATTTATGAGACTTATATACTGCTTTAAGTGCAAGCACTCTCTAAGCGGTGTACATCAGTAAGCAATGTATGTATGTATGTATGTATGTATGTATGTATGTATGTATGTATGTATATATATATATATATATATTTACATTGCCCCCAACAATCTGGGTCCTCATTTTACCTACCCCGGAAGGATGGAAGGATGAGTCAACCTTGAGCCGGTGAGATTTGAACTGCTGACCTGCTGAACACAGTCAGCTAAAGTGGCCTGCAGTACTGCACTCTAACTGCTGCGCCACCTCGGCTCATTTAATAGACTGACGTGGAATCTAAATGATATAATTTGCTAATAGAAACAAAAGCAATGGAAGCGTGGAGGGTTGGTGGTTTCTGGCGAGCTTTTCTTGCCAGGAACCTCCAAAACTCTAGAAAGCCTACATGCACTCCCATAATATTTTTTTTCCAAATGTCCTTCATGAACCAATCAAGTTAGCAACACAAAATGGTTTGGTTTTATACAGAATTCACAGATTCTATCCCTGCTTTCCAGGATTCAAGCTTCCTTCCACCTGCATTATTACTCTCTCTATTTCATTTGCCTCCTCAAAATAGCACACAATGTTGCATATACTGAAAACTATTGCAGAAAGTATCAAGCATTTCAAGTGGGAAGAAATTCCTAGGACCCAGTCGATGATTTTTTTTTTAAAAATGCTTCAGACAGTAGACCCACTCCCTTCTTAAAGAGGCTCTTCTAATTAACTTTCTCATGTTTCTCATACAGTTCAGAACCATCCTGCCCCAAAGCCGTTGATGAGAATTCTAGAATGACTTGTTCTCATTTGTTCAATTAAACTTTCCTGTTACTGAGGAACATCTATGAAGTCAAGGATCCATGCGACGTAAATGTTCACCACAATAATTATTATAAGATTCTGTGTAATCCTTAGCAATGGGCTTATCTAATAAGGAAGTCAGGAATTTCAACTGATTGTATTAGCTTTCCTACAAACTAGCAACTTGCAGGCCAGCTGGGAATTTTAGCAGTTGCAGCCCCAATATATTGCCTTGCCATCTGCTTTCCAGCTCCATCGTGTTTCTTCACCGCTGCGGAGCTGGAGAGCTTGCCCCACCACTGCCCAGATGCCCAAGCATTTCTTTGCTAATTTGCTTTTCAGTGTTGCGTTTCTCCATTGTGATTCTGAGCTGCGGCCCGCACGGAAACAAAAGAAGTTTGTGGGACTAAAAAAAAAAAAAAAAAGTTCAATCAGATCTTCCAACTTCTTGCAAAAGATCTTGCAAAGTTAGAAGGTCTGATTGAACTTTTTTTTAAGTCCCACAAACGTTTTTTGTTTCCCTGCATGTGGCAGCACAGAAACGCAATGGAGAAACATGACAGAGAAATGCGACAGAGCTGGAAAGCAGGGGGCAAGAAAACTCCCCCAAGAGAGCCAGGCACTAAAACGGGCCCACCTCTCTCTAACAGCTGCCCAGGCCTGCCAGAGAGAAGCCTGGCATCTATTGAAATGCAGCGGCATTCTGGCTCTGGCGGGGAAGGGGCAGCCGGCACGGGAGCTGCAGGCAAGATGCCCGCTTGCTTCAGCACCCTCCCCTGTCGCTTCAGTGGCTGTGTAGGCAGAGTTGTGAAAGGGGCCAGGCGGTTGAAAGCACCAGCAGTCTGGCTCGGAAGGGGAGTTAAGGGAAGAGGCGGGCAGGTGGGCAGGGCCTTAACTAGGGCTTATTTTGGGGGTAGGGCCTAGATTAGGCCCACCCCCAAAAATCAAGCTAGGGCTTATTTTCGGGATAGGTCTTATTTTTGAGTAAACACGGTAGTAAGTCTTACCTAGATTTATCTCAGTATAACCAAGCTTGTTTAATATTAGGATGAGAGACCACCAGGGACTTTTAGGACTGCAAGCTACAGTGGGAAATTTAAAACAAGCATCCTGAAAGATAACATCCAGAAATCATTTCTGTCTTGTTGGCAAAGAAAACTGCAAGCTTATGCCCATGTAATCAAGCTTAATTCAAGGAACTTTTATATAAAGGTCAAATAAACCAAAGAAAAAGCTTAACAGAAAATGAGAGAGAGAGAGAAAAAAAAAAACATATTCTATGTCCATGCTAGAAACTAAGTATGTTGTCAAAACTTGGAACTCTCTTTGTACCTAGCACAGAAATGTTCTTTATTAAACAACAGGTTCGGAGATCCCCTGATAAACAAGCAATGATAAAGTTTACTATACTACAACCTTCCTTTACTTTTTAGACCTGTGAAGGTCATAAATGCAAGATCTGATCATAAAGTTACCTTTTCATCACTGCTGTAACTGCAAATGGTCATTATGCAGGGCAATCTCTAACCAAGGACTAATAAAATCTTTCATTTATACAGGTAATTACTATATCCTGAACAAAATCTGCCCTAATTTCCAGAAAGCACAATTAGCTGAGCTACTTCCAATGATAGACCTTGCTACGCTTATCAGAAGAAATCTGGGTTTCATTCCCTCCACTATTGTTTCACAAAATGGTTACAATAGGTAGCAGCATTTAGTTGACCTCATTCTCTTTGGCATAAGTCAAGCAGGACTGGACCTGGTTAGTGCTTAGATGCGAGACAACTAGAAAATCCCAGGGCAACGAGTTAGGCTGAGAAGTAAACAAACAAATCAGAAGCCTGCTTTAGTCTGTAGTTTCAGCCAACACTTGCCACATGCTCATATACTTCTCAGCGCTTCAGAGAGACCAAGAAACTAACCTGTGTCCAGATTCTGCATTTCATGGTATTAGTGCATACTTACCCACATGAACCTACATAAGTCTAAAACTTACTCTATACTTCAGTCATTATACATTAACAAGCACCAACACGTATGTGTGGAAAAACCATTTCCAAATTCCAAACCAATCCTTCCCAGGGATTTAGCTTTTTAATAGGCAGTTTTGAGGTGGTTGGAGTATATATGCAGAGGAGGAAGGCATTCATTGGTTAAAATGGCCTTTAGAGGTTCCAAGATATGCTAGCAGACCACATACACTCTATATCAGGTGTGTCAGACTGGCGGCCCACGGGCCAGATGCGTCACGCACAGGGCACGCCCACCCCGGCTCCGCAAAGGCAAAAATGTCACAATACATCACAATTCATCACGTGTCATGATCAAGTTTGACACCCATACTCTATACTAACATATACATTACCCTGCATATATATATATATATAAAAGATAGAAAATCAAGTCATCACATTTTCTGTCCTTTTAAATAGGATCAGGGATAATAGATAAAAAGCCCCATCCAGGCCAGTATTTTCTTTCTACAGAAGACAACTTTTTATTTGTCAAGTGTTTATGGAATCCTTACATAAATCTACTCAGGTAGCAGAAGAGAGGATATGCTGAAAGCCTCAAACAGAGACAAGCAATTTCAGTTTTATTTCTCCCAAATCCAGCAGGCCTAATTAAAGACTATCTGCTTGGCTTCCTAAGGTTGACACTGAAGGTACATCTATAGACAAATAGAATAGTATTTCCATTTTCAGATCCTCTCATTATTTAGAGGTCACTGTCATAATAAATGCCAATAACCATACAACCCTCAATATTTAGCACCATGAGCAGACAAACTGTACATCATCCAATCATGAGTACAATTAAGGTGAGACAAGGCCAGTCAAGTGCCTGCGTGTCATTTTAACCTGGTTATCAGCACCTGAATGATGCAACCTTACCAATGAATCTGAGCATGGCTATTAATTCACCGAGTGGAGAAACCTCTCCAGCTGGTTAAGCAAGAACCTCTGGCTCTTCTTGTTCTTTTCACTGAGAGGATACCAGTTCAAACCAAGGTTCGGCAATGCCAATTATTCTTCCTTTTCTCTTCCACAGCTTTCAACCTTACCCAAGAAGAAGAGTAAAAGTGGCCCCAATGACAGTATGGATCAAGACTAATATGACAACACAAAGTGAAGCTGTTGAAACAACCTGTCAGGAGCAGAGAAGCTATTGTCTAAACAGCTGGGAGAGTCTCTTACACAAGATATAATCAAGCACCTTTGCTTATTTGAAGTTGACACAATAGGGTTGTCAAATATAATTACTACATTTATTTATAAGAAAACATATCTGTGTAGTATTATTTGCTTTTAGGGTTTTTTATTGGGGGGGGTTGTTTTGTTTTAAATATAACAAAAACTAAACTTGGGAAACTCCAGAGATCAGAATTTGGTTAATTCAAGAATCAACAAGTATTAAAATTTACTTCTTAGGAACATCAATATATGTCCCTAACTTCAAATAAAGGTTATAAAGAAAGTAAAGCTGAATTTGTTTCATTCATCCATTCCAACAAGTGGATGTTTTGTCAGCATAAGCATATATGTGCAGGTATAAATTGAGATCAAAAAGTCCTTTTTACATTTTGGGAACTAAAACAAGCTATATATATTAACTGGCTAAACATATAACAAACCTTAAATGACTAGTGAGTGAAAATTTTGTAATTTTTACTTTTATTTTTGGATATGTATTAATTCATTCTTAGATTCCATGTCTTTTTTAAAGTTAATACTGTTAATAAAGTTTAATACTGAACACACTATACATTTTAATGCTTCTATAATGCTTTTTAATGTTGTTTAAGTCATTCCAGCCAAACAGCAAATAAATGTTTCTGGATCCGGCCTACTTGTTGTATAACAAGCATATTTACCTCCCCCTCCCTCCCCTCCCTCCCCTATCATTGTTCTATATAATGCTCTTGGAAAAGGGGTCCATTCAAAATGGCCTAGGCCTAATTAATAGTTTTTACTTCACTGACATTTAGGACTTCCTTCCTCCTTTTACTTTTAGTTACCTACCCCCCCCCCCGTGCTTTTTTTGTTTAAAAAAAACACACACATCATAAAACCCGCCTTGCCTATCCTACAAGGTTCCATCCAAAAAAGGTGCCGGAACTCCGTTCTGGGCGTTCTATGACAAAAAAAGCCCTGCCTACCCCTCTTTTCCTCATTTAATACACAATTATATTTATAACTGCAGAAATAGAATATAATCTCACATCTTTAGTTTCAGAACACAATGTCTGACTGTGATTTTAAAAAAATATCCAACATTCTTTTAACAGAAATTTAGGGCAAAACTAAGTTTCTAATCAACATATCTTCTCTGTGCATAGAAAGTGGGCAGACACCTGTTCCACTGATTATAGTGGGATAGGCAAGTAAATCATGTTTGCATCTAATTGCACGACAATAGCCCAAGCATAATTACAGCTCTCCCCAAATTCTTAAGCATCAGGGATTCATACTTCCAACCTAAAGTTTCACACTTTACATAGAACAGTGGTTCTCAACCTGTGGGTCGGGACCCCATTTGGGGTCGAGCGACCATTTCATGGGGGTCGCTAAACAACGCAGTCCGCCATTTTTTCCCCCTTTTCCTTAGCTGTGCTACTCCCTTTTATTCTATTGGCTTTTGAAAGCCAATAGAATAGACTCTCTGGAATAGAGTCTAATTCTATTTGCTTTCAAAAGCCAATAGGAATTGTCCAGGCTGTCTCTGCCCTGCTGAGCCCGCCAAAAGTCCCATTCTGCAAACGGTGCTGCACCAGTTAAGTAGTCCTCGACTTACGACCAGTTGAGTAGTCCTCGACTTACGACCGGTTGGGGGTTGCAGCATTAAAAAGGTTGAGAACCACTGACATAGAATATATCAGGCTTAAAATCATGAACCCAGTCACTGGGTTCATCATTTTCCTGAACATATAACTATTCCCAATACATGTGTTTCCCTAACAATGAAACTAAGGCATTAAAAAACCCCACTATCATTCCAGTTACATCCCACCCACAAAGATATTTATCATTTTATAAGCACTTCTAAATAACTAGCAAGACAATATCTGTGGGCATATAAATATAGGAGCCATTAGGCTACACTCTAGTAGTGCAAGTATATCCTTCCTTTTCTTGTCAACCTCCCATTTGCTCTTAAGCATATTCTATATGCCAACACATACACAGAAAATGAGGAAACCTATAGGAGAAAGGGAATACATTCCCTAAAGCATACTGACACCATAGGATACGTTGCAGGGTAGAAGAACATTTCCAAAGAAAGCACTTATCAAAGTATCAAAGGTTCTGAAAAAACATGTATGATAAATCCTGCTAGGTATTTAAACTTCAAGCTATTAATAACGCTTCTTGCTCCTGGAACTGGAATACTTGCTGCCACTTATAAAAACTAACATAGAAAAGAGAATCATGTGTTCACAGAAATCCTACAGCAGAGCCCAACAACATGTTACATATCCTATTCCTAGAAAATACTACTTCCAACTTCCATCTAATAAACTGAAAAGTAGTGGAAATGCAATTACTCAGAAGATAATAGAATACACAAATATAAAAACAACTAAAACAGAAAAAAACAGCAGTCAAAAGTAAAAAGGGATTAAGAACATAAAGATCAGCAGTTTACGCAGGCCATTACAACTGCAGTTTATCTGGCTTTCATCCTAGTCTTCACTATCAATGTTTCTTGTACATGAAAGTACCACATCACGGTTCTACCCAGAATTGGCTCAGATTAAACTTTTAGGGGGAAAATGCTGAATACAGCAACAGGGCGGGGGAAACCAGGAATGGTAAATAAATCTAAAAATAAGTGCTCTGGGATCAGCATTTGAATCTATTTGCTAGGGAACTTAGTAGGTCTGGAGGCCAGATTAAAAAAAGAGAATTTGTTTGCCTTACAAACAGATCATGGGCAGACTCCCTGGCAAGACAAGAGCAAACAGGCTATTGAACTTTCTGTAAAAGTCATATAATAGGATTGTATGCCAAAAGAGAACATTATCAAAAAATGTTCAAAAAGGGAAATTACCATTTTCAAGAAAATGTTCCCATAAACATTACCTAATATACTATGTTAAGATATAATTGAGTATTCCAATATATTCAATAGCTTTAAAATTGCAAGTTTGCAGCAAAAATTGTGAGAGAATTACTTGGCCCCTTCAATGTATTTGATTACCACTGTCACATTAGGAAATCAACAATATAATCAGACATTAAGAGGTTAACTTTAACGGAATACTACTACTATACAAAGGAAAAGGCACAGGCCTAACCCTCTTCAGATGTAATATTAATAGTTGTACAAGGAACAGCTAGTTTCAAATGGTTTATGTACAAACCAAAATAAGCAAGTTTCAGGTTTTTTGTCCAGATACAGTTTTAAACAGCTGTTTTATTGTGGACATGGGTTAAAAGTTGTTCAGATGGTACATTTTCAGCTTCTCTAATTGGATGGTTTTCTTTGCTGCTATCTAATGGTCATCCAGATTTTGATAGTCCCAAATGCTTAATCTGAATCCTACTGCTTTCCATAGACAGAACTTCAGGAAGTATATCAAGTGTTTATTCTATTGAAACAAAGAACAGTAAAAACATTTCAGCTTTTGTTTCTACCAAACTACACTTGGTCCAAAATAATTTGGGGGATGAAATCCTTTGTTTTATGTTTAAAACAAAACTCATTTTTCATTTTTTGTGGCCCTCCCTAGAAACTGACAAAGAAAATGCTCACTTTAACAGTGGACTTCACTGCCTTCCAAGCAGTGACAGTTTCTACAAATTATCAGATTAATATAGAAGATCTGAAAGGGGGGGGGGAAATAGAGACACATTTTTCCAAGCTGTCTTTCCACCAGCTCAGTCTAGCTGTATCAGTTTCATGCCTTACAAAGGAACACGAGTACCCAGCATGCAGCTTTCCCCTAAATACCAATTTAAAATTGTATTCGAGTATATTATATACAGATTGAACATGTTAGAGAGATCCAAGAGCTTCCCCTTCAGAGGTCACGTGAACGGAAAAAAGTGTGAGCCGTCCCGCCAAGGCCTAAAGAATACCATAAAGGCCAAGGTGGTCAAATTTAGAAGTATTGGAAGGAAGGGGGGAGGGGAGAGAAAAGACGTTTGTTTATTTGTTCGTGTTTGTTTTCTTTAACGAGCCAGATCTCCAACTACCAACCTCCCGCCCGTTTCCAAAGCACCCCACCCTCACAACCGCAGCCTTCGCATAATAATCTCTTTGCGACATTGGGACAAGAAAGGAGAATAAAGAGAGTAAAGAACATTTAAACGCACTCTCATCATCGCAGCTGCTGGGGAGAGAGAGCGGATGGAGAAAAGTCACCCATCTCAACCCAAGGACACAAGGAGCTCTGCGTGCCAAGCGTCCGTAGGGCTGGCACCACCAAAGGGGAGGCGGGGGAAAACACCCTGCCCAAATCGCACTTCGGCTGGTCTGCACACTGACGTGGGAAGGGAAGCACTGAGAACTTCCACGCGGACACGAGAGAGACTGCCCTGCGGTGACAGACTGCAGCCCCTTTTTCTCCTCTCCCCCCCCCCTCCCGAGCCAAGCCCAAGTCACGGCAATAGCAGTCATGGTGCTCGCAAGAACAGCCACCCACCCACCCCCGAAAAAGGGAAGCAGCAGAACGGAGGGGGGAGGGGGGGAAACCTTCACCTTGGCTCCCAACAGGCGCGCGGCCGCCCTGCTACCGGCAGTCAACAAGGTCATGGCGAGCAGCGACCAAACTGGCGTGGCGGCGAAAGGGAAAGCAGAAGCCGCCCTCGTGAGGGGACCGTCCTGGAGGCGGGCAGAAAAAGCAGGCAGCGAACACCCGGGGGAGGGGGGGGCAGGGGAGAAGACGAGCTGGCTGAGCCGGGCTGGGTTCTGGCAACGTCAGGGCGGAGCAAGGCTGGGAGAAGGCCCAAAGCAGCATTAACAGAGTATTGCCCAAAGAGCTGCGCCTCTTTTCCGGCGGCGGGGGAGCACTGCGATTGGCTGCGAGGCGGTGATGGGCAGGCCTGGCTGCGCGCGGAGGGGACGGGAAGGGCGGGGTCGAACGTTGAGCGAGGCGTCCCATCTAGGCATCGGAGAAGGCGCTTTAGCGCGCCAAGCGCGTTTCCGCTTGTCAGCGTTGGTTTAGTGAGCCTAGGCTTCCCGTTTTGCGAGGGTGGGAAGCAGTTCTGCTCTCAATAAAAGTTAATCTCTCTCTCTCTCTCTCTGTCTGTAACTGTGGCGTCCCTGTGGTTTCTGAGGGTGCTGATTTGCTTGCAAACGTTTCATTATCCGACTAGGTAACGCCACCATTGGTCGCTACTGTGAGGTTTGCACAGTATATATATTTTATATATCAGCTTTGTTTAGTCAGGGGTAGAAGGTCTGCAGTCTCCAGAGAATTACTAAGTCATAATGTTAAAATTCTTCAGCAAAAAAGGCCAATTTTCCCCTGTGATTAAAACAGGAATAAAAATATTTGTGACCTTGGTCCCATGCTCAGGCACATCTTGTGCTCCGCAGGAGTTAACATAACCTTTTAATAATTTGCTCATTACTGGTTTTGTACAATTGTGAATCCAGCCAGGTTGATACATAGCTTAATGCAATGTATAAATTGGGGTAGTTTTTAAGGATATACTTAACTTTACAAAGCAAATGCAAAGCAATTGCAAGGTGGAAGAACCATGTGTCACAGGACCGTTTCACCTGGAACAAACATGGCTCAAATTTTCCACTGTTACAAGTACAATTAAATCAATTCATTTAGTTACAGAACATATCTTGTCCTTTGACTCAAGCAAAAGTACAGGAAAAGCCCAACTCTCCTTAAAGCAATTTACAAACACCATGCCTTCAGCTTTTTACAAAGGCCTCAATCAGCAGTATGCCTCCTTTCAATGCAGTACTGTAGTTGAACATCACTCAGCACTGTGCTTGTATTGACATATTGCAGATCGGAAGAGTGATAAGGCAAGAGATATTGCAGGACAAAGGCTTTTCCTTAGCTGGTGGGTTGGTTTATGCCTCTTGCTCCATTTGGCTGAGTGCCTTACCTATTGCATACCCTTCTGAAATCTGCAAAGTTCCAAATACACATTCTGCTTTTAACCTGTATTCTTTCACAGCCGATAGATGACAGCGCAGAGTCCTCAAACTGAATTAAAATGTCATTTAGCATTCCTAAATGCAAGAGATTTTTTTTGTCCATGAGTAATTCAAGATATAGACATCCCTTTTCTATATAGAAATGTATGTAAATTTCTATGCAGAGCAAGTGGAAGAGGGATAACAGCATCTTAGCAAGACAACCATTTTTGGATGTAAATGTTTAACATTTTTTTTACATGAATATACAATGCACACAAATTTGACTTTGAGAATGAAGGTTGTTCCTTATGGAAACATAATCTCAGTATTTCCACTTGGTGCTTTTTTTCCCAGATTGTCACAAATTAACAGAGCTGTTTTAGAAAGATCCACAGAAGCCATGACAACTATCAAAGTAGAGATAACTCAGTGGTAATTTTTCTTTCAGGAGACTAAATAGCCTTTGAAAAATGTTTGGCAATTTTTGTTAATTTAGAATGCAGCAACCTATACTACAGATCAGCAATATACATTCTGCTGTGAGAATCCCAGTGTCATTTCATCTACACCAGTCATTCTCAACCTTTTTAATGCCGCGACCCCAACCGGTCGTAAGTCAAGGACTACTCAACCGGTCATAAGTCGAGGACTACTCAACTGGTGCAGCACCGTTTGCAGAATGGGACTTTTGGCGGGCTCAGCAGGGCAGAGACAGCCTGGACAATTCCTATTGGCTTTTGAAAGCCACTAGAATTAGACTCTATTCAAGAGAGTCTATTCTATTGGCTTTCAAAAGCCAATAGAATAAAAGGGAGTAGCAAAGCTAAGGAAAAGGGGGAAAAAATGGCAGACTGCGTTGTTTGGCGACCCCCGTGAAATGGTCGTTCGACCTCAAATGGGGTCCCGATCCACAGCTTGAGAACCACTGATCTACACTTAGTTGCCAGTCTGCTTCTGAGCACAATTCAATGTGGTGGTCTTAACTTTGAGCACATTTTGACTTCTTATTGCTTTTCTTGCCTTTTGGTAAATAATTTAAAATGCAAATTACCTGATCATTTTCTGCCTAATGAAAAAATTTTTTAAATAAAGGCAGAAAATACAACCAGTTGATGCTTTGACAAGTTTCACTGCTTTCCAATGGAAATTGAAAATATAAGGAAGACATCAATCTGGTTCATATTGTACTGAACCATAGTTTAACAATTATTTACTAAATAAACTACAGCTGGCCATGTTTGCACAATATAATAAATCAAATCATTTTAAGGCTAAGCTCTGTATATGAGCTGTACAAAATCATTTTATAGTAACTGTATTATGTGAATTTTTAAAAATCTGCATAACAATGGGTATATAGCTCCTATGTAGGAGGGTAAATTATGGCATTCTTTGTCTTAGTAATCTTTTTCACCATCCCAGACCAGTAGTATTTCATATTAGATACAGTAAGTAGTTAAAGTTGAAGGACATAATGGAAGCAAACCAAAGGCTTGTAATATGATTTGTGTGATTGTGACTTAATATGGCATGTGAATCCAGCATGGTTCTGGGCATTATCTGAATAAATTTGGGAGGCTATATATTTGATGTTTTTTTCACCTTCCACCCCATTGGAAGGTGAAAAAAAAATCTAAGATTGTTGTTAATAGCAGTAAAGTCAATATGCTCTATAATGCTTTAATATTATTTTCAATTAAAAATGGAGGAAAAAAAACAGTAGCCAATCTGACTAGGTCCCAATTCCAATTTATTATCTTGCCATCACTGGAATGTATTTTATCCTCTCATGAAAACATAGGTTAAAAGAAACTGTTATAAAAGATGTAAAAAGCCTGTAGAAGAGTACATCTTCCCCATTCTCCAAATGTCTGATGCCCCAAATCAGCAGATTCCTGAATCTCACTCACATCTCACAGCAAGGTAGCAGTCATTTTATGTAATAATTTAAAAAACAATAAAAGGACTGTTGTGTGGTGATCACTCCACATATAGACAATATAGACCGGCTTGCTATCTGGCCTGAATGTTTTGTGCAGAATCTCTGTAATATGGCCAATCATTCCTAGAGGCCACTTTTTGAGGTCCGGTGGCTTTTCACACAACAAAATTAAACCATGTAATAACCAACTGGATATGTTCTACAAATACTCCATCTACAGTATGGAGCAATCCCTGCACAGTAACAATGTTATGTGGTTCTCCATATGGCCATCACAACCATAGTTCACAGTTGTGTTGAAGACTGGGGAGGTGCTATACAATGGTCCCCTCTTTGGCTTTATAATGAGGGCATCTCTATAGGTTCTATTTATCTTTCCCATTCAGAGAAAGGTTTTACAAATGACTGTCCTGCCCCTTTAATAAGACGGGTTCAAGAGTGAGAGTAACATTCACAAGATTCTTCTGTTCAAATTCTATTTTGGAAGTGAATGTGGAAGTTGTATTGCTGGTTGCTTGAGCTAATCTGCAGTCAGAGTTTGCATATAACCGCAAAGCATTTTTTACTTTAAAAACTAGACCGCATTAACAGTGTCAATGCTACTGCAAAGTGGACTTTGATGATGATAGAAATCTCTTTCCTTTTACAAAACAATCTAATTAGTGTGTGCTTAAAAAAGTCAAATGTTGGATCTATCATCTTCTGTTTGCTTCAGAAAATTCTACAAAGAAACTTGTCTTGGGATTTTTTTTGCTCTCCTCTGATACAGTCTAGTCTTCAGTTTCTAGGATGTTCTGCACTTTCCCCCAGATTGAAAGACAACTCCTGAGACAATAATTACAAGTGCTTGTAAAAAGGGATGTAGTCTACAAAGAATTAGGCAAAGTCTTCTACCAGGTCAGTCAACCTTTACACTTCACAGTTCATCATGTGGGAGATGTAAGGCATGGTCACACAGATCTATAAAAAAAAGCATAAATTTTTATTATTAGAAGAACTAGAACGTCCAGCTAGCCAGCATGACTAGTTTACACTTATCCAATATAATATCAGTACCTGTTCCCAAGAATATTATCACAGAAAACATACCTCTACAATCAGCAATTTTTGAATCTGAATTACTTCCCTAGCTAGGCTAATGCCAGGGAATTCTGGAAATTCAAGGCTATCCACCTTTTAAGTTATCAAGATCTAGAAACACTGTTCTAAATCTAATGTAGCTTGTTTCACCTTGCTAAACCTGTTTACAAACAAAATCATTATGCTTTGTGAAATATGTAGTATTTACCATTTGCCAACAAAACCATATGGGGTTTATTCAATCACAGAGTTTTAAAAACCACATCTTGCAATCAATTATTTTTAGAATCCTGCTAATTATTTTGAATAGTTATATACGCATATTTAGATTTTACTTTGATTAATCATGTAAGGACACTCCAAAAAAGACAAGACTTAAGGTGAAATTATTCTATTTGTGCCTTTTCTTAGGACTAATCTTGTTTATGCCTGCCTGCCTGCCTTTCTCTCACCTTAGATTCTGTAATTATAAATCAACCCATTTTAAACCTTATCTCCAAATTCTAATAGTGACTCAAATTATTATTTTTGGACAAGAGGAAGGCTCATCAGAAAGATGTAATATTCTCATTTTAATTAATCTCTGGTTCCATAAGCCTACAAAGTTATGACCCAGAAAACTTGCCTGCACACCTGCCAGCCCTATTATTTTTTTCCTGAAAGCCTGGTCTATCTAGCTTAAGAGGCCTACTTACAATTTTTGTATGGAGTTCCATCTACATTTCCTCTTTCACATTGAAAGCTAGATCACTGATGACTCAAAGACTGGCAGAGGATCAGAGTTTACTGTACTTATTATCTTCCTAATCAGTAGGAATAATTATGACTCTAGCCATGCCACGCAATTCCAAGGGTTCTGGCAAACGGATTATATGGACAGATCATCAGGTGACTATGCAATTGATTTCACTCCACATCAGTT
Source organism: Crotalus tigris (assembly GCF_016545835.1). Classification (NCBI taxonomy): domain Eukaryota; kingdom Metazoa; phylum Chordata; class Lepidosauria; order Squamata; family Viperidae; genus Crotalus; species Crotalus tigris. Next base: position 2,080,702 of record NW_024100514.1, on the reverse strand, counting down.
ATTAAGGACACTCCTTCAAGCCAATCTAGCTGCACTTAAAAGCATTATATGACTCTTAAGAATGTAATTTTCCATAGACTTTTTCCTTTGGCAGGCTTTAGCATAGAAATAAAGGTTTTTATTTTAATTTCTTAGCCAGCTGCTACAAAAGACTTATGAAACTGAAATCACAGCCAACAGGAGTTACTACACCGTGCTTTAATGGTCAGAAAAAAGCTGCTGGTCTTTGGCTGTAGCACTATGGCAAGTTTCCACTTCTCAAACACGAAAGGGCAAAGGTCAGGTGGAAACAAGCACAGGCAGATACGCAATCCAAAAATAAGTCAATGTTACAGAAAAAGTCAGTTTTCTAAATGGCTTCTTGGCAACTGGACGTCTGTCATCTCCTAGCCAGGAAAACACACAGAAGGGAAGAAGACAAAATAATTTATTCTATAAGTTTAAGTTACACAGCATACAGTTATAAAAGACAGCAAGCCGTTTTCAATATCCTCCCAATCCAGAGAAAGGTCGCTTGAGTTTTTAGGGCACTGGGTAAACCTCCATTTTGTAAAATATGTAATGGAGGACCAATGGAGAGTGGAAAAATCTGGTGTACTCTTATAGTATACCATTCTCTTGATATTCCAGGATTCTTCATAGTCATAAAGACTGGAGTTGCTAGAAAAGCTCCCCAACCCTTTTTTAAAAAATATATTTTATTGATTTTTTAATATAAACATCTTGATATTTGGTAAACAGCATGTTATCTGGGTATATTTACAAAGTAATCACTATCGGTTAATTTCTATATTCCAAAATCCACATTATAACTTTGCTTGATTTTCACTTCTTCCAATAATATTCTCTTTACAACCTAAATTAATACAATTCTTATTAATTTAATAGGTAACAATTAAATATAAAGGTTTTTCTAAATTTTTTACCAATAATAATCTCATCAATATTATGCTTCTTTTCTATCTAGTAATCTTGGTTGCCTCGTCACAAATCCAGTCCATCTTTTATTTCCCCCCCCCAAACTTAATTTGCCGCTTTCTTTTAGAGGAGGATGGAACAAAGACACCCCCCTCACTTTCAGAGGATTTTTACTTCTGGGGTTTTTTCTTTTTTTTTTTTCTCATGAAATCAGTCAGGTAGAAGAGAGAAAAGCAATATTTTTACCCAGTTTAGTCACGCTGTTTACAATCATGCTTAGTTTAGTGCTTTTTGGCTTCGGCTGCATATACCTTGGACTAGATCATGGATCGTCAACCCGCGGTGCCGGAGCTGCATGCAGCTCTTTGAGCCATCACCTGCAGCTCTGGAGCCTCCTCCGCCATTTGCAGAGAGAGAGGGAGGCACTTGCGCTTCCCTTCTCTCTCTCTCATGCGGACTTGCCCCGTCCCAGGACTCCTGCTTGGCCCTGCGCCCAGGTGCCCAACCCCCTGGGAGAAGCGCAGCCAGGAAATCCCTTTCCCGGGCTGGCCCTATCCCAGGTGCACGTGGCCGTGGAGCCGCCCGGGGAAGCCCCGGGATCCCCGCTGGGAGTGGCCTGCCAGAGGCTCCACTGAGCGGGCCAGCCCTCCCACAAGCCGCAGCCCAAGGGAGAGCAGTCCCTGCAATCCCCAGCCAGCGCGACAGTTGGCCCTGCTGGCCAGGAAGGTGTGCCAGAGTCCCGGCTGCCGGGAAGGAAGAGGGAGATGCAGCAATGGTAGGAGAGCCTCATGGGACCCGGTGCCAGCGGCGGCTTTCTTGCCTTCCTCCTCCTCCTCCCTATCTTCCTGCTTCCCTGAGGGGGCTCGGGCAGACGCCGGGGCAAGAGGGGCACCCAGGGGGGCCAGCTCGGCCGGCGGAGGGACTGGCAGGGGCCATTCAGGTAGAGCAGCCGCAGCATCGTGGCCAGGGCCAGCGGCCCGCACGGCACCAGCCCCCATGGCGACCCACCATGGCTACATTGGATGGGCGGAAGGTGAGGCCGGGCAGCGCGGAGTCCCGGCTGGAGCGGCAGCAGCAGCTTTCTCACCCTCTTCCTCCCCTTCTTCCTCCTGCTGCCCCCAGGGGGCTTGGGCGGGTGCTAGGGCAAGAGGGGTGCCCAGGCGGGAGCAGCCGGGCCAGCAGAACAGCCGCAGCATCGTGGCAAGGGCCAACAGGCCATGCGGCACCAGCCCCCGCCTCGGCTACATTGGCTGGGCGGAGGGTGAGCCCCGGGCAGCGTGGAGTCCCGGCTAGGGCGGTGGTGGTGGCTTCCTCGCCCTCCTCCCCTTCTTCCTCTTGCTGCCCCCCGGCGCCAGCATTGCTCCCTGAGCAGCCAAGTCTGCCATGCGTTTCCCCGAGCCAGTCCGGGCGGCAGTCCCAGTGGGGATGGCGGCCAACGGGGGCATCGCTCCCTGGGCTGTCCCCGGGCTGCTCCCTGGGCAGCCGAGCTGGCCATGTGTCCCCACAGGCCAGGCCACGGTGCCCAGATGCCTTCTGCTGAAAATACCAGCCTGAAGATGACGAATGGGACTTCGTCGAAACGTCGCCAGGACACTTCCAATTTTACGCGGGAGAAAACCCGAACAACCAAAGACATATATATATATATATATATATATATATATGTTTTCTGAGGTTTTCGTGGGTGTTTGTATGTGGTTATTCGGGTTTTCTCCCACGTAAAATTGGAAGTGTCTTGGCGACGTTCGACGAAGTCTCATTCGTCATCTTCAGGCTGGTGCTTTCGGCTTCGTGCTTCTAGGAGCACGAAGCCGAAAGCACCAGCCTGAAGATGACGAATGAGACTTCGTCGAAACGTCGCCAAGACACTTCCAATTTTACGCGGGAGAAAACCCGAATAACCAAAGACACACACACACACACATTAACAATTACACTAAAAATATGATCCCTGGGTATATCCATATTTGACAGTTGCACAAGCAAGAAATGCAAGAAAGCAATTATTGCTAATAAGAAACCGGCAACCGGGAAACAGCCTATTCCATCAGGCCCAATGACAAGATCTAGGAGCCGGGTGCAGACTCTGGCCAATCTATAAAGAGGACTCTCCTACTGATCGGCATTTTGAGCCCTGATGATGTCAGTAGTTGCTGAGGAAAGCTAGGCGTTTTATTGGTTTTATTGTAATTTTATTGACATTTTACTAAATTTTATTAAATTTTTTAGCACTCCCTGGTGCTCACATTTATTTGTTTGGTTTTAAATATATATATACATACATACATACACACACACACACACACACACACACACACACCTATAATAAAGGTAAAAAAGGATATATGCAGTGTTATCTTCATTTTAGATATCAAAAGGTTAAAAGCCAGATTCTAAATTAAGCATAGGCAACATTTTTCCTTTCCTTCTGCCTTCATTATTTTACCTCTTTATTTATTTATTAATTACACATCTGTTGATTTAGAGAAAACATACACTGTGAACAAGCTTGGATTATTTTTGCATTCACCAACCAACAAAACATTGCATAAGTGCTTACTACTAAAGAAGTACATTGAGATAATTTGGTCACATAGAGAAAATGAATGAGAATTCAATTAGAAAAAAAAGATGAAAGACTGAATTAGTTGAGAGGAAGGGAAAGACAGGAAACTCATTACTGGATGGAGTTGAGGGTATCATGAAAAAGAGAGAAGTTTAGAGAACAAACACACAACACATGAAGCAGTGTGTGTTATGTGGTGGTAATAACAGAAGAGGTGTTTTCATTTTATATATACTTAAATACCTAAAAACAGTACAAACAGACAATAGTTGTACACTGCACAGTGTTGCTTTTGGTGAGATGTGCAATTAAATAAATGAGATACATAAAAAAATATCAAAACTTTTCTGAAAAAAAAAGAGAAGTGTCCTCCTAGCAGCTACCAACTAAAATATTTTCCAAGCATTTTAATAATATTTTAAAATTATAAGTCAATTGACCAATGATGAACATTCCATTTGATGAAAAGTCCATGTTTCATCCAAGAACTTGAGGCAGCATACAGGGGAGTCCCTCTTTCTATTTCCCCTACAATGACCACCCTATGAGTAGAATGAGCTGAGAAAACAATGGCCAAAGTCAACCAGGAAGCTTTCAGGTTTAAGTATGTATGAACTGCATCTTTGTATTACCGATTAGCATGCTTTTAATTTGCCAATCAATGAAAGACTACAGACCGGTTTCTGCCTTATATACCCCACAGATGGTCAATAAAGCCATGACAGAGCCTATTTTTTAAAAATCAACAGTGCTTCTGATTCTGTGCTTACCTGTTCGTTTGCTGCACAGCCGGTCCTTGACGTTTTCTGCCTCATGGGAAAAGAATTCTATGAGCTCATCTTCGTACTCTTCAGCTATTTTCTCGCACTGTGAGGAGAACCAAGGAATTTAATGAGCAGCTTTTTCATACTTCTGCTTCTTATTCTTCCAGGCCTATTGGCCAATTAAGCCAATTTTGAAGCCCAGCAAACCTAGACCAACTCAACTCAAGGCAATTGCCACAACTGTCTCCTTCTGCCAAACTGCACTAGAGAGAAAACACAGTTCATTGGAAGGAAGGGGAGATAGTTAATTGGCATAATACAATCTATTCTTTTCAGAAGCTATCAACAGGTTATTCTGACTTTCTTGATGCAATCCCATTAATTATATGTGGAAGTCAAATATGTATGTCTTCCCAACTCTCCAAATTTCCCTCTACAACAGAACAATCATAGAACACATGGGCAATAAGATTGTGTATGCTTAGGAAATGATTTGGAAAAGGTGTGTCAGCACACAAGAATAGGAGTACAGCACTTCCTTAAATCAGCTGTGTCTTTTTTTTAGGCTTCCACACAGAAGTTGCATCAAGGACATGACCACCTTAAAGAATTGGCTGATTAAAGCAGCTACATAATTTTCAACTTTGGCTATGTTAAAGTGGTGTTATGCTCTTACATTTTCTGAACCAACTTTCTTGAAGCAGGCAGAGGTTTTAAGAAACAGCAATGCTAAGAAAAAGACTGACAATCATGTAGCTCTTGATTTATGCAAGGAAAAAATTCCAAAAGTTTTAGAGGCAGAAGGGAAAGGAGATGGTCCTGTCATTTTATAAAGCTCCTCCTAAGATATACTTGTATTTTCGTAGGGCTACTCTGCATGTGAACCACAGACTGCTACGGAGTTCAGCAATACCTCAGAAATCAATGTTGCTTCCTCAATCTATCTTTCACAACCTGCAACCAGAATTTGGCTGTAGCCATAAAGTTATAAATAGCATGTCAGCTGTTTGTCATCATAACCCTTCACTACTAAGATCTCATAAGAGGAAAACTGTTAGTCTATGGCAGGGGTGTCAAACTGCCGGTCCACGGGCCGGACACATCATCCAGAAGCTGCGACCACCCCATTGCCGGCAATGGCAAAACAGTCCCGATATGTCTCAGGACATCACATGACGTCACGAGCTTGACATGTCTGGTCTATGGCATAAGGCATAAGCTTTCATAAGTTGCACTCACTTCGCCAGATGCATAAATAGCTAGACTGTTGTAAAATATAAACTGGGATGAAGTGGGGAATGGTTATACAGCTACAGATTACATTGAGACAGATTACAAGTAAAGTAATCAAATAAAGAAAGGCAGAAGGTTAAAAATCCATTGTGTCTTTTTGAGTTCTTCTGAAATCTTATCTATGCAAGTTCAACAATTTCTCACTAAGCTGTGAAGCTTGTCTTTCGTTAGCAGTTGCTGGTAAAGTTAGGGAGAACGACTACTGGATTGTACTGAATAATTACTACAAGAGAATGTTTGCATTTATGTCTCACTCATATGTTTCTGTAGGTATCTGGTTGTCCACTGTTAGAACAGAATAATGAGCTAAGATGCCTCTCCTGGTCTAGTGTGTGGCTGGCCAGCATCTAAAAGAAAGGACAGCTTTCCTAATCTAGCTTTGCCTTCTGGATCACTTACTGCAAACTTCAAGCTTGATGTCACATCACCATCATATTTGGTTTCAGAAAGATCCATCTTGGTCCCATCAAAGGAGACCACTCTGACATAATTCTTCCTGCGAGTTGAAGGATCCACCTTCTCACCATAGTTATTCATATTTTCACAGATGTTCTCCAGCAACTCCGTCAGGTGAGCCTCAGATCTGGCATAGGGCACCTAAGAGCAAATTAATACTTCCTTTAAATAGATGACAGAAGCTCTCCCTGACTATCAGAGACAACTGCAATTCCTTCTTCAGTCTGGCACAGGAGATACAAAGTATGATCTTTTTTTATTTTTTTAGGTTGCTAACAAAGAATAAAGAGAGAACTGGGATAGCTATTTCGAGTTTCTTAACTCTCTTCAGCCAGACTTACTCTTCTGAGATTCGAACCTGGGCTATATGCATGTTAGGCAGTTGTATTAGTATGTAAAGTATGATCTGTAAATATTAGAAAACTCTCACAAATGCTATAGAAGAATAATCATCAGGTACTTCATAAGTAAAATAATTTCTTAACTTTACTTATTATTTTTGCAGCTGTAATTGTTTTTAGTAGACAATGGACCACTAAATTTTAATCCACTGTTTTGACTGTAGGTTACTATACAGTACGATATAATCTTCTGACTATAATTATTGGATGGTGCTCCAACATTTTCATCAATATTGAAATAAAAAGAAAAGCTCTTAATTATATCATTCACAATATATTGGGCATGACATTGGCAGGGGAAACCATGGTAAAAATAAACTCTAAAACTTTCATCAGAAATTTAAAATCTTCCCTCACATGAGCTTTTTAACCATTTCACAGTTTGCCCATATCAGCAATTGTAATGGAAGTTTTCAAAGATTCAACTAATTTATGTCAAGTATGGAATGTATTACCTCTACTATGGACTGGCTTCCATCAGGATTAATGCGGAAGGAGCCTATTTGGATAGTTTTTTTCAGATCTACTCGAGATATTTCCCATTCCAGCTCATCCACCAGAGCCCGGCATGCTAAAAGCAAACATCATTTAGGAATCATTATTTATCAAGAACAATACAGTTATCTATAGAACAGTTAAGGGACAATTTTAATAAGGATTTTTCATACGTTCACGATTTATTTCCATTTTTTGTGGTGCTGGACTGAATCACCAGCTCTTTTACAAACCTATAATCACAGCTGAAGATCTCAGCAAATGAACAAAGGAGAGTTAATTAGTGTTAGCAAACTCAGATTAAACTAAATTTCAAAGCAGCTTTTCCTTCTCATTAATTGTCAGTCAAATGGCCATCTGTCCCATTTTAACCTTTCTTTCTTTTTCTTCTTTCTAGCTAGCCATCACTTAGGCATTAATTCCATGATTTTCCTCTGATGCGAAGAACGCTCTTCAGCATTTGGCAGCTGAACAAATGCATTGTTTATATAACACAGCATGCTGCAGATGGAATCATTGCTAGGGACTGTGTCTATGCCTAGTAACAAATGTATTTAGTAGTAATCTCAGCAAAGATTTTAGAGTTTATGTCAGAAAAGGAAATATAGACAGCAAGAAAGGGGTTAGATAGCCAAATTCTTCTTTGCCTTCAGTACCAATTGCAATGTTATTTTTGTTATTATTACTATATTTTTATCAATATACATATATTCTGGTTAACTCAAGGCAGTAAACATACCTAATAGTCCTACCTCCTATTTGCTCCAAAACAACAATAACTTTGTTAGTAGGGAATTCCTTGCTCAATAGTAGTAACTGTGAGAGGGACCTCGGAGTCCTAGTGGACAATCACTTAAATATGAGCCAGCAGTGTGCTGCAGCTGCCAAAAAGGCCAACACAGTGCTGGGCTGCATTAACAGAGGGATAGAATCAAGATCACGTGAAGTGTTAATATCACTTTACAATGCCTTGGTAAGGCCACACTTGGAATACTGCATCCAGTTTTGGTCACCACGATGTAAAAAAGATGTTGAGACTCTAGAAAGAGTACAGAGAAGAGCAAACAAAGATGATTAGGGGACTGGAGGCTAAAACATATAAGGAACGGTTGCTAGAATTGGGTATGTCTAGTTTAACGAAGAGAAGGACAAGGTGGGACAGGATAGCAGTATTCCAATATCTCAGGGGCTGCCATAAAGAAGAGGGAATTAAGCTATTTTCCAAAGCACCTGAAGGCAGGACAAGAAGCAACGGGTGGAAACTAATCAAGGAGCGAAGCAACCTAGAACTAAGGAGAAACTTCCTGACAGTGAGAACAATTAACCAGTGGAACAACCTGCCTCCAGAAGCAGTGAATGCTCCAACACTGGAAGTTTTTAAGAAGAGACTGGACAGCTATTTGTCTGAAATGGTATAGGGTTTCCTGCCTGGGCAGGGGGTTGGATTAGATGACCTCCAAGGTCCCTTCCAACTTTATTATTATTATTGTTGTTGTTGTTGTTGTTGTTGTTGTTGTGAGGTGGGTTGGGCTGAGAGGCAGTCCCCCAGCCAGCTTTCATGATTAAGTGTGTGTGGGGGGCTAGTTTCTAGAAACTCCTGGTTTCTAGGCCAGCATCTTAACTACTAGATGAAGTAAGTTCCTGGTTTCTAGGCCAGCATCTTAACTACTAGATGAATTAAGTTCCTTTTCCTACTCTTCTTTTCTTCTACTGATAAGCAAGCAGGGTTATAACAGATAATGCTTTAAATCAGGAGCTAGGATGCAAGACAAAAGTAATAGCAAGAAAAGGATAGTGTTAATATGATCCCTTCCTGAAGGTATTTCCTAGCATAGGTCTAATAATCTTGCTTCTCAAGTTAAAAAAAAAAAATACTTCTGCACATATGTAGAACTAAGCAACCTACAGCTATCCAAATATTGCAGAACATCAGTTCCCAGTTACGGCTTCCTAGTTAAGAGGAAATTATGTTTCAAATGGCATAAAACGTCCAGTGTGCAACCAACTACAAGAAATGATATGCAGTTCTGCTGTTAAGTCACATCACTGGCACTATCTAATGACCTCAAACAGTTATTTGGAAGCCAGTTTTCAGCAGCCTTTTTGCATATGCCATGCAGAATTTGAATGAAAGCCAACTGTTTAGTCTACAAAGAAAAACGGGGAAATACTTCTGCAATTAGATGGGAGAGACTATTGTCTGAGGGAAGCATTAGGCTTTGAAGAAGAATTTATCTAGGAGAAGGAAAGCAAGGACTGAAGATAAATTCTACTAGCCCTGCCAAGTAAATTCATTCTAGCATAAGTGAAGACATAAGGCACAAGGCTTTTTAACCCTTTTCTGTCAGTAGATAGTAACAAGGTTTTGGTTTAATGTAGCATGTTAACTATTCAGTCATAAGATATAAGCAAAAGATTTTTAATAATGCATTTACTCAGCTATCTCAGCCGCTGATCCATGAGCAAACAGGTTAAGTGCATGTTTATATAAGCAGAGGAATATATTTTGCTGCAAATAAAGTAACATGCATATCAAATGATGTTTTTTAGGACAAGAGAGAACTCCAGAGACTAGATGAGAAACTGCTAAGAGCTAGGCTAAGCCTCTGTGCCATCCTTTTCTATCTTCTATTATAAGATCTTGAGTCAACCTTCTATTTCCATGTAACAGTTTATTAATTTATTTATTGAATTTATGTGCTGCCTGTTTCAGAGTGACTCTGGGTCACTTACAAAATGATTAAAAAGATATGAACAGTTAAAATTAATGAGAATTAGAGACTAAAAACCAAGGAGACGGATAGCATAGGGATGGAGTCTTACCCTGTCAACCACTTCCAAGACATGCCATCCCTATTAGAGCCTCAAGCCAGCTGGCAGAGCCAGGTATTAAGGCCCTTCTAGATGGCCAGAAGGATGGAGGCAGATCTCATCTCCAGTGGCAGAATCTTCCAAAAGACAGGGGCCACAGTGGAAAAGGTTTTTCTCCTAGACTCTGTTAGCCAAAGGAGGCCACAACAAGCCTCCTTCACTGGAGTAAATGGGGCAGAACCTCAGATATCCTGAACCCATGCCATAAGGGCTTTAAAGGTAATAACCACACCCTGAATAGAACAGTGAGAGAATAACATGTAATATATACACAAACACACACACACAGAAGTGACATCTCTTCACTTAAAAATATAATTCAATCAAACAGCCCTGGTATTCCTTAATAGTCAGTGTGAAAATATTTTCCAGAAGATGCACATTTTAAAAGCCACAGTGATTTTTTTTCTGTTTTAAAATGTTTAAATACTCTATCAACTCATTAATTTAAAAAAATAGCTTAGTTTACCTCCACAGCTGAGATCTTGGCTCTTCTGGGCGCAAACACTACTCAATAACAATAACAGGCAGACAGTGCTTGAAATCCAATCATTCATCTTTCTAGGTAAGCAACCTGCAAAGTCAGATGTTTAGTTCAAGATGCATGAATGCTCTTTTTTGGTGGTGGGGAGGATCCTTAACCCAAAAGCAAGCTTCTGCAAGGCCTCAGCATCTCATCCTCATCTCACAAAACACACGTATATGCATGAGTTAAAATACCAGATCAATGCCTGTACTCAGCCAGACTCTAGTACCATTTATTATACAAAGCTGCATTGTGAAAGGTAGCAGTTAGTCATTGAGTTCAGGTATAGAATACAAAGTACCTTTTGTGCAACAGGCCAAAAGGCAGCAATTAGAGCTGCAGGTTCCCAGTTATTTGCTTATATTTAACTATAGAAGTCAGAACTGTAAAATGTTTGCTAGCTTGCTATGCTTTCTATAGAGAATCAAATTAAAAGTAATCTCTCTTTTTGGTAAATGCCTAACATATAAAAAAAATGAAGGACAAAATGTATTTGGTAAATATGTACCATAAACATTTTCATATTTTAACAGCTGTTAAACTTTTTCCAAACAGAACAGAGCCCACTGAAGGTAATATTCACACTTATCAAATCAATTAAAACCTAGCAAAGAATGATCCAGAATACATCTCAGCTACTAAACATTACTAGGTCTTCACATGAAATCTTCAATTACTTTATTCTTTCCTAATTTATTCACTGATTTCTGTGATTTTCCCATTTTTCAGTTGCCATGATCCACTTTGTAGACCCCTAACCACCAAATTTCTTGAACCTCATAATAATCTAACTCACCCCAAACCAAGTTTCATCATAGAACTACACCAGTTCAGATGCACATGCTTTTTTACAATGTGGAGGAAAGAAGCACATCACAGAGGCAGCAAAATTTCTTAGGTACATTTTATTTCTACACATAGACATTATTTTTTAATTGGGGATGCTGAAAAGTGCAGTCTGAAGTGTAACTGGTGAGTCCTAAACCTCAAAGTTCTTATTTGCACTTTTTGGCTGCTACTGTTTATGTACCTTGATAAAAAAATGTCTGAGTTAAAGCCAGAGTTGAATCATACATGTAGCTTGACTCACACTCAAGGACAAATTAAATTCTCACCACCAAGCTTGGTAATTCTAGCATGTATTTTATTAATAAATTGAGGAAAGATATTGAACAGGGTTTGCAGGCAACTAGGTAATTATGATATTTAGGGACAGATTATGCTATCAAAACATTGATAATTTGCCATTTTTGTCTTTTTTTTTTACAGCAATTCTTTAACACACACCCCCCACACACTGAAAATATTACTTTTATTCTTGCATTCTTGGAGAGCTATCCAGTATCGGTGTTTTTGCCAGAGATTTTCTCCAGACTTTGAATAACAGACAGCCCGTTAATTTCAACCAGCACGTCCACGAGTCAGGATGAAATTTGCAATCTAATCTCTCTCTCGAAATTCGAGTTTAGGATTGAATGCTCATGTGTTCATAACAGAAGCACCGCTTATATATGTATTCCAACTATTTTGCATATATTATCTCAATGATCTTTAGAAACAACTCTTAAAGACAGGCCACTATTATTCGTCCCCACTGTGCAAATCGAGAGCCAAACTTCAGAGCCCCACCGCCTTGCCAAAGGCATTCGGTGCCCTGCGTGGCAGAGCCGAATTCAGAACAGAAACGTCTACACTTACTCACTTCATTACATCAACTTGTAAGTGCTACCCCCCTATTACTTCTCCCTAGATTAGGTGCCCCGTTTCCAAGCTCATCGCTCCCGCTGTTTAGTTCTCACCGGCGTCCCCCACAGCGGACCCTCGCGCTCCCGAGTCCCCTACTCAGTGCCGGTTAGAGGCGCTTTCCCAGTCTTCTTCCCTCCAGGGTGGCTAACATCCGCCTGGTTTTTTTCCCCCACGAACTGATTTCATTTCTTCGATCGCGCTTGGAAAAAACCACTCCTAATCTCTGCTCCACTCTTCTTCTTTCAACACCCATTTGTGAGACCCTGAGAGCAGCCTCTTTTAAGCGCAGGCGCTTCTAAGCCGACTCGTTTTTTTCAAAAGGACCCTTCAAGCCCCCCTCCGGCCCACGTGGCAAGCAAAGCGGCAAAGTGGCAGTGATAGGCGGGGTTAGGTTGGTATGTTGGTAAAAGGCTGTACCTTGAAGGATGGGGCTTGCGCTCAGATCTCCCCAAAGTACGGATCTAGGGAAGTTTAGCTTCCTTAACTGCTAACTTCTCTCACCCGTAAAAATAGAAAAGATGACATAGGCACTACATATCCACCGGTCTATAGTTGCATGAGTGAGAATACAACCCGTTTGCCAGCAGGTAGAGAAAGCTGGTGTGACTATCTTAAGCTCTACCAGCACTCATGGCCATTTGCTTGACTGAAATAGCAAATCCAATCATGACCAATAAATATGGTGTTGTCCCCAATTCGGGTCTGAGCCTGGTGCTGAGGCCGATGAAGAACACCAGACACGAGGTGCAGGTGTTGTCTTTTATTGAAGCGCTCCAAGAAAAGGGATCCTGGCCAAAATGCCAAGGAACCTCAAGCCACAGAATTAAGAAAGCTTTGTACATTTTCTCTAAAGCCGAAGGCGGGATAAGGTGGGATAGATAAGTATCATCTAATAAACATTTCAATAATAAACTTAACAATTATTCTATTGGTCTCTAGCCATCCCTATTCCTAAGCCTTGGCTAATGAAAGCTTCAGGAGTTATCTAATACACATCCTATTTGTTCCAGGCCCTCCCTATTCCTAACTTTTAGCTGAGTCTGCAAAATGCGTAACTCTTCATTACTTTTATCAGTTCTCTAACCACCCAGAATTATTACAAGCTTTTGTTGTTGTTAATTGCGAAGTTGTGTCCAACCCATCGCGACCCCATGGACAACATTCCTCCAGGTCTTCCTGTCCTCTACCATCTTCTGGAGTCCATTTAAATTCATACCTACTGCTTCAGTGACTCCATCCAGCCATCTCATTCTCTGTCGTCCCCTTCTTCTATTGCCCTCAATCTTTCCCAGCATTAGGCTCTTCTCCAGTGAATCCTTCATTCTCATTAGGTGGCCAAAGTACTTGAGTTTCAACTTCAGGATCTGGCCTTCTAAAGAGCAGTTGGGGTTGATCTCTTCTAGGACTGACCGGTTTGAACGCCATTACAAGCTTTACACTTGCATATTCCCTGTGAATAAGCATTTTTTGTTTTTACCAGACTAATTCCCCAATTACAGACTTCCTGGATTCTTTTGAAGTGTATGCCTAATCTTGCTTTGTTTTGGCACCCTGCCCATCACGGTAACATGCAAAATTTAGAATACAAACACCCCAAAACCTGAAACAATAATTTGAAAAGGATCTTGAAATTTGGCAAGTTTTATTGCAATTTCCACATAAAGTCTTTAGGAAGATTGCAATTTCTTGGTCAGAGAGAAAAATCAACATTTCTGATAATTGGGTTTATGAGTGCCAGACACAATGATTGGGACATTAGGCAGTGTAGCAATATGTAGGTGACTCAACTTCTGCATCTGAGTGAATTGTTTTATGTGACTAATATATTTACGTACAGTCTCCATTGTACCAATTTGTACCAAGGTTTAAAAAAACTTGCCTTGATTTGTATGTTTTAAAATTACTTTAGAAACTTGGTTCTAATAGAAAGTTCATTCAACTAATTATTCGAGTGGATGGAGAGGGATGGATATTTTACATATAAACCACAAAGATTTATTTTCCTCATTATAGCGGTTTTCTGCAGGTAAGGCAATATACTCTTCATTTTCTTTTTACAGGAATGAGTGCATAGGCTAATAATAGTATTAAATTCTACAGTAACTGTGCTGAAACCCTAAAATATTCCATATTTCTACAGTCCGCTGCTTCTTCTAATTCAAAGAAAAATGGAGAAATACTGTAAGTATTAACTTACCAAAATTACACTGCTACTCCCCTAACTTCAAAGTACAGTAATTGTTAAGCAATCTAATATTTACCCCAAATAAATAATTTATAAATCTATGCTTGATCTTCCAGCTCTTCAGTACAGCATTGGCCACGCAAAATTCTCAACTCCAAGATTTTCATTTATTACCAATAATCTTACATTTATTTTTTTACTTACTTTTCCAATAACCAAACCATGGATTTTCTTCAGACAACCAGCACAATATATTTTCATCTGAAAAGGAAACCCCAGTCTGATATTTCAGACTGTGAGAGGAGAGGAAAACAATTTTGGCAAGATGGCATCAATTTCAGAAGGAACAAGAGAACTGAGACAAACAAGAACACGGACTGCATCTGACTCATGTTATTTATCTTGAGTTATCTAATGTTAAATTAGCTCTCATATCAGGTAATTATACAATTACATATATAATATATATCTATTTGCCTTTGGCTTGTAAGTATTAAGCCTTCTAATCCATAGTTTCATCTCATTAAGCATTTGCACTTCATGGAGAAACTCAAAGAATAAGAAGGTTAAAATTTATTCCCCAACTATTCATAGATGTTATTGTTCATATAGTACATTCAATAACCACACCACGCTAGAATAAACAATGAAGTTCTTTTAAGAATTAATTCAAGCAATTATTTTGGAAAGGGGAGCAATGGAAAAGAAGCAAAAACGTGGGGCAGTAGCCAAACAACTACATAACAAAGCATTTCAAAACATATTTAAATGTTTAAGCAGCTGTCATTTATTCATAATAACAAGGAAAAAGTAAGACATTCCTTCTGATGTTTTATTAGCATTAAAATGGTTGTAACTTTGGCAACAGTTTCAGGATAAAGACCACTCTCTTCCTTTTAAAATGCTTAGATCTATTTGAGATAAAGGCTGATTTTAACACTTCTTCAAATAAACAAGAACCAGATAACATATAGCTTCCTGCAAGCTTTGCAGAATTTTGGCCTAAGCTAGCCCCTTATGTTTTCTAATTATGCATACGGAGAGAGATATTAAATTAAAATACACATGAAATATGCCCCATAGGACTCTTACAATGTCAAAAGATTCTGATTGGCATTCGTAATCTGTATAGGTCTTCCAGTTCAAAAATAAACAGACATTATCTTTCACTTGGCTGTGTGCATGAAGATGCAAAATAGGAGCAGTGACTATAGTCCAGGGGTCTTCAAACCTGGCCCTTTTATGACTTGTGGACTTCAACTCCCAGAATTCCTCAGCCAGGCTCGCTGGCTGAGGAATTCTGGGAGTTGAAGTCCACAAGGCATAAAAGGGCCAAGTTTGAAGACCCCTGGACTATAGACAGAAAGCTCAATCTAAACAGCCTCTGATATGGGGTCTCCTGCTCGGGTAGGGGGCTGGAGTAAAAGACCTCTGAGGTCCCTTTCAACCCTATTATAGCAATAGCACTTAGACTTATATACTGCTTTACAGTGCTTTACAGCCCTCTCTAAGCAGTTTACAATGTCAGCATATTGCCCCCAACAATCTGGGTCCTCATTTTACTGACCTTGGAAGGATGGAAGGCTGAGTCAACTTTCAGCCAGTCAGAATCGAACTCCTGGCAATGGACAGAATTAGCCTGAATTACCGTATATGCTGGCGTACAAGGCGACCCGGCGTATAAGACAACCCCCGTCTTTGTCGCCGAGCCGCATTCCTAGAACGTCATCTTATACGCTGGAAACTACCAGTATTTCCGGCGTATAAGACGACTCGGCGTATAAGACGACCCCCGTCCTTGGCACCGATTTTAGCACTCGTGGAAGTTGCCTTATACGCCGACATATACGGTATTCTATGTTCTATTGGAATGTAAAAGAATTCAAGATCTCAGCACAATAATGTATCCTTAAAAACCATTGATTTTCATAACAATTAAAAGCTAGGATTTTGAAACAAAGATTAATCTATTATTTATTCTAATTTTGTTGTACTTTTACCATGTTGTTTTCAGAAACCTCTCTAAAGTTTGCCGTAAATTATAGTGTCACTTTTGGGGAAATAGCTGTAGCAACAGCAATAGCACCTAAGACTTATATACCATCCCATAGAGCTTTATAGCAGCGGTCCCCCATCTTTGTGGCTTAGCTGCCCAGCTGGGGGAGGTGAGAGGGGAACTGGGCCGTGCGAACAGTGGGTTGGTGCACACACATAGCTCAACTTGTGCAAGCTGTAGGCCAGCACGCACATGCATGCGTGCACAGCTCAACTTGCGCAAGTTGAAGTCTGCACACATGTACATGTGCGCTGAACCGCCACTCATGCAAGTCAAGCTGCGCACACGCGTGCGTGCTGCTTGCCACTCGCGCAGCCTGGTTCCAAATAGGCCATGGGTGGTAGTGAGCTGCTAGCTGGGGGTTGGGGACCCCTGCTTTACAGCACTCTCTGAGAGGTTTACAACATCAGCCTATGGCCCCCAACAGTCTGGCTCCTCATTTTACTGACCTCGGAAGGATGGAAGGCTGAATCAACCTTGAGCCTGTCAGGATCGAACTCCAGACTGTGGGCAGAGTTAGCCTGCAATGCTGCATTCTAATCACTATGCCACCAGGGCTCTTGGACATGACAAGGCTCTGTTATTGGCCAGTCCTAAGGTTGTTCTGGAAAGCATGGCATCAGTTCTTATTGCCCAGCTGCACTTCCTTGGGAAGTTATGAACCATATTCATTCCAATTTGTAGACTAAAAAGATTAGGTAAAGAGTTTGAAGAAGTGCAGATCTAAACTAAAAAGAGCTAAATGCAAAAACTCATGCCCAACTCACAGGAGCTTATTATCTGGGAGGATAATGGACAGGAACAAAATACTATCAAATAAACAGATGGCAGGTCACTTGTATTGATTTCCAGCAAAAAAAAAAAATGAGTGCAATTTACAATATTTGAAGATTCCTAAAAGGCAAGACGAGCTTTTCAGTAAAAACACTGAAGACTGTATCTCTCTCGCCCAATCATAATACCCCATGTTAAAAATACATTTCAGTGGTTAAACGTTACGTTGTTCCCAGAGTCTCTACTCCAGCCTAGTATCCATGCTGTCTCCTCAGCAGCAGCTGTTTTGCCTCAGAAGGAGGCACAAAGTAGTATTGCAGGCAGTGGAGGAAAGAGGGATCCAAAGCTTTCCTGAACCCACAGCCCCTGCTATCTCTTGCTACTTCTCCGTGTCTCTTTGCCATTGCTGACTGGGTTTGAGGAGGACCCTAGGCTTGATGAGCTTCCACCTTGATGGTTGGGTTGACTCCTAGTGATGCGACTGGTGGTCGGATGGGTTGAGATGCTGGGTTGGTGCAGAGCACCGCCAGAGGAGATCATCCCATTGCCATTCTGGTTCTCTGCAGCTAAAGCCAAATAACATAAAGGAACATAGAAAGATACGAGTGAAACAAGATCAACGAAGCTACAAAATTCAGTGTCATCTTCAAAAACCAGATTACTATGAAAGATTTGTCCCTACATATTCTATACTGAGTTCTCAGACAAGGACCCACAAAGGAGACCAAAGGAGTACGAGCAAGAAAAATGACCTCTCCCCTCCAAAAATAAGTGAAAAGGTAGAGAAGCCAAACGGAGATACATTTTTGCTTGTTGGTTTTTGCCTTGCGGCAACTTGATTTTGGAACTGGGTTTTATTTCATTGATTGGAGAAGAAATGCTAGATCTTCTGGCAGATGATTCTCCAAGGAGGGAGTTCTACAAGTTTGTAGTAAATCACTAGGCAATGAGACCATGGCCTTTGGGCCACATTTCTATATGACTCCTGCCGGTCAAAGGAAGACTAGCCCAGAAGTTGAGATTGACATCATGCTAAGCAGGGATAGGCAGCCTGATCAGGGGCAGCAACTTACTCCCCTGAGCAGCTGAAAGCCTCCAGGGATCATCACAATACCCTTCTGCTCATTTTTCTGAGTTTTCTAAGGAGAGATAATAAAGGAAGGGAAGGATGGGCACAGGAAGCTTCTTGAAGGTAAAGTGCTCCATTTCTACCATGAAGAACTTCCCAACAGCCAAGAATCGTTGTTAGATGCGAAGTCGTGTCCGACCCATCGCGACCCCATGGACAACATTCTTCCAGGCCTTCCTGTCCTCTACCATCTTCTGGAGTCCATTTAAGCTCACGCCTCCTGCTTCAGTGACTCCATCCAGCCACCTCATTCTCTGTCGTCTCATTCTTCTATTGCCCTCAATCTTTCCCAGCATTAGGCTCTTCTCCAGTGAGTCCTTCCTTCTCATTAGATGGCCAAAGTATTTGAGTTTCAACTTCAGGATCTGGCCTTCTAAAGAGCAGTCGGGGTTGATCTCCTTTATGACTGACCGGTTTGATCGCCTTGCAGTCCAGGGGACACGCAGGAGCACCATAGTTCAAAGGCCTCAATTCTTTGGTGTTCAGCCTTTCTTATGGTCCAACTTTCATAGCCATCTTTTAATAGTCCCATTTCAGTTCACTTTGGGGGCTTGGGAGAAGAAGTCTCAGGCGAAGGTTGGAGACCTTCCACTCTCTGCTCCACCCTTACTTTCAAAGCCCCACATAAATATTGTACCAGTGAAGACTGGCTTCTCTGCTACAAAATCCTGAGATGCTGGGAGAACTCATGTGGCCTCCTGACTAGTGCACTGACATATGGTTTGTTGACCATACAAAGCACTAATTTTATTCCCATGTAACATTGTCATAAATCATGGTTTATAAGCCACGGTATCTAAATTAATATAGGTAGTCCTCGACTTACAACCATTCATTTAGTGACCTATTAAAGTTACAACAGCACTGAAAAAAGTGATTGGTGAACGTTTTTACATTTACGACGGTTCCAGCATCCCCATGGTCAATCAGGATTCGGGTGCTTGTCAACTGGCATGGATTTATTTGACGGGTTGCATTGTCCTGGGATCAGGTGATCACCATTTATAATCTTCCCAGCTGGCTTCTGACAAGCAAAGTCAATGGAAGAAGCCAGAATTGCTTAATGGCTGCATGATTTGCTTAACAACTGTAGCAAAAAGGGTCACAAAATGAGGCATAACTCACTTAATTGCATTGCTTAGCAATCAAAATTTTGGACTCTGCTATGGTTGTAAGTCAAGGACTACCTCTATGTAACTTTAAGCTAAAACCAAATAAATCATATTATAATTAACATATGTGCAAGCCAAGCAGAAGGAATAAAAGGTCCCAGTTTATGATACAATATTATATACAAGCCCAGCTACATGCTTATGCACTACCAGCCAATAAATTAGCCCACCCTATTTATAAATCTATAAATCAGATTGTCAGAAGGTCATCAAGGCAAGAGCAGACCTATCGCTCATTAGCTTGGATCCAGTTGTATTACCTGCTGATGTAGAAGGTCCTGGTGTGGTTTGAGAGGCTGTGGGGGCTGCGTTGTCATTTGGGGTCTATAAGACAGAAAAAAAACAACTATTTTAACCCATGCAGAAATTCTAGATTTAAAAGACCCTGGGGTAGAGAACAGAGAAGGAAACCAATCCAACTATTTACCCAGAATTTCTAAGTGTGGGTGGAGAAGAATAGGTGGCATAAACTATACTACATTGCACAACAAAAACATCTTTACACAACAAAGCAACAAGATCTGGCTGGCATGATGTTATCTATTAAGATGTTATCTGTAAAATATTTCTGAGAGATGACTAGCCACTAAATTAGCTCCAGCCAACTAGCCACTAAATTTGCTCCCATTTAAAGTCCTCCTCATACTGGTGAGTTAGATCCATTTAGGCAACCAATAAATTTGCCAAATACATATCCTGAGATTTTGTATCATTATTTCTTAGATTTGATTCTCATATTTTCTCCAGTTACTGAAAGCTGGAAATATGGGGATCACCCTTCATTTTCTTCCCATAACTCAGTGAGGTATGTTTGGCTGAGACTATATATAGTTAGTTTCCATGAGTGAGGAGGGACATCAATCCAGGTTCTCTCAATGCAATCCAAAGCACAACCACTATGCCACTTTTTTAAAACTCATGCAGGGGAAACGCTTCAGCTCCTGCTTATCCCTTTACATTTCATTAAAGTGTCTCTTAAACACGTATGAACTCTCTTAGGTTACACACCTGAAAAGTTTATTATCCCCTTTTTTTTCCTGAAAGGAAAGCCAGGGTAGACTATCCACCTTGGGGTATGAGAAGGGTCAGTATCTTCAATATGGCTAGTGTTACTAGATAACTGAAGCCATGACTCTTTTTAATGGCTACCATATGTATTGCTTGCATATAAAAGGAGTGGGACTTGCATCCCTGGTTTTGCCTGACACTTGAGGTCCATGATACCTTCTGTAGTCATTTCTCTAGATCAGGGGTGTCAAACTCGCTGCGTCACGTGACGTGTCGCAATGTATCGCGACTTTTTTCCCCTTGCTGGAGCTGGGGTGGGCGCGGCTTCCGCGTGACGCATCCAGCTTGACATCCTTGCTCTAGATGATCTGAATCTACATAATCCCTGACCCGGTTGGGACTAGCAGAGGGTGAAGCCCAAAACATCAGGCTCATTTGTCCTGAACTAGATTGTGTAATTAGATTGTGTAAGGTCCCTCAGTTGAGATTGACTTCTGAGCACGTTATGGAGGCA
This sequence comes from Crotalus tigris, assembly GCF_016545835.1. NCBI lineage: Eukaryota > Metazoa > Chordata > Lepidosauria > Squamata > Viperidae > Crotalus > Crotalus tigris. The sequence continues at coordinate 2,059,828 of NW_024100514.1, read as the reverse complement.
ACCATATGTATATATTAAGATAGGCAAGAAAATCGTTAGTGAGCACCTGTCCAGCCTAGATGAGTTCAAATCGCCAGGACCAGACGGATTACACCCCAGAGTTCTCAAGGAACTGGCAGATGTGATATCGGAGCCACTGAACTATATTTTTCAAAGATCCTGGAACACAGGGGAACTACCAGAGGACTGGAAAAGAGCTGATGTAGTTCCCATCCTCAAAAAAGGAAAAAAAATGGATCCAGGAAATTACAGACCTATCAGCCTGACCTCAATACCTGGGAAGATCCTGGAAAAGATAATCAAACAACGAATCAACGAACACCTAGAGGCAAACAAAGTCATTACTAAAAGCCAACATGGGTTTGTCAAAAATAGATCATGCCAGACAAATCTTATTGCATTCTTTGACCAAGTGACAAAATTAGTGGATCAGAGGAATGCTGTGGACATAATTTACTTGGACTTCAGTAAGGCATTTGATAAAGTAGATCACAACCTACTACTTGACAAGATAGAAAAATGTGGGGTAGACAGAACCACCACCAGATGGATCCGTAGCTGGCTGACCGGCCGTACTCAGCGAGTGGTCCTCAATGGAACTGCATCTATATGGAGGGAAGTGTGTAGTGGGGTGCCCCAGGGCTCTGTTCTGGGCCCAGTACTCTTCAACATCTTCATCAACGATTTGGATGAAGGGATAGATGGGGAACTCATCAAATTTGCAGACGACACCAAGCTGGCAGGAATAGCCAACACTCCAGAAGACAGGCTTAAGATACAGAAGGATCTGGACAGACTTGAACACTGGGCACTAACTAACAAAATGAAATTCAATGGTGAAAAAAGCAAGGTTCTACATTTAGGCAAGAAAAACCAAATGCACAAGTACAGCATAGGTGGCACCATGCTCAATAGTAGTAACTGTGAGAGGGACCTCGGAGTCCTAGTAGACAATCACTTAAATATGAGCCAGCAGTGTGCTGCAGCTGCCAAAAAGGCCAACACAGTGCTAGGCTGCATTAACAGAGGGATAGAATCAAGATCACGTGAAGTATTAATACCACTCTTCAATGCCTTGGTAAGGCCACACTTGGAATACTGCATCCAGTTTTGGTCACCACGATGTAAAAAAGATGTTGAGACTCTAGAAAGAGTACAGAGAAGAGCAACAAAGATGATTAGGGGACTGGAGGCTAAAACATATAAGGAACGGTTGCGAGAATTGGGTATGTCTAGTTTAACGAAGAGAAGGACAAGGGGGGACATGATAGCAGTATTCCAATATCTCAGGGGCTGCCATAAAGAAGAGGGAATTAAGCTATTTTCCAAAGCACCTGAAGGCAGGACAAGAAGCAACGGGTGGAAACTAATCAAGGAGAGAAGCAACCTAGAACTAAGGAGAAACTTCCTGACAGTGAGAACAATTAATCAGTGGAACAGCTTGCCTCCAGAAGCAGTAAATGCTCCAACACTGGAAGTTTTTAAGAAGAGACTGGACAGCCATTTGTCCGAAATGGTGTAGGGTTTCCTGCCCGAGCAGGGGGTTGGACTAGATGACCTCCAAGGTCCCTTCCAACTTTACTACTATTACTATTACTATATGTCACCGTCAACAGAACTAAAGAGGTCTTTATCATTCCTTTTTCATTTTTTGAATTCCTGTCTCAATCAATATCTCCAGTACTGGCTGCTGAGAGTCCTATACACATAATAAACAAGTCTCGTTTAGTTTAGCTTCTGACTCCCAAGTTGGGCCAATGCTGCCACCTGCTGAAACTTTCTCTTGATAGGCACATGTAAACCCCAACTTCTACAAAATCTAAAACAAGCACGGGATTTTAAAAGAAGAAATGCAACAGGAGGTGGTTATCACAAGAGGCATATTTTTAAAGGATTCTGCTTGAGCAAAAAGAAATGGCAAGAAAAGTACAGTCATCCTGCGACTGGGCAAGGAACAGTTCTTATGAAATCCATCATTAAAAATTTATTTCACACGTCAACATCAGTTTAGACCAGTGGTTCTCAACCTGTGGGTCGGGACCCCATTTGGGGTCGAACGATCATTTCACGGGGGTTGCCAAACAACGCAGTCCGCCATTTTTCCCCCTTTTCCTTAGCTTGAATAGAGTCTAATTCTATTGGCTTTCAAAAGCCCATAGGAATTGTCCAGGCTGTCTCTGCCCTGCTGAGCCCGCCAAAAGTCCCATTCTGCAAACGGTGCTGCATCAGTTGAGTAGTCCTCGACTTACGACCGGTTGAGTAGTCCTCGACTTACGACCAGTTGGGGGTCGTGGCATTAAAAAGGTTGAGAACCACTGGTTTAGACAAAGATTCTCGGATTTTTCTTACTTTGCATAAAGCACTCTAGTGATGAAATTGGGTTCCACCATTCTGAAAACAAAACAGCCCACTTTTTCCAAGAAAGACATATATATATGTTTAGAAGCAATCTATTACTGTACACATCATTCATGGTTAGGTTTTAAAGCTTTAAAGTTTCACTGACCAAGCTTATGTCCCCCCCTACACTATTTCTGAGTCCCGCTAAGTCACTGACTAAGAAAAACCAAACTAAGGCAATTCTTATACTTACATTTTTGTTTTGTGACTGCTGGGCAACATAGTCAGGATTTGGCTCACTGAAATTTGGCACTTCTGAATAAACCATACAAAACCTAGAGAGCAGAAGATGCAATTGTCATTCAACTGATGAATTTTTTTTCCTTGTTCTTTTAAATTCCCTCTCTCTTAATAATGTATACTGCACTGTTGTAATGAAACTGCAATATGTCCTATGGCGGCTTATAGCTCGCTTGAAAAAGAAACCCCGATTCTTGCAATCAAAGTGGCTTGAAAACAAAAGAAAAAAAGTTTAGACAGAAGAAGGGAAACAAAATGAGGCACCACTAAAATTATAACTAGTATGGAAATCCATCTGGTACTCTAAGGCAGGGGTCCGTCTACCTTGGCCACTTTATGATTTGTGGACTTCAACTCTCAGAATTTCTCAGCCAGCATGGCTGGCTGAGGAATTCTGGGAGTTGAAGTCCACAAGTTACAAAGTGGCCAAGGTTAGAGAACTCTGCTCTAAGGGATATTACTAAGCTTCCTTTGGAAGATAAACTGAAGACTGCTGCCCCCTCCCCAACAAAGAGGTGCCAAAATATCCTTTTTCTCCCTCTTAGTGCAGCAAGATGGAATAACCATGCAAAACAATCCCGAAAGTACCTTTAATTTTTTTCTGGCAAATACAAAACTTAAAAGCTCCACTCTTCCAAACAATGGACTTTCAAGGGAAATAATAAGGGTGGAAAGAATGAAGGTGGGAAAATATTAACTCAACCCATTGAAATTAAAACTTGACCAGCCAACAATGGCAACATTATGGACCTGGTGTTAATGTTCATATTGTTAATAAATGAAAGCGATCCAGAGGTAGATAATAACAGTGAGGCAAGATTATTCACAGTGAGCTCCTACTGAAGATCAAAGGAGGGGTGAAGGAGCTCTGACTCAGACATCAACTAGGAAATGCATCAACCATCAGCTTTAGAACTTGGACACACTTGTTTTATCTGGGCATTTAAGATTGATTCATGGTTAGTGGAATAGATACACCAAGATCATTTTAACATTAAAACTGAGCACTGTGGCCTTTGAGATGTTCAGAGCTTTAAAGGGGGAGAGGTCAATTAGGTGAATTAACACATAGCACCTGCTGGTAGTTCCTTAAATCAAACACATCTTTTCCAGGAATGTGGGGCAGCATCTGCACAATACCAGGAAAGATGCAGCTTCTTCATAAATTGAAATGTTATGAAATGAAGGAGCCAGTTTGATCTACTAGTTAAGGCACCAGGCTAAAAACTGGGAGACTGTGAGTTCTAGTCCTGCTTTAGGCATAAAAGCTGGCTGAATGAGTTTGAGCCAGTCACTCTCCCTCAGTCCAAATCACCTTGTAGGATTGCTATTGTGGGGAAAATATGAGGAAGGCGTATTAGATATGTTTGCTGCCTTAATTATTTATAAAGATAATAAAGGGAGGATTAAAATAAAATAAAATAAACTTTCAAGATCACTCCCCCCGTGCATTTTGAATTATTTTTTCCTCTTTGACCTGCACATATTTAATATTATTCTTTGTCCTTATTCACATTTTTCTTCCAAGCCATGCCTTTTTAGCCTAAGGATAGTGAACCTCTATAGCACTATAAACTGATTTAAGAATGGCTAAAGAACAATATATAAAAATCATTATACAAATCTTTATTAGCATAAATAACAACTGTAATATTTCAGTGTGGAATGTCTCACTGAAATAATCACTGGGAAAACTAGAGGTTCACTGTGAAAAAACAAAATATATCATGATAACAAAGTGAAATGTAAATTAAGTATAGCACAGGGTGGGGACATTTATCCTAGAGAATAAAGAAATCATGGCGTAAAATTTAGACCTGGTGGATTGCTAAATGTAATCTGAAATATACTAAGATGTTACCAATTTCTTTCAACTTAAAAACAAAGGAAGATGCCTTCTATGGTTTCAGATATTTTATATCTTCTAGGACAGAATTATTCTTTGGTGATAATCTGTCTTTGCACAACATTGGAAAAAATCCACCTAGCCATCCCCTAATACTAGGAAGAACCACTGAGATAAACTATGAGCCTTACTCTCCTACTTTCTGCAGATCTCCTCCACGTCCAGTGTACAGTGTCAAGCAGCCTTTGAAAATTGATGAGTACCTGATAAAGAAAAACTCATTATTGAAAGCAGCACACAGTTCTTAGTTTTGTTTAAGAAGAAATCTGTCTTTTTGGTGCATCACATGAAGCTCTATCTATATAATATCTGTACAGTGCTTGTTTGTTCCTCATGGAAGTAAACTAATCTTCCAGACAAAGATGATAATGGGTGCAAGAGAGGAAAATTATATGTTCTTAAATCTCATTGAAACCAGTAACATATGAACTTCAAACTGATTTATCTAGGAGTGAGAACCCTTGAATTCAACAGACTTATTTCCAAGGAGCCATGAATGGGATTCTGCTGCTAAGTTTTCTAGATTTGCTCTACTTATTTGAATCAAACAAAAATGTTCAGTTAATTGGGCTGGCTGCAGAGTATGGCAAACTTAACGTGTTGGGTCTTTGCTAGCATGTTCATATTTGCACAGAACATCAAAAAAGGTCAGAGCAATGTTACAGGACACTCTGCTTGTATACAGGTAGTTCCTGTTTAGTGACTGTTTCATTTAGTGATTGTTCAGTCTTACAACAGTGATGAAAAAGTAATTTTATGACCAATTCTCACATTTATAACCTTTGTAGGTCTCTAAAGCAGAAGAAAGCTGAAGTAAGATCCTAAGCACAGCAATTGTTTCATTTGGCAACTGCTTCTCTGAACAAGCGAGTTGCCAGTCCCAATTGTAGTCACTAAAAGTACACTACCTATACACCACTTTTTATAGGCAGATTCACGCGTTCTGCTCAATCAGTGTTTGGTTAACCATCATTTACTGAATAAGCAAAATTGGATAGGTTCAAATTAAATACTGAGCCATAAATCATGGTTTATAAACCACAATAGCTGGGTTCAACTCCACAAGACAAATCAATGTTAAGCAAACTAAATTATGACCAACAACAATGCATAAATTAAGCTTAAGTCTGCCTTTGTATAAATACGAGGAAAATTAACCTTAAAAACAACATGTACATTTGCAGAAGAAAATATGTATGGTCTAAGAAATAGGTTAAATGTTGCAGATTAGACTGATCCCAAGAATTATACACAGTCTTTATATTAGGGCTGATGAAAAGTTCATTCTGCTGGATCTAAAACAACTGGTAGCCCAAGACTGCATGAGGTGTGTTGGAAGATAATAGTTCAGCAACATCTGAAGTCTCAGATTTCCCACCTTTCCCTTAAACTTTCCTAACTAAATTTAGAAAAGTGGTGAAACACATTAAATAACTAATTTGTATGAACTAATTTGAGCACATTCCACAAAATAGCCAAGCCGTAGTTGCTGCTCTCTTGACATAGGGCAGAGGTAGGCAACCTTGGCTCTTTTATGACTCGTGGACTTCAACTCCCAGAATTCCTGAGTTATAAAAGAGCCAAGGTTGCCTACCCCTGACATAGGGTTTAGCCACAGTTTCAAAAACAACACCTCTTCCCCAAGCTTTTCCCAAGCCACTCGTCTTGGAAAAATCCCCCATACCCTTTGGTGAGTCGGATGATATCGCCTGGCTGGATTAAATTTCCAACATCATCCCATACAGAGATGTTAATGCTGCCTGTTCTGTCAGCTACTTTACACGTCCGTACTTCGTGGCCATCCTTTGTCTTGGTCACCCGGCCTAATGACAGAACAAGAATCACAATTTAAGACAACTGCAGGCATCTGCTTTCATGAGTGAAGGAGAGGGGTTTTTTTGTCACTCGCTGCTTCACTCCAAATACATCCCACCTTCAACTGCATATTCTTTTAAGCCCAGACTATGCTGGCTCAGAAATTCTGGGAGTTGAAGTCCATGAGTCATAAAAGAGCCAAGGTTGCCTACCTCTGGCCTAGACGTTTAAATACTGAGCTGGTATATGTATCAAACTGGAAGTAAATTGTTTAGATTATCTAAAAAAATACTCATTTTCTGAGAGTTCAGTCTGCTTCTCTATATCACAGAAACTGCTTCATCAGCAGCAGCAGTGATCATGCCATACAGGTAGACCTCACTTAAGGATAATTGGGACAGGAATTTCAATCACTAAGCGATGCGGTCATACAACTCCGTTGCTTAGCAACAGTAATCTCGGCATTCCTTGTAGCTGTCCTTAAGCAAATCCTGTTAACTTTGATCACTTAATCATGTTGTTAACTTTAATTACATAACTTTGATCATTAATCGAGAATTATCTGTATTATTTTTCCCCCTCATATAACATTGCAATTTTAAAGCCACTTAAGTGTATTGTAAGTATATACCACTGAGTTCATTAGTATGTAATATATAATAAACTTTTAAAAGTATTTTTAACTTTAAAAGCCAACAGGTACTGCAAATTGTTTGGAGTACAAAGAGGGGAGTCAGAAATTAAATACTTATGTATATTATTCTTAAGGTTTTTTTTTCTTCTTTTTTATAATTATAAATAATACTGTAGTGGAGATTTTGGCATTAAGCTAAAATATATATACTTTTGTTTTACATCATAAAAATAGTTCAATGTACTTTGTTTGCTATGGTTTACCTTTTACTAATGCTATTTTGAATATTAATTTTATAACTTCAGTAACATTATCGGTCTAGTTATATAAAGTATCTTTTTGAAAATACAATTTTGTTTTAAAGAAAGTATTTTTAATCTGGCTAATAACCAACATTTTTTGGAATAAGACAGTAATTAGTTGATCAGTGAGGGAAAGGAAATCATTACATAGCAAAGTAATTACAAAAAAAGGCAGTGAAAATATCTTACCCAGAATTGAAGCATTCTAGTGAGAAATAGGGCATGTATCTTGGTCTCCCAACTGCTTACATAGTGATTTAAAAAAAAATACAAACCTATTTTCTCTTTCACATGACTTACCTGTTTCCAGCACAATGAATATAAGATTTAGGTTTTTCATGCCTGGTTTAATATCTTTCACCAACGTTTCTGTTGTCATGTTAAATGCCTTCTGATTTCCAGTACCTGGCAAATAATTTTAAATAGTCTTATATTCATAGATAGAACAAATAAGACAATGCTGTTTGTAACAGATAAGAAAAGTATTCTATTTTAATCTTGAAGATATTGTATTCTCTTCTAGTGATATAAAACACAGCCCAACTCCAAATATGCAAGATTATAAAGACATAGATATACAAGTTGCGTAAGTTAAATTTATTCTTCCCATTACCACATTCTTCCTTCTTCTACAATTATTTGCAAGAAGCTGATACTATTTTGCCCAATACCAAAATCTAGGCTCTTGGGATTCTGACAAATTGGAAAAGCTTCTGTGACTGAAAACTTATACAGAATCACAAGGCACTTACAGAAACAATATTTTACAGTATTCGTTTTTAAACATCATAGGCTAATATGTCAGCTATTCAAGAGAGAAAGCAAACAAGACTCACTTTTATATAGAAAGACGCTTCTAAAAGTATAGATGTGAGGATGTCCAACCAGACTTTAAAATAAACCCTACATTTTAACATGCAACTGCTGGGTTCTGATAGCACATCAAGACATAATTTGATTTTCTTTTTTGTTAGTATATTGTGTGAATTCATTCAGCTGTGATGTCATAAGCAAATTATGGGTCACTATATAAACCCAGCCAATATTATCGCAACTGCAGATACCTAATTTGGAAAATAAGCTTTGAAAAATCCAAATTGAAAAACAGCATCGTGGAGTTAAAAATACATAAGCAAGAAATCAATTTTTACAGGTAGTCCTCAACTTACCACCACAATTAAGCCCAACTTTCTCCTGCTAAGTGAGATGTTTGCTAAGTAAGTTTTGCCTGTGACCTTTCTTGCATAGCTGTTAAGTGAATTTGGTTTCCCCATTGACTTTGCTTGTCAGAAGGTCCCAAAAGTTGATCATATGCCTCTGGGAGACTACAATCATCATAAATATGTCAGTTGCCAAGCGTTTGAATTTTGATCATGTCGCCATGGGGATGCTACAATGGTCATAAGTGTGAAAAATGGTCATAAGTTACTTTCTTCAATGCCGTTACAACTTTGAATGGTTATTAAACAAACTATTGTAAGTCGAGCACTACCTGTATTTGTCTATCAAGGAAGAAGCAGCATATTAGTGGAAATATGTGCAGGAATATGAGCTGAATTTTATATACCAGTGGTGGCGACCCTATGGCATGAGTGCCGGAGGCGGCACTCAGAGCCCTCTCTGTGGGCATGCGTGCCATCATCCCAGTCCTAGGCCTTCAGCTGGGTTTTATAAAACCTTTTCACTTTAGACCTCCGCTATGTGCAAAAAAAAAAAAAAAAGTTCAATCAGTCGATTTCAACTTCTCGCGGGAAAAAAAAGATCTTGCAAAGTGGGAATTGATTGATTGAACTTTTTAGTCCCACCCAGTCTGCCGTTACTACCGCAGCCACGCCCAGCCAATGGGCCACGCCCAGCCAATTGGCCACACCCACCCAGCACTCGATGATGCATAAGTGGGTTTTGGGTTGCAGTTTGGGCACTCAGTCGCTAAAAGGTTCGCCATCACTACTATATACTAAGGTGACCAACTTTTTTACAATGAAAAGGAGGACACAAATAAATTGAAGAAAAAATATTGTAAATAAAAGAAACATTTTATTCGTTGCAACAATAATACAGACAACTTGCATGTGCAAAGTTGCCAGCCAGGTGTTTTGGCGCGCTCAGCAGCAATTCCTATTGGCTTTCGAGTAGCACAGCTCATGCAAAAGTTGAAAAAAAAAAACCATCAAAAAAAGTTGCCGGAATGCCGTTCTGAGCGTTCTGTGAGAAAAAAAAGCCCTGCAGATTAGTCTTCAAATATCGAAAAGGAGGACATGTAGGAGGACACTTTTCGAGGGAGGACAGAACTTACAAAAGGAGGACTGTCCTCCCTAAAGGAGGACGGTTGGTCACCTTAATATACCATCCCCAGGTTCACACACCTTCTATCCCAAACACACCTTACATTTCCATGATCAAAAAGCACACATCTATAGACTTATGACAAACTTCTTTGACAGAGATTTCAAATGCAAATGTTTTACACACAATTCCTGTAATATATACAGAAAATAACTGTAGTTTTAATCAATTCACCACAAAAGACATATAACGTCCCCTCCCTCCGACCAATGTAAGAGCTTTTACTTATTACAACCTTAGAATGCACAGGTAAAATCATATTCTTTTATAGATTCTTGTTTCCTTATTGCTAACAGGGCAAAAGCTGATATTCCTTGGGAAATTATAAAAAAAATTAGCCTCTCTAGTACAGTCTTGAGTGTAATCAATCTAAGTATTTAAAAGGATGGCTATAAAATATACTCTGCCCTTCCCCATATCTGCTCCCAAATTCCAGCCATGTTTAAACTGCTGTTGCCAACTTTTTCCTTTCTGAAGCAAATTATAAGCTCCTCCTGGTATTTTACAAAAGCTAGTAATGCAGTTTTGTCAGGTTTTAGCTCCCACTGACCATTGTTACAATACCTACTTTGAACAAACTGAATAATTTTCAGCACATGTAGAAAGTTAGTTTCAAGGGAGGTTGTGTACTATACTTGATCTGGTTGGTTGCATTCCACTGTGAAAAAGAAAAACAAATAAAAGTACTTTCCATTGTTTCTTAGGGAATCATTTATCCCCCTCCTGATCAAATTTCATCTTCTAGCAGTTTTTTGCTCTGCGATTCCTCTCCGTATGAAGCAGATACTAATTTACTTACTCTTAAAATATATGCTTGCATTGTAATAATATAATTAAATGAAACATGGTTAAAAAGTTCAATAGAACTTAATATGCTAGTGAGCAGTCTCGTTCCTACTGAACGTGGATCTGCTGGCCCTGCAACATGTCCATATGTTTTTGTGCTGTGTCCAGAGCAACAAACCGTCTGCCGAAATCGCACATTCTTCTTACCTACAATCTCCTGGCTATTAATTACATCTTGTATAGAAGAAAGTCCCCATCATCACTTCTCAGTGAAACAGCCAGATGAACGTCCACTTGCAGACATTCCAGGAAGTATCCTGCAGCGTCTAGTCCAGCCAATCACAGCACAAGACAGTCCTTCGACATGTAGGAACGTTCCAATCCTCCAGCCAATTGCAAGCTGATAAAGCATTAAAGTGACAGTACCAACAACTACAGACATTGTAGAGGTAGATCTGCGATTATCTATGGTAGCCAGAAATAAGAGTCTGGAGCATCTTTTTAACAGACTATTACAAGGTATAAGGTTTCATGAACTGCAGCTCATTTATCAGATGCGTGGAGTAGCTTAACTGATGTACGATTTAAATAGGTACGGTATATACAGATGAAGGAGGGAGAGGAAGACTGTGGGTGCACAGATGAAGGTTGCATGAGAACAAATTACAAATTGTTTCTCAATTAACATTTTTATCAGCTTTAAAACCTATTGTGTTTCAGATCTTTTGAAATAGCCTGAAACATATTGATGTAAGTTTAGTTATCTCAATTTTTGAATACCAACAACTGATTACAGTGTTTTCTACTCCCAAAAACAATTTGCAATTTATTCAAATCTTGATGTTCAAGAACTTAACTAGTGGACTGAAGACATGCAATATTTCAATCAGTTTTGAAGTTGGTGCATCTTCCTTTTTGGTTTCATTTAAATATGGGCACAAGCTGGATTGGAAAAAATTAGAAACAAACAATACAATTAATGGGCACCTTTGTAATATCTCACAAAATATCCCTAATTTAGTCTCTCCCATTGAATGAATTAAAGCTCATAGTACATAGTTACAGCTTTTGCATTTAATAAAAATATGCATATATTTGCCAATTTTCACTGTAATAAGATTATCTGTGCATTGATGTGGCATGATTATTCAAAGGACCGGGAGACTTTAGCTATAATTTAATTACTGAGATCTGGCTGGCTGAAGGGGAAGGGTCTCCTTCATGGAGATCTGTCCAGCTAGGTGTTTTATTCTGCATCATTTGCAACCCCACAACAGGATTGGCATAATGTGGTGCCAGGAGATCCTAACTGTTGTGGAGTGCCATTCTGCAGGTGGTCGGATGTGGGTTGTTGCAATCCATGCTGGGCCAAAGGAACAAGTTGGGGTGCTGGAATTGTACTGCTCTCTTTCACCAAACTGCCTAATTTCCTCAAAGGGGTAATTATAGGTTTCCTCAGCCTCTCACTCAGTGTTTCTCAACCTTGACCATTTTAAGGCATGTGGACTTCAACTCCCAGAATTCCACAGCCAGCAATGCCTTAAAATGGTCAAGGTTGAGAAACACTGCGACTAGTGGGTGATTTCAACCTCCTTTCCATGGGATCTAAGACAGCTTGGGAATTCATAACCAAGTATTCACTCTGTACTGATATGTCCTGACACAGTTCTTGGGTACTTTTCCAGCAGTCCATTGTCATGGGCAGCTCACTTCCTTATTATTTACTAAATTTGTATGGCACCTGATTCCCAGCAAGTGTGGGCAGTTTACAAATTGTTAAAAAAAACCATCAAGACTAGAAAACAACAAGAGCAAACAGGCAGATAACAAATTCAGATTGGAACAATGTGAAAGAAGAAGAAAAGGGGCTTTAATTATGCTTGCCAAAGGCCTGGGCAAAGAGCCAAGTCTTCAGGACCCTTCCAAACACCAATCAGGTGGAGGAGGCCAATTTATGCAGGGAGGAGGGACCTATTAAGAGGATTTGCCCCAAATGGATCCTATTGTTGATGGCACTTGAGGAGTTCCCCAGCAATTGGATGGTGCTACTTTTAGGTGCTTTGTTGATCTTTAGAATACAGAGGCAATACAGGTAGTCCTTGACTTACGACAATAATTGAGCCCAACATTTCTGTTCCTAAGCAAGGAGGTTGTTAAGTGAATTTTGCTCCATTTTACAACCTTTCTTGCCACATGTTTTAAGTGAATCACTGCAGTTATTAAGTTAGTAACACAGTTGTTAAGTGACTCTGGCTTCCCCATTGACTTTACTTGTCAGAAGGTTGCAAAAGGTGATCACATGACCCTTGGATACTGCAACCATTATAAATATGAGCCAGTTTCCAAGCATCTGCATTTTGATCACGTGACCATGGGGATGCTTCTACGTGTGTGAAAAATAGTCAAAAGTCACTTTTTTCGGTGCCGCTGTAACTTTGAACAGTCACTAAATGAACTGTAGTAAGTCAAAGACTAACCTCTCTCACTAATCAATTCCATGCAGCTTCTAGGTTTACTGAGGAGCACTGTGAAATGAAACTGGTCAAGAGAGAGCTTGGAGTTACACTTGTGAAAAACAAGAAGTGATAGCTACCTGACGTAAGTATCGAGGTTCTATCCCAAAGACATATTCAGCAATTTACATTTTTTAATCTTTAGGCAAGTTTCATATTAACTGACTTTGTACGAATCTTTTGTTTGAGGATGTGACCTTTAAATCAAGGTTTACTGCAATGATTTATTATACAAATGATGTGAATTTGGATTTAATAGACATTTGGATTTAATGGACACACACTCCACTCAAATGGTTTGTTAAACTGAGATTTTACTGAACATCCAATACATAGGTCCTTCCTCCATAGAAAATATATATCATGTAGAGGAATTACAACATAAAAGCATTTTCAGCAACTTTTGTTCCCAGTTCTAAAGGTTTGATCACTCGTTTAATATTTTAAGGTTCAGATGAAAAAAAAATAGCATCCGAGGAAGTATCAGTGACAATCACATTCAGTTCCATCCTTTACTGATTTGTCTGTCACTTGTCATATGTCTGCAAATACAGTATACTGTCAGTTCTTGTAGTCCTCTCACTAATAACCAGTTACTGCTTTAACTTCATCTTTTAGTCCTAGAGCTTCTTCTAAAAAAGGAGTATTTAGTCCTAGAGCTTCTTCTAAAATATCTTGGATGCTGAGATGTTTAGTATAAATTTCAGCACATTTCCCCATCTTTTTAATCTTCAATTACTACAGTGGTTCTCAACCTGTGGGTCGGGACCCCATTTGGGGTCGAACGACCATTTCACGGGGGTCGCCAAACAAGGCTGTCCGCCATTTTTTCCCCCCTTTTCTTTGGCCACGCCCCTGGCACCCGGTGATGTATAAGTGGTTGGGAGTCACCACAACATGGGGAACTGTATTATGGGGTCGTGGCATTAAAAAGGTTGAGAACCACTGAATTACTATCTCTCCAGTGGATTCATTTATCATTCCAAATGAAGATTGGAATCTCCTTCTGGAATTCACAGTTCTTAAAAAAAAAAGTCTTGTTTTTCTGTATCTGTTTCCATATTGGTCTTTACAGAAGTTGATGTAATACTGCTTCTTGTCCTTGCTAACAGTTCTCTGAATTTTTTCATTAAGCTTTCTCTTTCTTGGCTTTGGCTTCTTTTCCCATCTCTTTTTTGGTTACAATTTTTCACCATCTATTCTGATCTAGTTTGCTTTCTTTTGTTTCTTGATCTTTGGCAGTCTCCTTTTACAATGATCCTCTTTCATTTCTTTTCACAATTCCTTTTCCTATCAATGAAGGTGAGGACTTCAGAGTGATTTGTGATGATGTCCTTGAAAACTGAGTTTCTGAAACTGGATCCCCAGAAATTGGTAAGTCATTCTTGTGCTTCGTTTCTGTTTCCTAGCCATAAAATCCAGCTATGTTTTTCTCTTTATTGTTCCCAGTTTTGGTATTCTAGTCTCCAACCACAAGAAGCACATCTTGCTTATAAATTGATTGCTGATTAAACTTGACCATAAAATTCCTCAATCTCTTTTTTTCTGCATCAGTGGTTAAAAGCAACAGTGTTAGTTCTTTTCTGTGTCCTGTGTAGCTCACAGTACTGTATGAACTTCTGACCACATGACAGAATTCCAATCCATTTCAGTTTTCTGATGCCCAAGATGTTAATATGCAGTTGACTGATTTAATCTTTCACATGTTCGGTTTTCCCATGTTCATGCTTCTTATATCCTGGTGTCACTGTAATTCTGCCTTTGCAGCTTTGGATTTTCTTTTCTTGCATGACATCAGCAACTAAACATTAGAGATTTTTTTAAACTTCCGTAACTGCATCATAAACAGCATAAGTACAGGTAGTCCTCGATTTACAACAGTTCATTTAGTGACCATCCAAAGTTACAACGTAACTGAAAAAAGTGACTTATGGCTCACACTTACAACCACTGCAGCATCCCCATGGTCATGTGATCAAAACTTGGATGATTGGCAACTGATTCATATTTACAATGGTTGCAGTGTCCTGGGATCATGTGATCACCTTTTGGGACCTTCCAACAAGTAAAGTCAATGGGGAAGCCAGATTCACTTAACAACCATGTTACTAACTGATGCATTGCAGTGATTCACAACAATTATGGCAAGAAAGGTCATAAAATAGGGCAACATTCACTTAACAACTGTTTCACTTAGCAACATAAATTTTGGGCTCAGTTGTGGTCATAAGTTGAGGACTACCTGTACTAAAGATCCTCAGCTCTTCCACAATTGCATGTTGGGTACCATTCCTCTATAGAGCTCATTATCTGACCTTATTTGTCAGTCTTTGTCTTGTCTATTAATGCAGCTTTCTTGATAAAATACAGAAATGGTTTACTATTGCCTACTCCCACATAGCATAAAATTACATCTTTTGTCATTTTTCTTGAAGTGTTCATCTATCTCCAACATCTTCCTGTATCACTGCTGTCCAGTATAGATGTCTGCTTGCTTTAGCTAAGCAGTTGGAGTGACCTTTAAGTGTCAAGTGATCCTGCTGGGAGCATAAACTCTTAGCATGCATTCCTGGTGTTCTTCTTTCATTCCTCCAGGAAAATAAATGCCATGAGGCAGCAGAGCAGGACTTGAGGGGGAGGTCAATAGTCAATGTTATACGTAATAAATTATTCCAAATATATACTTCTAATCAGTATAGTTAGAATGTACTGTATCCTTTTGTTGCCATCTAGTGGTCATCCATATTTTTGCAAACTACCACACACTGGGATATAAAAATCCAGGTGACCACTCTATGATAGCATGGGTTTTTTGTATCTATACTGCCATCTTATAGTCATCTGAATTGTTGCAACCCAAAATATGGTATCCCCATTCCCTGCACTTGGACTGCATTCAAATAGTTTTGTTTGGTTTTGCTTTAGTCCTTTGAAAACCGAGGCTTTCTGCTTTTCTGTGCTGTGTGAACCCAGCTGTGATTTATTCAGTCATCATCAATAGTTTAACAAACTATGCCTTGGTGCAATACGTAAATCAGGTCATAAGAGATGGAACATACCGGTAGCAATATGAGATTTTTTTTAACAGACTATATTTACATCGTTTAAAAGGGTGAACAAGGCTGGACAAAGGCTGCATCTCTTATTTTGGTGGAACTTAAGGAATAGGGAAACTTGAAATAAGAGTCATTGAAGAACTGGAAATGCCCGTTTTCTTTATCAGTATAATAAAGAATGTTAAAAATCCCCGTTACTCAGAGCTAAGGGCTGCTCTAGTAAAGAGAAAAATTCCATTCAGTTTTGCAAATATACACGTCTGTTTTTCTGCCTTTGTGCAGGAATGTTGAGTTGCCCTGGCCTTTAACCCGATTCTTTTTTAAAAAAAATATCAGCATTACTTGAAGATCAGGTAATGTGATGCTTTGGAAAGAGGACTCATGAATGTGATGATCGATTATGTGAATGCACGCATGTTTGGAGTGCCTGGGGAATCGCATCACACTACAAACGCTTCCCCGTAAAGGGAAACAGTAATATAATATACAGCACGCAGCCTCCCCGCTTCGCGTTAGGTCGTTCCGTGATCTCTTTGTTCGGCTGAGCGCGAGGAGTTAAGCGAACCCCGCCCGTCTGCCAGCAAAATAAACCATAAAATCACCCCTTTGGCCCGGTGGCTAGAGCGGCCCAAATTCAGCCCTGCCCCCGCATTTCCTGCTTTGCTGCCCGAGGAGGGTGGATTCCCTGCATCCGTATTGAGGTTGGCGTGTTTCCGGTGGCGGTCTGGGAGGAGGGGATGGAGGGGAGAACGGCGGCGCGGGGGCCGGTGCCCACAGGGGAGCCAAAATGAGGTCCGTGACGGTGGCCGGATGCAAACGGGGAGAAAGGCGCTGCAGGCCTGGCTGCGGGAGTGGGGAGCGGTAGCGCCGGTGGTTTGTTTTGGGGGTGCGGCGGGGAAGGGGGCGGCTGCGCGGAGAGGCTCAGAGGTGGGTCGGTGCTGAGATGCTGGCTTTGGGGAAAGGGCGGCGGATGGGCAGCGTGCGACGGACCGTGCAGTTCCCTCCGTTTTGGTAGACGGCGGTGGCGGGGAGGCGTTTTGTTCCGAGAACGGGCAAAGGGTTGGTAGGTGAGAGAAGGGGCTCCCTGGAAAGGCAGAGTAGCGAGGAGGTGGTGGTGGGAATTCCCATCCAACCGAAGAATTCCCCGACAGTCGCTTTTTTAGTCCGACCTACCTCCTAGGGTTGTTGTTACGGGGCTAGACTAGGAAAGGCACCTTCTCCCCTTTTCGAGCTCCCGAGAAAAAGTAAGGATATTCATGAAAAATAATAAAACTCTCCAGAACTTATAATCACAGCTCCATTAGCTGTCCCACACTGTATTTTCTTTTTAATGAGAAGTGGTTATCTTTTTAACTATAACCAGAAGGTTCTGACATACCAGAATAAATGTTGCCCTGCCTCCTGTTACAGTCTAACTCTAACTCAGTGGTTCTCAACCTTTTTAATGCCGCGACCCCCCCAACTAGTTGTAAGTCGAGGACTACTCAACTGGTCGTAAGTCGAGGACTACTCAACTGGTGCAGCACCGTTTGCAGAATGGGACTTTTGGTGGGCTCAGCAGGGCAGAGACAGCCTGGACAATTCCTATTGGCTTTTGAAAGCCAATAGAATTAGACTCTATTCAAGAGAGTCTATTCTATTGGCTTTCAAAAGCCAATAGAATAAAAGGGAGTAGCACAGCTAAGGAAAAGGGGGAAAAAATGGCAGACTGCGTTGTTTGGCAACCCCCGTGAAATGGTCGTTCGACCCCAAATGGGGTCCCGACCCACAGGTTGAGAACCACTACTCTAACTGGTCATTTTTATTAACTTTATATGCCACCCAACTCACCAATAAGTCAACTCTGGGCAGCTTAACAAACAATAAAAAGAAACAATTAAAATTTAAAAAACCTATATAAGAAACTAGAACCAACAAGACAGACAGCACAGGGATAAAATCTGCTTATCCCCTCCACCACCTTCAGCAGTGAGCCAAAAGGGTGGGAGTAGTTTGTGCCTCTGGATCATAGTGGAAAAGGCTCTTCTTGACCCCACCTATCAGACTTTCTTAGCAGATGGTGTCTGCAGCGGGTGCCCTTCCACTGGAGCTAGTAGGGCAAGCTAGTTCCATTGGGGTGAGATAGTTCCACGGATACTCTGGATGCATGCCATTCTAGGGCCTTAAATGTAGTATCTTGAATTGAACTCAGAAGCAAACTGGGTTTATTGTTTTTGATCGAAGGCTGAGAGGATTAGTGAAGGTTGCAATGATGAGAAGTCCCTAATGTAGGATATCTAGTATTTGAGTCAAGACTGTATCTTAGGAAAAAATGGACATGAAAGAAACGGGAATGAAAGTATGACTCCTATATGAAAAAGTATTAGAAGATTAATTTTCCAACAGAATAAATGGAAACTCAACATAGAGAAGGAGAATGGGTAAAATAGAAATAGTTAAATGTGCCACAGAAGTATGAAAAAGAATGCTTGGGATGAATGTAATACATCTAAGAGAATGATTGCTGCAAAAAATAAGGATGAGGGAAAGGTGCAGTATAATTATATATACTAAAAATATATTTACAAAGAATGTAAATACAAAGAAAAAGGCATAGTTAGAATTCAAAGAGGCAGAGGAAATGCAAAGTGATTTTGATGGAAATTAAACAGTGCTTTGGAAGAGGTAAATGAACTTCCAGCAGATTGGATGGGAATTTTAAAAAGTAACATTGGAAACACTGGAAGGAGTATTTTAGATATTTGTATGGAAATATCAAAGTTAGAGAAATATCAAATTAGAGTAAAAATAAAATGAAGTTTAAATATTAGTGTCCAAAAAATGGGTGAAAGAGGAGTAGTAAGTGCTATCAGAATACTTAAAAATGGTAGTGCTGCAGGATTGGATTGTACAAACTAGGAAAAGTGTAGATATGGTTTGCTTATGGAATATAGTAGTTGTACAACTTTTACACCTATGAGAAGTATATCTTTTTCTTTTGATTGTTAAATGCTGTGTCGTTTCCCAAAATACAGATAGTTCTTGCTTATGACTGGAATTATTGTTGTAAGTCATGCCATTCATTAAGCGCCAGCCTGATTTTATGATATATTTTTTTGTAGTGTTCATTAAGTGAACTCATTGTCCACAATGTGAGTTTTTCTGCCAGAAATTGAAAGCAAATGCTGGTTTCCTGCAAAAACATTGTAAACCAAAGTCACATAACAGGACATTACAAACAGCTGTAAATGTTGGCTGGTTGCTAAGAGCCAAAATGCAGGTCATAAGTATCTTTTTTGAGGGAGTCATAACTTCAAACAATTGCTAAGCAACTGGTCATAAGTTGAGGACTATTGGTAGGGAAGGATTAGAAGAACTGCAAAAACTACAAGAAAATTACTTTACCAGGTGAACCTGGGAAGGTGTTTGAAACTGATAATGAGCAAAATTTGGAGAGTGCAGTGTGACTGTCCTAAGCAAGAGGTATGTGGATCAGATGTTGCATGGACTTTATAAAATCCCCCCCCCCCCAAAGAGAATACTTTAAAAAAAAACAAAAGAAATGAATATGAGATAGCATATGAATGTTATAGAAATGAGTGATTTGAGGATAGAAAGATATCAAGAGATATAACAGTGGTGGCGAACCTATGGCACGGGTGCCAGAGGTGGCACTCAGAGCCCTCTCTGTGGGCACACGCACCGTCGCCCCAGTCCTAGGCTTTCAGCTGGGTTTTATAAAAGCTTTTCAGTGAATTTCAACTTATCACAGGAAAAAAAGACCTTGCAAAGTTGGAATTGATTGATTTTAATTTTTTAGTCCCACCCAGTCTGCCATTACCACTGCAGCCATGCCCACCCAATGGGCCACACACCCCCAATGGGCCACACCCACCTGGCGCCCGACGATGCATAAGTGGGTTTTGGGTTGCAGTTTGGGCACTCGGTCTCTAAAAGGTTCGCCATCACTGAGATATAATGAATGATGCTGGTGTAATTAATTTTAATTATATTTTCTTCTCTTTTTGTTATGTCACACCTTAATTTCTTTGAGTTAGATTTTCTTATTATTTCTCTATGCTTTGAATAGTGTTGCTTATCCAGAAAGGGAATAATGTGATGTAATAATTATGTGGGTATATATGACTGTACAATTCTACAATTTTCAGTTTAAACGCTGCTTTTTTATTTTTTAACAGAGTGACCTCCAAAGAGATTAGAGCAGTGGTTCTCAACCTTTCTAATGCCGCGACCCCATAATACAGTTCCCCATGTTGTGGTGACCCCCAACCACTTATACATCACAGGTTGCCAGGGGTATGGCCAAAGAAAAGGGGGGAAAAATGGCGGACAGCCTTGTTTGGCGACCCCCGTGAAATAGTCGTTCGACCCCAAATGGGGTCCCGACCCACAGGTTGAGAACCACTGGATTAGAGTATTTAATAAAAGGACAAAACAACCTACATAGAATGAAATCATTACTAATGAGAGAGATTAGCAGTGTTTTGGGGGAAAAGATAGACTTGATGATTGAAATGTTTTTGCAAACAATCCAACACATTGAAGCCAATCCCAGTTTAATAATCAGATTTGTGTTAAGTTAATCATGGTGTTTTCTTATTGATGATTCATGGTTGCAGGTTTTTAGGAAGGAAACTGATTAGGTTTGGAAAAATGGAATAGATTGGGAAAAAAAGAGAAACAAGTTTCCATCTATGTCCATACGCTGACAGAGAGGATCATCCTTAAATTGATACTGCATCCGAGATCCAGATGACCTAGGAAATTAGAGTCAACAAAAAACTTTTACAGTTTAAAAGTTTAAATTTTTTTTCATAAATATGTGTAAATTCAAGATCCGGATTTGAATGAACATACTAATAAAAAAAAAAACCAGCATTATACTGATTTGATCTTTGGATGGTGTAGGCTTGGGGGTGGTACAGTAACACATTTATGAGAGAAAAGGTATTAGGGATGTTCAATTGTTAAGATGGCTTTGTAATGAACTTTGATGATATTGAGGGAATTATAGTCAAGTGAAGAAGAGCAAGTTTGATTAAAGGCTGAAAATCAAGAGAGAAATTGAAGCCTATCTTTTGTGGGAGTAATTCAATAGCCACCTTGAGGAATCCAAATAAATTATGTTATGGGAATTGTGTATTCTTGGGAGGTGTTTCTGTTTCCCTTCCATTCTAAGGTTCTGGAGGTCAAATTTCTATTGAATAACTATGCAGTGGGGGTGGTTTGGAAAATTAGCTTCAGGAGCAGGTGAAGGAATAATGCTTGGACATGTGTGGTGAACTGAAACAGTGCAATGGCAAAAAAGTATTTAAGAGCTTTTTTTGATGAAACAACATCTGAGGAAGAATCTTGTACAGTAACAACAAATCCTTGCTTAAGATGGGTAACAACTCTGGTAAAATGTAGCAGTTAACCTGGAGAGCATTTGCTCTAAAATTTCAAGGCTTGTTCATACTTCGTTTTAGGAGCATATGTTAATAGAGAACAAATCTTGTTTATGAGAGTAAAGCAGGTTGTTGCTGCTTTTGTTCAGTTGTGCAGTTTACAAGCAAGGGAATGTGTTTTAGACCCAGGCTATTTTCCAAACCAAAGAAACAAGATCATATTTCAAATAATAATGTTCTGGTTATGTATCGTTCTCTTGGCTTGATCAGAACTATTATGATCCCATATAATAAACAGGGATTGTGACACAACTTTGATAAAAATCTGGAAGTAAGAAGTAGCCTGATATATATGCTGAACATCTCTGTTCTAAAAATTAAACTATTTTTGGTACTGTCTTCAAAATGATAGGCTGACTGATCTAATTCCTGCCTGTGACTGGGGTGATGCAAGTCTCTGCTTGCAGTGCCTTACAGTGTGAAAGGGGTGAAGAACTGTTGTTTAACTCTCAGCTCTTAAAGCCCTTTCTTGTTTCTTTGCTGCTCCTTTGTACAGTATTGTGTACATTTGTATTTGCACATTTGATCATAATAGAATCTGTAGGCTCCTTCATGTGTTGCGTGATGCATCTGATCTTAGGTGTTCCCAGGATGGTGGGATACTAGATTTCTAGGGAAAAATTATAAGGGATTTTCTTATGCCAGCATCTGTACTTAGTCTTAGGTTCTGAACCTTCTGGGTAACTGGACCCAAGAATGGCATTGTGGGTTTCACCTAAAAATAAAAGCTCTTATGTGTGATTTCAATTTTTGGTAAAAATGGTAGATGATTATTTAAATCAAGGTTGACTCAGCCTTCCATCCTTCCGGCGTAGGTAAAATGAGGACCCAGATTGTTGGGGGCAATGTAAATATATATATATATATACATTGCTTACTGGTGTACACCGCTTAGAGAGTGCTTGCACTTAAAGCGGTATATAAGTCTCATAAATAAATAAATAAATAAAATGGGTAAAATATCTGCTGATATGAAATGAGGCATTATTAGTATTTGAAGCAGAACATTATGAATTGAAAACTCGTGAATACTGAATACTTTTTTTGATCATTTTTAATCTTCTTGCTGTTAGCTATTGCCACTAAAAAAGCACCAAACAAGTATTGTTTTTATGGTATGTTCTGAGCAAAGCTAAACATGAAGCATCTTCTCGCTGTAAACACTTAGAATTGGGAAAATTAAGTGTCAGAGAAGGCTAAAAACATACGCTGTTGTGAAATGTTTCAAATAAGTCAGACATAATATGTTGCAAATAATATGCTTTGCCTAAGGGTGTGGAAATGAGCTGAATATTAATTCTTGCATTCTGTGTACAGAGCAAATTATGAAAAGAATGTACATAATTTTGTGTACTGTACTGCTCTGCTGTTGCTAAAAATAGTAGGGCATTCACACGTCATGCCATACTGGTATAAATTTGTATTTTTAACTTTTTGTTAAGACTGAAATTATTTATCCTCTTATGACCACAGAGTCTGGCTGCTAAGATAAATGATGACTTAATCTGAGTAAGAAGCGAGAGAAAAATGGGCCATGGTGAAAGTTCAATTCAGAAGAGCAACGCAACATCAGCATTGTCTTGTGGCTATTCAGGAAGAAATTCTGCTACAGAAGGTAAAATAATTGTTTCTTTCAGAAGTCAATGCACCAATTGCTTTTATAGGTGTATCTCATTTTCTGTTGAAGTCCGGTGTTTAACTGAACAGATTCATTTTGTATCCTGGAAAAGTGGGTGCTAAGTCTCAGCAGATATCCACGCTTAGCTACTCTTATTTAGGCTCAGATGTTATTCAAGCTTGGATCTAGTTACAT
This sequence comes from Crotalus tigris, assembly GCF_016545835.1. NCBI lineage: Eukaryota > Metazoa > Chordata > Lepidosauria > Squamata > Viperidae > Crotalus > Crotalus tigris. The sequence goes on along the minus strand of NW_024100514.1, from coordinate 2,036,570 downwards.
AAATTTCCAAAGAATATTATCTCTCTAGCTAGCCTAATACTGAATTTAAAAAATTCCAGAAGAAAGCAAATGAAAAACTATTGTCTTTTTGCTGGCAAGAAAATTACAGTATGTAGACATTACTATGAAGCTGCTAGGAACTGAACTCGCAATAGAAGAGAATTGTACGGTATGTAGCTTAAGGTTGAACTGTGATGCTCTCGGAGCTTGGTTGTTTGCTTGCAGATGTTTCATTACCCAATTAGGTAACATTATCAGTGCTGGTGAGTGTGGGGTTTGCTCCTTATTTATAAATAGCAGCTTGCCCTGCCAGTGTTGGTGGGGGTGTGGTTTTCTCCTTGGTAGTTCCTTGATTAGGGTATTGTCTTTTGCTTGATTGATTGTCTGGTGTTAATCCCTGTTTATCTGGGTATTGGTTACTGTAGAGCAGCGGTTCTCAACCTATGGGTCGCGACCCCATTTGGGGTCGAACGACCATTTCATGGGGGTTGCCAAACAACGCAGTCCGCCATTTTTTCCCCTTTTCCTTAGCTGTGCTACTCCCTTTTATTCTATTGGCTTTTGAAAGCCAATAGAATAGGCTCTCTTGAATAGAGTCTAATTCTATTGGCTTTCAAAAGCCAATAGGAATTGTGCAGGCTGTCTCTGCCCTGCTGAGCCCGCCAAAAGTCCCATTCTGCAAATAGTGCTGCAAGTTATCTGCAGCGAAGGCGAGCTGTCTGGAAGTTTCCACCCCTCCCTGCTGAGCAACTACTAAAAATGTAAGTAAAAGAGGGCCAGGGGTGGGAGGTGGGAGGCCGGTGGGCACAGGGAGGGTTGCTGGGCACGTGGGGCCCGGCAGGTGCCTTACCTCCCTTGGGCTGGCCCAGCTGGTGGCCCAGCCGGTGGTCGTCCTGCGCCGTCGCTGCCCCTTGCCAGCTACGCCTCGGCCGGTGCAGGGGATGGCACCACGCATGCGTGGCGCTCCCAGGCAGGGAAAGTCCTTGACTTACGACCGGTTGGGTAGTCCTCGACTTACGACCAGTTGGGTAGTCCTCAACTTACGACCGGTTGGGTAGTCCTTGACTTACGACCGGTTGGGGGTCGTGGCATTAAAAAGGTTGAGAACCACTGCTGTAGAGGATATCTTAGGGTCTTTTTGTTTTCTTTTTAGCTTTTTATTTCTTCTGAACGATGTGTAAATGTGGTTTATTTCATTGTGTTGATCAACTATTATATATTTTTCTGCTGTTCAGTTCTTAAATCTGACAACCACACAATGAGAAATAGAAATGCTAATTTTGAATAATCACAATTGCTAAATTGTTAGTTGCCAGATGGTAGAGTGAATTAGAGATTGCTATATTGTCCAGAGTACTTTTGAAGGGCAGTTTTAGTGGACTACACCAGGCTGAATATAAATATATAGATTAAAATATGGACATTAATTTTCAAAGTAATTTTATTTATATAATGATTATTTTATTTGATTAATCATATTTGTAACTTGCAAATAGTAACTCGAAGTAGTAATAACATACTCTATATGCAATTATAATATTGCATTATGCATCTAAAGGCAGAGTAAGCAATTGAAATTAATGTTGTTTTGTAAAGTATAGAACGTTTCAAATAGATGATTAAAAGATCCCTGCACTGTATTGAAAGGAGTAGCCTGCAGTTTTAATCCGTTTCCATCTTGTTGCTGAGCTGGTTAAAAAGCTTTACCCAGCTGTACTAGCTTTTTGTTAAGTCAGCCAATTACAACCACATGATGTAATTTGATATCTGAAAAAAGATATCAGATAGTGAATTTGTGTTACTCATAAAACTAGTAAAATAGCTTAAAATGTCAAGTTGTGGGTGGGGGAGAACATTTTTTCCCTATTTTGAGGCCAAGAAACTGATTTTATGTAAAAGAGTAATTCTGTAAAATTTAATTTTTTAATTTGGTGTATGAAGATTGTTGCAGATGGTTATAAATTAGAATTGGAAAGTCAGTTTGGATATGGAGATCTAGAATTGTTTTGCCAATTTATATTACTAAAATAACTCTTAGGAATGCATTTCAATATAAAATCCATCAATATCTTGAAATATAAAGTATTTGAAATCCTCCAGCTGTAATTCTCAAAATTTAATTTATTTAAATTTATTGGCCACCCAACTCCAGTGAACAGTCTCTAAATTGACATGTCATGTTTTCTTGCTGATCCTCTTTGTGGTTATTTAAATTACTTTGCAATGTTTGTGGCATATTGTCTATTTTGGTTTTCCTCTAGAGCCATAATAAAGTTACCTAATTACTTAAGTATGGAGAGGTTACTAAGTAACTTTGATTACACATTGAACTAAAGATTTGCAAACATTGCTTCGAGATCAGAGTATGTCATTCTTCTGCAGTGAAGAGGATTTAGTGTTTCCCTTAATTTTAATTTAAAAACAGTGTGAAAATACGTTTTAGGGTTAAAGGCCTTTCATGTATAGTTTCCGTGTATGTTTCCACTATCTGGCTAATTACACTAAAAAGCCTTCAGAACTCTCTTATATCTTACCAAATCACTTTATAAGACCTTCGCCAAGTTTATTTTGTTTTGCATGCAGAATAAGTTGACAGTTATTTATGGTTATTATTAAATTTTGAATAATTTTTGGTCCTTGGGTATATCAAATACAGCAGCAGAAAAGATGAATAAAAAATTTGAAGAGCCTGCAGTAAAAAAATGAATGAAGCAGAAACAATAAGCCAAGAAACAAGAACACATTTCGAAAATGTGATATTACTAAATTTAAAAGAGAATGAAGAACAGCTACAGGACAACTTAGTGAAAATAGTGAGGAGAGGATTGTTGAAACTCTAAAAATATTTTTAGAATGGGAAGAACTGGCCATCAATGGAAGTGGAAGTGGATATAAGCTGTACAGAATTAACACAAAAAAACCCCGAAAAGTTAAAAAATGTATTAAGGAATGTACTTGTGCATTTTGTCAGGAAGAATACAAGACAACACTAAGCTAAAGTTTAAATAATTTGGATCAAGTACTATGTAAAAGAAAATAATATAAAATTGCCCTGCTTGATCAGGAGTAAGACAATAAGTACTTTTATAAAGTACTGGAATCCTTTATGGACTTTTTGTTGAAAATGGACAAGACTAAGTTGATGATTTCTGGATTTGGCAATTGAAAAGGGTAATTGAATATGGCAAGAAGTGAACTAAGTAATGCGATCTTAAAGGGGATAGAGTGATACGAAACTTGTTTATAACTGCTGTAATAAAGATCGGAAGTTACTTCTTTAAATATATTTTTCTTTTTTAAAAATTTCTGCATTTTTTCTCTTATTTCTTTCTTAATTTCATTTCTGTATTATTTCATGTTTAACTTTTGTTCACTTAAAAATCTCTACTAAATTATATATTTAGCATATTTAAATAAAGAATGTGTACTAGTATGAACGAAAGTCCTCTCTTTGAAACATCAGGGCAGTTGCATTTTCTGCAAGATGACAGATACTCCTTTCTGAACAATGGTAATTTGGACTAGTTTTCCCATCGTTAAGCAATGCAGTTGTAAAATGAGATATTCATTTAGTGACAGCAATTCCAGCAGTCTCTGGTTACCGTCATTAAGCAAGGATCTCATTGCAATTTCCTTCTGGCTTCCAACAAGCAAAATCAGTGGGGATGCTGGCAGGAAGTTGCAAATCCTGGGTGGCTTGCAAGCAGGCTAGTAGATAGGTAAGTGGCTGCTGTAACACAAGCATGGCTGGGCAGGAGTATAGGAGGATATGCCGGTGGGTGGCAGGACACAAGCACAGCCTGGCAGTTCTAATAGTTAATATCGGAACATTTTTAAATTGAGATTTGGTATTGATATAGGTTTGCAGTTCAGTAAAAAATCCACAAGTGTCCTTTTCCTTTCAAATCAGGGGTAGGCAACCTTGGCTCTTTTATGACTTGTGGACTTCAACTCCCAGAATTCAACTCCAAGCCAGCATGGAGTTGAAGTCCACGAGTCATCAAAGAGCCAAGGTTGCCTACCCCGATCTAGATGTTCTTTGCAAAACTTGTGAGTAGTGAATAATTTGAATGGCTGCTGTCCTCTATTTAAACAGATTGTTCTAGACAGAATGGACTGACTATGATTTGTATATTCTAGAGCTCAGTGGCGTTGCTGATTGTACATGTCTTTTTCTCTATTGCCCATTCAAACTGATTTTTTTTCAACATTAACTTTTTTGTTATATAAAGTAACTTGTGAAAAGTGTCCCAAATATTGATGAGTAACTTTTTTGTCCAAGAGGAAGGTAGAAGGATTTAAGATGACGTTCATACAAACAAAAAAGAAGACTGAAAAAGGAAAAAATTATTATGCAATATCTATCTTCCCAGACTTGACAATATGTGGGGTTGCCTGTGTCACCTGAGAGGAATCCTGAAAATTTCTCTTCCCCCACAAACATGTATATATATATTTACCAGAAGCCACATTTCTCAAAAGGACAGGGCCAGAATAATAGATTAAAAATAGTTATAAATCGATATATATACATATACATATACATATATAGTTCCGCTATTGAGTTTTGCTACTTTGTGATCTCATGGCTCCCATTTCTGCAGGATTGTCTGTCAGTATTGCTGAAGTGAAAAGTACCCCTTTTATAAACTGAATTGATTCTATGTCTGCAGATACTAACAATTTCCTTACTCACACTAATCATGCACATGCAAATAAATGCACGTTCTCCTAGCAGACATAGAAAAAAGAAGGGAAAAAGGCAGAATGGTGAACACTGGGAAAGGAAGGAAAGAGAAAGGGAAGGAGGACAGCATAGATGAAGGGAAGAGGTGACTGAACAGAGAAAGATAAATCCTGCTGAGATGTTAGGGAAAAAAAGGATTAAATGAATCATCCCAAGCTATTCAAAAATGTCCCAACTACTAATAAAAAAATGTCTGCAGATAGTTGCGCCAAGTTAGTCCTAAGAGAATAAGCAAAGTCTACTTTTAATGTACTCTCAAAAACTCTTCTGAATAGCATTCAGGGGAAAGATTTATACTGTGTATACACTTGAGGAGTAGTGTCGCCTGAGCAAAGATGTATATTTCACTCTGACATTAGAAGTGGCTTGATTTAATTCTTTTTTTCAACAAGGTGATAGCAAGAAATACCTTGATCCACCATTAAATGTACAGTTTCAGATTTCCAGAACTCCCCCCCCCTTCAGTAGTTATACTGTCATTTGCTCTAAAGCAGTGGTTCTCAACCTTTCTAATGCCGCGACCCCATAATACAGTTCCCCATGTTGTGGTGACCCCCAACCACTTATACATCACCGGGTGCCAGGGGCGTGGCCAAAGAAAAGGGGGAAAAAATGGCGGACAGCCTTGTTTGGCGACCCCCGTGAAATGGTCGTTCGACCCCAAATGGGGTCCCGACCCACAGGTTGAGAACCACTGCTCTAAAGTTAGGGACTAGATACCTGTATATTCTGGTTCCTGCTGAAATAGAAGAGTGTGGAATATAGATAGTCCTCGACTTATGTTCACAATTGAACCCAGAATTTCCATTGCTAAGCAAGACAGTTGTTAAGTGAGTTTTGCCCCATTTTATGGCTTTTCTTGCCACAGTTAAAGGGAATCACTGCAGTTGTTAAGTTAGCAACGCGGTTGTTAAGTGAATCTGGCTTCCCTATTGGCTTTGTTTGTCAGAAGGTCACAAAAGGTGATTGTATGACTTCAGGCTGTCATAAATACATGCCAGTTGGCAAGCGCCTGAATTTTGATATGTGACCATGACGATACTACGGTAATCATAAGTGAAAAATGGTCATAAGCCAGTTTTTTCCAGTACTGTTTTAACTTTGAACGGTCACTAAATGAATGTAAATCAAGGACTATTGTATATAAAAATGCAAGCGAAGAAGTGAATAATAACATAGTGTGAGGTATCTAATCTGGTAGTAATAGTACAGGGATAGGCAACCTTGGCTCTTTTATGACTCGTGGACTGCAACTCCCAGGAATAGCTCCCAGGAATTCTGGGAGTTGAAGTCCACGAGTTATAAAAGAGCCAAGGTTGCCTACTCCTGGCCTAGTGAAACTGGAAAATTAATCCTAGAGAAATGGGGCTGCATCAAGTTGTTCTTTCTCTGTTGTGCCACATCCTGTTCCTTAGAGGCTTGAAGCTTCTCTTTGAATCTGTGGCTTAGCATGCAGCCATATCAGGTTAGTGAGCAGGCAACCTGGTTAGACGAAGGATTTCTAACTGATTCCACCCAAATAACATATTGAAATACATGATTAGAGCTTCTTATCATGAACATTCAAATGCATAATTTTTCTTCCTCCTGCTTTTTTTTTCCTAGTGTTTTGGCATCGGTGACGAGAAATGGGGTATGATGTAGCACGTTTTCAAGGGGATGTTGATGAAGATCTTATTTGCCCCATCTGTAGTGGGGTTTTGGAGGAGCCAGTGCAGGTAGGTGGTAAAGATATGTATTTTGCATACAGGTTTTATGTAGCTATTGTGTATTAAGTCCTTCTAACTCATATAGAGGAACATAGCACAGTCTGGTGATTAAGGTGTTGCGGCAGTAATGGGTACATCCCAAGTTGTAGTCCACTCTTAGCCATTGAAACACACAGTGGAGCTTTGAGCTAGTTACTCTCTCTGCCCAATCTATTCCCACAAGCTGTTGGCTTTAGGGGGAATAGGAGGTGGGTGCACTTGTATGCTGCTTGAGCTTCTGGATTAAAGCTAGAATATGAATGTAATGATAAATATATTGTAGTTAAATGTTAATTTAAACACTCTTAAATTATTATCTTCTATTTCGGTTCAACTGCTTCAGCCAAGTGTCCAGGTTTAAACTTTTTGTTCAGAAAAATAATTTTTCTTTTTGAAAATTACAGCACAATTTGCTAATCATTGCCAAGCTTATTTAGTTTATCAGCACTAGTTTTCCAAAGCAAAACGTAAAGCTAAGTTAATATAAGGGAGAGAGAAAATATTTATTTACTCTTGAAAAGTTTTGATATAAGTTCATAAGTGTATATGTAAAGTATTAAAGTTGTGGATATTATACAAAAATAAGTCATAATTATGTAATCCTCTGTATAAGCTTTAGTTGATTCATACAATGCTGTAATAACAATTTTCAACCTATAGCAAAGAAATATGAGAGCTCATCCAGGCAGTCACCAAGAGTCAATAGTGATTCAAAAGCATACACACAAAAAAAGCTAATAAAACTTTCTGGGTCAAGAAGATGTTAAGAATTTATCACGATATTGCAAAGTAACAGTTAATCTTATAGGTGTTTCTATTTACCGCTGCCTTCATAAAAATACATATTCTAAGTTGAGGTACGACTATCCATACAGAAAAGCAGTACAGAATTTGCTGTTTTGGAAAGCTTGCCTTAACTGTTTTTCTCGTTAATTTGCCTTTACAATAAGAAAGTTATATTTAGTTTGCTGAGAAGAGAATAACAGATGCAAACAATGGGGTTATGTGTTATGCTTAAGGTGCATGTCTTAAATTTAATATCGCTTTCCTTTTGGGCAAATTTGAATAAAACTGTCTTTCTATATGTCCATTTGTTTTTTGTGTCTGCAAGAGGCAACTTTCCTTCCTGTCAAGTGCATTGTATTATGTTTAGAGGTCCAGAAATAAAATAGTTATTTAAAGCAATTTCTAAATCACTCCCATTGGAATGTAAAAGCATGTGATTTTGCAAGACTTAATTTGTATGAAATGGTTAATAGTAATTGATCTAAAAGGATTAAAGAGCAAGCCTTTTTGTATAGAGTGACTTTGTGATTTGACTGTAGTTTTTCCACTCTGCACATCCCTTCAGAAAACAAGGGAAGTCTCCCAGGTTATTTCTAGAATAGATGGAAAATACATATGTATTTGCGACATGCAACCATGATAAATGGTTTAACCTTAAGTACTGCAGTTAAAGATGCTAAGTTTGTCAGCTGAAAAGGTGACCACTCAGGTTTGAGATTTGAGGACTGTGCAACGGGGTGAACTCCTGTTCCTTGGCCTGTTCCTGCCCACCTAGCAGTTTGAAAGCATGCAAATGTGAGTAGATTAATAGGTGCCACTTCAGTGGGGAAGGTAATAGTGTTCCGTGCGCCTTTGGCATATAGCCATGTTGTCCACATGACCTTTGAATAATGCTGGCCCCCTCGGCCGAGAAACGGAGATGAGCACCATGCCCTAGAGTCAGTCATCACTGGAAAGCAGAAACTTTTACCTTTTTTTTTTACTATATAGCAGAGGTCCCCAACCTTTTGGGCACCAGGGACCAGTTCCGTGGAGAGATGTTTTTCCACAGACCGGAGGTGACATGGTTTTATGTGCTGCCTGCATCTCACGGATGGGGCTTTGCTCGTTTGTGTAGACCAGTTGCTGGCGTGCCGCGCCCTGGTACTGGTTCACGGACTGGGGGTTGGGACTCCTGCTATATAGCATAGTACTGTTTTTTATCAATAATGTAGGGATTTATTTCTTCATTTTTGGGGGGATGGGGGGCAAGGTTTTTTTGAAAATATGGATTTAGCTAAATGGTTTTGAATAGCTTGCTTGCTTTGCGAGTTTAAAAATGTCATTTGTTGGCAGAACTACGACCACATATACAGTCATTTGTAAGGCTTCGTGAATGTGAATAAACTTGCCAACTCCTCCTCCCCCACTCTTTCACATAGTACAGCTATAGAAACACTCATATATTGTTTGTTTACATTAAGCAACTTGTCTAAAAACAGGATGTACAGCACTTCTATCCATAGCTGCATCTCTATTATTAGCACAATAATTTAACAGCAAGCAAACTACAGACAGGTGGTTTGATAGCTGTGGTGCCCTAGAAAAAGTGTTTGTAGGCATACTTAACGCTAACCAAGCTTTGTGCGTTACTACGCCGTGTGAATATGATCATTCTGTGGCTGCAGTATTCAACCTTAACATTAATTCAACCAAAATACAGTGACCTTATAAATACTGTACAGGTAGTCCTGGAATTACAACCACAATTGAGCCCAAAATTTATGTTGCTAAATGAAATAGTTGTTAAGTGAATTTTGCCCCGTTTTATGACCTTTCTTGCCACAGTTAGATGAATCACTGCAGGTGTTAAGTTAGTAACACGATTGTTAAGTGAATCTGGCTTCCCCATTGACTTCGCTTGTCATAGAAGGTTGCAAAAGGGGATCACGTCACCTCAGGACATTGCAACCGTCATAAATGTGAGTCAGTTGCCAGGCATCTGAATTTTGATCACATGACCATGGGGATGCTGCAACGGTCATAAGTGTGAAAAATGGTCATAAGTAACTTTTTTCAATGCCGTAGTAATTTTGAGTGGTCACTAAGCGAACTGTTGTAAGTTGAGGACTACCTGTACTTGAACAACAGACTGTATTGATATTTATCACTCCATGTTTTAGGAGAGCTAAAATTCCTGGAAGGTGAATTTATTTTTGCACAGGAACTGGCAGGGACTACTATTCCTTACCCCACTTGCTCTCCTTATATAACTTCTGCATGAGAAAGAATTGGCCAAGAAATGTGCTCTTATGTGGCTTTTTGGAAGAGGTAGGGATGAAAATGTTGGTCTCTTGTTCGTGTTGTGTCCCAAAATAAAAGCATTAAGCTTATTTTGCTTGCTTTTTTTTTTTTACACCTGGACAATTACACTACTAAATTTTGTAGAAGTTATAGCCAAATTTTGAAAGTGGGAGCAGAAGACCGTAACTCCATAACAATGATCTGGAGGCTACATATAGCCAATGAGTTACAGCAGTGGTGGCGAACCTATGGCACGGGTGCCAGAGGTGGCACTCGGAGCCCTCTCTGTGGGCACACATGCTGTTGCCCCAGCCTTGCCTCCCCCTGTGACTCCCTCCTCTGCAGCAGCCCCCCTGAAGGAGAGTTGCCCCTGAACGTGGCCCACACGGAGCAGTGCAGCCAAGGACGTGGCAGCCAGGCAGCGTCGACAAAACTCTGCCCTCACACTCCTCGTGCACAGTTGATGCTGCAGGGCGTGGGCAGAGGGTGTGATCGCCAATAGCGCTGCTGGGCTGCCTGGGTGATCTGTGGCGGGCCCTGGAGGCGGTGAGTGGCCCTGTGGGCAGGCGGGGCAGGGGATGGGGGGCAGGGGCGGGGCAGGGGATGAAGCAGGGGCGGGGCCAGTTTTTTGGGCACTCGGTCTCTAAAAGGTTCGCCATCAATGAACTACAGGTTACCCATCCCGGTTTTAGAGTGAGGCTAAATAGCAATTATCTACATTGCATATCTGTCTAAAATTACTTATTTTGGGGGTCTCTTAGTGGAAGGCAAGCTAAAACAAAATGACTTTTTCAAAGCTGCACCAAGGACCCTTCCCTGCAGAACAGATCTATTTGCATTTTTTCATTGAACATCCTTAAATGCTCTGGTGACATCTGCAGACGTGGGCAGATCTCTCTCCAATAGAAGTTGGCTGCAAAGAGGTGAGAACCAAAATGGTGCTCAGGCAGAAAGCCCTCAAGTAGACAGTCTCTTCCATGGATAAATATGTTAATATCTTTCAGACTCGCATTTGATATTGGTGTAAATATTCTGTTTAGTATCAAGAATGCTCAGTGCACAAAGGTCTTGATTGTGTTTGAGTATTTTTCATGGAGATTTTATCCCACAATCAAGTGGATTTCTACATGTTGAATCTGTGTAACTGATTGAACTAGCTTTAACAAACATAGTGCAAAGTACAGGATGAAATAGAGTGTAGGAGCATAATAAATACTATAGAAATAAACCTCTATTACATAATTGGTAATTGTTTTTAAAATTGGGTGTTAAGCTAGTATCAGTTTTAAAAAGTAATTTTTAAATATTTCGATATATTATGAAAACCAAATATGGCGATGTGGTCTGTCGGCTGCCTGCAGAGCTAGCAGCAGAGTCAGATGAGGAGGCGGAAGAGATGGAGGGGGAGCCTGGGTCAACTTCAAAGCCTTTGGAAGGCTCTGATGAGGAAGCAGAATCAGATGCAGAGCCGGGGCCAGGCAGAGAGGCAGAGTGAGGGGGAGTAACAGATAGGGCCCGTTCCAGATGCGTAGAGAGGAGAGCAATGGAAGGCAATAAGCCGGCTCTCAGAGAAAAGAAGAAGTAGACATTAGCCAGCCCCTCCCTGGCTGGGAAATAAGTAGTAGGGGTTTGGGAGTGGCCTGTTGTTGTAGATAACCATTTGTTTTCCAGGATACATCGATCAAGTCAGATTCCTTTGCCAAGACCCAGGTTTGTCGGGATGACTTGCTCTATATTTGAGGTGCCAACTGAATCTCCCTCTGGGAACTAATAGACAGTGAATTTGCCTCAGCTGGTGTGAACAGGGACTGTTTCTGCTTCCTTAATCATTGAAAGACTTGTTATCTGGAGTTCTTATGTGAACAGAGACGCTTCTTGCCCTGTTTCAGAAGGGGAAAAGACTTTCCTTTGGGGCTACCCAATGAACAAAGATTGTTCCTGCCTGGTTTAATAAAAGGGGTTTGTTTACTTGTGAGTAAGCAGTTTCTCATTACTTGCGAAGAACACAAATCTAGCTTGATCTGTATAAGGCCTATTTTCAGATCATCATTAAGGGACAACCTTCCTTCTGAATTTTTATACCCTTTATTCTCATTTTTATAAGAAAGTAGAAGTCATAGTGATTTGCACTGAAGGGCAGGGTACTTCATTCTTGTAGCAGCTGAAAACTCAACTGCATCTTTAGGATCATTTTCCATTAATGAGTGAAAATATTTTTTTTTAGATAATGCCTTGGTTATTGCAGTATTATGCAGTCTAACCTATTCTTCAAAATCTGTTCATTCAATACTTGTGCTGTAAGGTTAATGGAAAGAATATACTGAGTGGTATGAGACAGTTTTGGCTTCTTGGCCTTTTGGCTAAGATCAAGTGTGACACAACAAAAATTTCCATTACCATAAGCATAGACTTGAATATATCAGCATAATTCATGAGCAATGTGGAATTCCTGTCGGGGGTTGTAAGTACCGTATTTTCCAGCATATAAGACGACTGGGCGTATAAGATGACCCCCGACTTTTGAGAAGATTTTCATGGTTTAGAAAGTCGTCTTATACGCTGTAAAATATGGTATATATTAATCTTCGCTTCTGGCTATCATCAGCTTAATGCCATATGAAGCATCTTTTTCCTTAATATGCAAGATAAACAATTGGCTGCCAAATAATGAAGTCATAAATGTAAATAGTTTTTAATAACTACATTAATTTTGCTCTGCTGAAGTAAAAAAAATCTGTATCTCACATGGTGATTTAAAAATAATTAAATGGCTGAGGTCCAATCATTGCTAGCTATTATAGGGAGCATTTGTGTTCATGAATTATTAATAAATTCTTCCTGCAAAGGGGACTTAAATGTAAATATTTATTATTTATTTGTAAAATGTATTGGCCACTCATCTTACCATAAGGTAACTCTGGACGATTTACAATCTTAAAAAGATAAAAACTATGTAAAAGAATGTGTTTTTTTATACTGTAAACTTGATCCGACTCTTTTTACTATCTTATGATGCTTTCTGTATCGTTATTTACTTATCTTTTCTTTCTTTTTTTTTGCTAAGGGGTAGTTTTTATGACAGTGCTGTAAAATGAACTGTGAAGCCATAATTCAAGACCTACATAGTGCAAGTATAAGAATGTAATTTGATAGAATTAGTAGATGACAGCATCCCAATACTTCATTTAGCAAGTATTAAGCATGTTAGTGGGTTAGGCAGAATTTCACAGCTAAAAAAAAATATTCTGAAAATATTCTGGTCATTTAACCCAGTTATGCTTAGGACATTTTTAACATTTGTTCTTCATTGTATGAATTGCACGAAGAGTTCAGTAGAATTTTCTCCTGTTCATGGAAACACAGGATGCTGCTTTCTTTTCTTCATCATATTATGAAACCCGATGCTGCTTTTATATGTCCTATATGAGCTCTTCCTCCTAGCAACCACACTGAGAGGCAGGTTGGACTGAAAACGGGGATTATCTCAGTCTTACCAGTGAGCTTCTTGAATTGGACTTGGTTTTGCTCGATCCCAGAATTATGTCTTAACTATCCTATTAGATTTCTTTTGCACCGTTGATTTCGCTGGTCTGTCTGTCTCAGGATTGTTTATACCAGGTTCCTCCATCAAACCCTGTTAATATATCAGACTATTATTTCAAGCAGATTCAGCCAGTTGAGGATGATGGGCGTTGCAACTTTACATAACTGTTATCAAAAAGGATAGCTCACGTGCTTGAGAGAAGATTGAAGTTGAGACTCAAAGGGAACAATGCGGCTGTGCAGTTCCAGGTCAAAATTTATCTGCTAAAAACTGCATGGAGACTAAAATCACAAGAATATTGCTTTGAGTTAATATTGCTCTGTAATATTTGTAGTTTAGCCGTGATAAAACAGTGTCCTTACCCCAATGTAATTATTACGTTTTATGAGTGTCTTGCTATATAGCTGCATTCTTTCTTTAAAGGAAAACAGACATTTGGACAGATTGTTATTGTAGAGTCACTTTATTAAATTTGTAGTCTTCTGATTTTCAGCTGGTGGTTCTTCTGCAGCTTCCTTTGGAGCATAAGGTATAAGTTTAGCAAAGGAGTGCTCCGTGCAGCATATGTGTAGGGACATATGCTGCATATGAGACAGCCCAAGAAAAAACCGTAGGAACCTTATTGTAGAACTGAAAGTAGTATGAGAACTTCAGGTTCTCAACTTAGCATCTGTAATGGAGCTTGCCCCTTACTGTGATAAGTTGTGATGGTTGTAAAGCAGGTCACCACAAGACTGGACCTGTTTGTACATTCGTTTTTGTGATGGTCATAAAGTGATCGCCAGAGCAATTTTTTGCTACGCGTGGGCATTTCAAAAAACCAGAAGTAAAGTCCAGGTTGTAAATACCTTTGGTGGGCTCTGCCATAATTTTGAATATTTAGTGACCTGTTGTAAGTTGAGGACTAGCTATAGAAAACTGATTCATTCTGTAAGAAATTAATCATCTTCATTTCCTCCAAACAACTTGGAAGTAGAGCTGTGAGACAAAGAACTAAGCTTGTGAAGTATATTAATGTGTGAATAAATTTTACTCGAAAAAGAGCTGGAATGACAACTGTGCTATATTTAGAGGCTTGACTTTGTACTATCTGTTTGGGGATGTATGTTTGGGATGTGCATATCAAATCATTTTTCTCTATTTTGAGAGTATATTGGAGCACTATACAAGGAAGTGACTTTTCTCATATTTATTTATACTAATCCAGAATTGGAACAATACAGGGTAATCTGTAATAGGGTTGATGTGAAGGACAGAGATTAACACCTGCAGGTGAATAATTATGCTGAGTGGTTTTTATATATTTTTCCTGATAGGTTCTCACTACATTAGAATCTGGTAAGTTACAACCAGAATGAACTGGTGTTTTCGTATGGCCCCTGATTGCTTGGTCACATTAATTGATCGATGGATGTTCTGTCCTGTTTCCAATTCTGTTAGTGAAAAGCACTCAGTGAAAGAAACTGCACGGAAAGCTAAGAGCCCACATCAACTTGAGCAGCAAACTCGATGTAATCTAAAGTGGCATGCTTGGTTCTGTTCTTTACACAGGCGCCTCATTGTGAGCACGCTTTTTGCAATGCCTGTATCACCCAGTGGTTCTCCCAACAGCAGACGTGTCCTGTCGACCGAAGTGTTGTGACTGTGGCTCACCTGCGCCCTGTTCCTCGGATCATGCGTAATATGCTATCTAAGCTGCAAATCACCTGTGACAACGCTGTTTTTGGTTGCACTGCTGTAGTGCGGCTCGACAACCTGATGTCTCACCTCAATGACTGCGAACACAATCCAAAGCGGCCTGTGACCTGTGAACAGGGATGCGGGTGAGTATTTGCCAAATTTATGTAGGTCCGATCGTGACATAGCAGTGACATAGTTCTCTGCTTGTCTGATGATAAATAAAGATCACGTGTGATAGCATGATCTGGAAATGCCAGTGAGGGCAGCGATAATTGTGTGGTCCGTTTTGTCAAAGCTCAGTATAAAATGGCTTTTGTGATGCATCAGGTGTAACCAAATTGCACAGTATTGGCAGCTAATAACTTGGGAGGCTCTTTAATGTCAGGCTCAGTTTTCTTAGAGTAGAGCCTTTTACCTCTGTTCTTGGTTGCTTATCACCCAAACAGTTTTTTTTCTAGGCACTCAATTGTAGTTACTTCTCTGTGCAGCTTGGAAATGCCCAAAGATGAATTGCCGAATCACAACTGTATAAAACATTTACGGTCAGTAGTGCAGCAGCAACAGACGAGAATAGCTGAATTGGAAAAGACGTCTGCAGAACACAAGCATCAATTAGCTGAGCAGGTATTTATTTCCTTTCCTTTGTCAAATGGCCAGATGGTTTATGGATCCACTTACCTTTTCTAAACAAGACGGATGAGAACGTGGCTGTATTTTTAGAAAGTTTCTTTGTACAGCTTATACCAAAGTGAAAATGTGTCTAATTGTAAATACAGGTAGTCCGCGACTTAGGATCACAGTTGGGCCCCAAATTTCCACTGCTAAGCAAGATAGTTGTTAAATTAAATTTTGCCATTTTTTAAATTCTTGCCATCGTTGTTAAGCGAATCATTGCAGTTGTTAAGTTAGTAGAATGATTGTTAGGTGAACCTGGCTTCCCCATTGTCAGAAGGTCGCAAAAGATGATTATATGAACCCAGGACACTGGGTCATCAATATGGGACAGTTGCCAAGCATCTGGATTTTGATCACTTAATCACAGGGATGCTGCAATGGTTGTAAGCGTGAAAACCAATTATAAGTCACTTCTTTTCAGTGCTGTTGTGACTTTGGTCACCAGACAATGTTGTAAGTTGAGGATTATGTGTACAGATAATCCTTGACTTACAACCACAATTGTGCCATAGTTTAGATAGAATTTCCATTGTTAAGCAATGAGCTGCACCCAATTTTACAACTTTTTTGCCACAGGTAAGGAAATCACTGCAGTTGTTAAGTGACCTAGGTCAGGGGTAGATAAACCTTGGCTCTTTTATGACTCGTGGACTTCAACTTCCAGACGAATCATAAAAGAGCCAAGGTTGCCTATCCCTGACCTAGGTGGTTGTTAAGTGATTGGGCTTACGCCATTGACTTTGCCGGGAAGATCACAAATGGCAATCACGTGACCCCAGGACACCGCAACTGTCACAAATACATGCCAGCTGCCAAATTTTGATCACGTGACCATGGGAATACTGCGATGATTGTAAGGATCAGTTGTAAGTCACTTTTTTAGTGTTGTTGTAACTTCAAATAATCAGTAAACAAATAGTTGCAAGTCGAGGACTACCTGTATTCCTTGGATACACATATTAGCATTGTGCAGTATTCTGGACTCAAACATGATTTGATATGTGGGGAGAAAGTGACATAGAACCTGTCTGGATCTTTTTGAATCAAATATGCCTTCTCCTGGACCAGGGGTAGGCAACCCAAAACTCTCAAAGAGCCACTTGGACCCGTTTCCCACTGAAAACAAAACACTGGGAGCCGCAAAACCTTTTTGATATCTAAAATGAAGATGACACTGCATATATCCTTTTTTACCTTTATTATAGGTGTGTGTGTGTGTGTGTAATAAATGTAAAAAAGGATATATGCAGTGTTATCTTTATTTTAGATGTCAAAAGGGTCTCTCTGTCTGTCTGTCTCTCTCCCTGCCTCTCTTTCTCTCTCCCTCCCCCTCTCTCTCTTTCTGCCCTTGGTCTGCCAGTCCTCTTCCCCCAGTGTGTGTGTGTGTGTGTGTGTGTGTGTGAGAGAGAGAGAGAGAGAGGCACTTGCGCTTCCCCCCCTCTCCTCTCTCCTCTCTCTCTCTCCTTTCCTCTCTCTCTCTCTCTGTCTTTCTCTTTCCTCTCTCACTCTTTCCTCACCCTCTTTCTCTTCTCTCTCTCTCTTTCCTCTCCCCCCTCTTTCTCTTTCTCTCCCTCTCTTTGCTCTTTCTCTCCCTCTCTTTCTCTCTCTCTTTCCTCTCACTCTCTCTCTTTCCTCTCCCCCCTCCCTCTCTCTCCTTCTCTCTCACCCTCTCTCACCCTCTCTTTGCTCTCTCTCTCTTTCTCTTTCTCTCTTTCTCTCTCCCCCCCTCTCTCCCTCTCTCTGATCTTCTGCTCACTTGGCAAGCTGGCTTCAAGCTGTTCTGCAACAGGCTGGCTCTCTCCTCCCCTTCCTGCTTACTGCTTTCTGCAGAGACGCAGCAAAGGCAGGAGCCCCGCCCAATAAGCTTGTCAGCTCCTCGAACAGTGAGGCCACTCTGTTTTGCGCTCTCTCTCTCTCTCTCTCTCTCTCTCTCTCTCTCTCTCTCTCTCTCTCACACACACACACACACACACACACAGAGAGAGAGAGAGAGAGAGAGAGAGAGAGAGAGAGAGAGAGAGAGAGAGAGGGGAGGGAGTGCAAGTGCCCCCCCCTCCAAATGGCAGAAGAGGCTGGGAGCCGCAGGAGAAGGTTCAAAGAGCTGCATGTGGCTCCAGATCCGCAGGTTGCCGACCTGTGTCTTGGACCCAAAATCCAAGTGTGGGAAAAGAGGTAACTTTGTTCAAGGAGCTGCTGATGGGTCATAGGACACCCAGTTCAGTTCAAATCTCCTTTTCCTCTTTGAATTTGCATTGCTGTCAATGTGTACAGCTTTGAGCATTAATAAATGTTAGAATGATAACTACTATAGTAAATTAAGCTGTGCAATATATATTGTGAATTTTTTTTCTATTGATGCAGGGTGGTCTCTGGGTCCTTTTAGTTATGTTAATGTAATATCAATTTTTGCAGAAACGGGACATACAGTTGTTAAAAGCATACATGCGAGCGATACGTAGTGTCAATCCCAACCTGCAGAATTTGGAGGAGACTATTGAATATAATGAAATCCTTGAGTAAGTACTAATCTCTCACTAGTGCTGGACTGGATGAGTTGTGATAGTGGGGGTTCAAACTTGGGAAAAGGCAGTAGTGAATGGTGGTGGGAAATGAATGAAAATTGGAGCAAACATCTCTAGGAAAAATTATGGGGTACATTCATATTATGCTACAAAGTATGGTAGTTCAAACATAACAAGGTAATGCTTCTCATTATGCTGAATGAAGATGAAACATCTGCAAGCAAACAATCGAGCTCAGAAAACACTCGAGCCTATAATACTTCCCAA
The DNA here is from genome assembly GCF_016545835.1 of Crotalus tigris. Classification (NCBI taxonomy): domain Eukaryota; kingdom Metazoa; phylum Chordata; class Lepidosauria; order Squamata; family Viperidae; genus Crotalus; species Crotalus tigris. The sequence goes on along the minus strand of NW_024100514.1, from coordinate 2,018,318 downwards.
ATGCCACGATCCCAAATCTCTAATCTCTGCCCATACTGACACCAAACAGCACCAATTTGATTGGAGCAATACAAGAATCATTGGTCACGCCAGGCTTACGAGTTCATTGAAGCCTGACACTCCACAGGCAGTTCCATCAACAGAGACACATCAACCTATTACCAACCTATGAACCCCTCAGCATTCAAATCAACCACACAGCCAACCAGAGACAGCACTGACACTCAACCAACCCATACAACCCCCCCAACCAGCACTTCACCTCCCAATGACTCTCACCTGATGTGACCCCATCACAAGACCCTCACTTGTGACCCACACCTGACCCAGCACGAGACCCAGCACAAGACCCTCATTTGACACAACCCACACCTGATATGACTTCATATCACAAGACCCTACTGACTGCAGAACACTGACACTGACATCCCCTAAATTCCGCTGAAGATGTTGCCCAGCCTGGTAACAAAATGTTTGGAAACCAACCCACAAGCTCGAAAAACGAATCTCCACCCTCAGCTCCCATCATGCTAACTAAGAGTAGATAATCTCTTTCCAGTTGTGGGAGTTGTTTCTCAGGATAATAGTAGCTTTCAAACATAAAGTGAAATGGATTTCAAATCCAAATATTCAATGAGCTGATAACTTGTTGAGATAATGAATTCATGAATCGCAAACAAGTAACATGTTTTCTCTTCATTTCCTGAGCCACTATAGTAGCTTGAACACTTAATTAGATGGTTGCTGCTTGTATCAGTATAATAAACAGGAGATAAATTGGGCTGATTTAATATTAATTACAAATGTCAAGGTGACATGTTCAGATTTTATTTTTGAAGCATTGATCTCTTACTGTCTTGAAAACTACAGACCTGAGAACATAGACTAAGGTCTAACTGGTGAAGACACAGAATGTTAAGAATGCTAAAGATACTGAACAAATGTTCAAAATATTAAAATCAAATATTTTAAATGTTAAAAAATAGTCAAAGGAGTAGAGATCTTGCTCAGTGCCAAAGAACATGTCTGGATTAACAGTGAATCTCTTTGGTATCCCATTGTTACAATAATTAAGCTTTGAGGCTTCACAGTTCTCATTTAAAAAGGGCCTGATTGTGTAAACCACCCTGGGTCCTTGGAAATGGGTGGTATGCAAGTGATTATGCAGATAAAATATATTCCCAAACAAATTAAGACAAATAGAATTGGCAGCAATGCTAGAAGAATTCATAATGTCACAGCCTTAAGAGTAAACCTCAGAGGCTGTAATTTCAGGATGTGTCCTGGTGCATCATCCTACACAATGCAGAGCCACAGAAATGATTGTTCTAAATCTAGAGAGATCACAACTTATGAGGCTCAATAGGAGATCCAATAGGTCAATTTCCTCATCAGTGGCTATGCAGGCTAGGTTTACTAGAGGATCAGGAGTGCTTGGATGAACCCAAATTCTTCCTGGCTGCCATAAAGGAAATAAGCCTTCAAAACATCTCCAAGATCACTGTATGAAATTTGGAGGAAATGGTGGCTTTCTGCTTCCCTAGATGTTGTTAATTTTTATGTTAGAAATAACACTTTGTGCCTAGTGCAGGGAGTAGTCCAAATAGACCTGAACGCTACTCATCATGATTGTTTGGCAGGGAACCATCATCAGAAATACAATAGAAGAAATCTTGCTCTCCAGGCTTTCATTGTAGTGCTATGGTTTCATCTGTTTTTCTTTCCTCATTGTGTGACTCTTTTCACTTGACTCCTAGGTGGGTGAATTCCTTGCAGCCAGCCCGGGTAACCCGATGGGGTGGTATGATCTCTACACCAGATGCTGTACTCCAAGCTGTAATCAAGCGTTCCTTGGTGGAAAGTGGCTGCCCCACATCCATCATCAATGAATTGATTGAAAATGCCCATGAACGGAACTGGCCCCAGGGCCTGGCCACCCTAGAAACTCGCCAGATGAACCGACGCTATTATGAAAACTATGTAGCCAAACGCATCCCAGGCAAGCAAGCTGTGGTTGTGATGGCCTGTGAGAATCAGCACATGGGAGAGGAGATGGTGCTAGAGCCAGGCCTGGTGATGATATTTGCACATGGAGTGGAAGAAATTTAAAGACTCAGCAGAGATTATGAAACAGTGTGCTTGAAAATATATATTTACATACACACACACACACATGCCCTCCATGTCTAAGCCAACTGATTCTGTTCTGTTGTGCTGTATCAGGGCATCACTCTTCTCTTCGTTGAATAAAATGCTACTCCGTAATTATACTGGGCACGAGCCCAGGAATTTATGCAAAATGCCGTGCTGCATTCCCTTCTCCTTGTGGTCATTAACCCTGGTCTGATGTTGACGGAGATTTCCAAATGTCTACAAAGGAGCACAACAAATTTCTCCCTGCTCCAGAAAGAGCAGCGATCTTCAGTCCTATAAAGTCTTTGAACGCCTGATTATTGGCCTAAATAGCCTGGTTCCTGTTTTGGGATCTATAAACCATGACTTAAGATTTTGAGAAGCTGAAATTTATTCTGAAGAATTTTAGCCCACCACTTCGCAGACTGTTTGGCTTCTCTTGTCGAAGGCATCTCTGTATAAACCATATGCTTTTCCACTGTGGCCCGTGAAATAATGGGATTTACACAGTGCTTTTAAGATACGTCTTCAGCTTTTATGTGGAGAAGGATTTTGAGTGAAGGGAAGAGTAAAACGTGAGAATGTAGATGCCAAGTTGGAGTTGCAAGTAATGCCAAATGTATACATCAGTAGATAACTTCAACTGTCTTGTGGAGCCAAAAAGCTGCGTCATTTGGAGAACAATCTGCAACACATTTGGGATGCGTTTACATTGTATAACAAGCAGTCCTCTCCTATTTTGGCTTGATTTTCAAAGGAAGTCATGTTCTTTAGCTTTGTTGCATCGTTGTCACCTCTGCAGAATGAAATGTGATTCTCCTGAAGCCTAGAGCTCAGTTTTCTCCATGCTCTTGAAAGGTTGCCGAAGCGTCTTTGGATGCTTTGCGGACGTCTCCTTTCTGATAAGAAGCAAGCCTTCAATCGTATACATCACTCCACCTGATCAGAAATGGTCCCTCTAAATTGCATGTGCCATTTAAAGTTGTATCAACTTCATAACCTTTTGAAGAAAACACACAAAAAAAGAGAACGAACTCAGATTTCTTATCTAGTCTTGTTACGTTTGCCTATTTTGAAAAACAAATCATCTGTATTTATTTTCTTTTTTCACATTTTGATGATTGTGCTTAGTCTTTTTGTATTATTTTTGTGCTTGTATGTTTTTCCTTTTGATTTTTTTAAAAAATACAGTAGCTAGGAATGTCTTCAGTTTTAGTTTTACCTGTCAAATTTAATTTATTTGCCGTCTCGGTTTCTGTTTTTATATAGAGAGCAACTTCCTTCCAACGCTTTAAATATTTGTTAATTGCTTAAAACAGTTGTGCTGGAGTTCTTGAGAACAAGGAATAAATGCATCGATAAAGGAGCAGTTAAACTGCTCTGATTGAAGTGTTTTGCTATACAGTCCATTCTGAGCAGCTTTCGTACAGTATGTTACACTGGCTAAACATTCTTCTTTAACTGGGAATATTTAAACCAGGCTTGACTTTCTTCTCCTAGCGTTTAATTTTCTTAGTGCTCTGGTATAAGAGGTTTGCAATGATGCAGAATTTGGATCGTGTCATATAAACAGTTGCTTCTTCAGATGTCTGGGGTTAAAAAAAAAAAAAAAAAGCTCCCAGAAATCCTCAGTAGGAACAATGGCTTGAGAAGACCTCCTTGTGCTCTCACCAGAAGAAGCATGGGAAACTTTCTCATTATGTGCAATAGTTAAGCGGCCGAATACTACATGATGAGCCCGTGGTGGAGAATCCATGTTGTAGCAATATGGTTCTCGTTCCTGTTGGTTACTGGCAATCTTTGTCTTCTATGAAAGAGGAGAGAGGGGACCTTGGGGGGAATATGCAGTAGTTCAATTTCAGTCACCTAACAAAAGAAACTCCTTTCATCACTTGTACAAATAAAGATTGTGAATAATTCTCAATATTTGCTGGGCAGATGCTGTTTCAGATTTTCTTTTATGGGAAAAGCCTGTGCTTTGAAGACTCAGTTTGGTGGCCTTTACTTCTTTGCAAATCTGACTGATAGGTTTTGCACTGCTGGGTCCTCATTTCCTGCAATCTTTCATTTTAATCTTTGCTGACTTACTGCTTTATGCTCTTCCTCTCTCTTCTTCCTCATCCACACCCCTTTGATGGTAGAGTTTTGTTTTAGAAACCAAGTCTGTCTCTGATAACTGTTTCTAGTGCTGTGAATTATTACTTACAAGTATCTTAAAAGTTTTTTGAATAGTACTTCTCTTTGTAAGTCATGTTAAAATATTTGGAATGTGCATCAAAAATCAGGTCAGTTTAAAGGGTGGAATGGGTTGTGTTCATGTCTGTAATATGGCATGTTTTGAAAGGGGTTTTTATTTGTTGGAAATTACTTCTAACCAAAAGTCCCTGTTGCTCAGGAATTTGAAAAAAAAAAAAAGCTGCTAAATCCAACCTAATAACTGCATCTTGAGCTATCTGCATCTCTTAATGTTGTTCTCCTAATACACCTTGTCTTTCTCCTCAGTGTCCTGCTGTCGCTCTTCCTTGTGCTCTAAAACATCCAATAGAACTTGTCATGTCTTCTGCCAGTATCCAAACCATTGGTTGCATTTTGTGTTTTATTGTTCAATTGTGCTGACTGCACTAATAAATTGCTTTTTTCCCCTTGACTCCTTTATATATTGTATTTCATTTAGATTATATAGGATGTTGCATCTTGCATGACACATCTGCAAAACTGCTTGATTTTTATTTTTTATTTTTTTTTTTGGATTAACCTCCTCTTGCAAAGCTGCTTGGTTCCTTGTTAGTAGTCGTGCTCTTCTGCCACCATTTTTCTTCCCTAATTCCTACAACAAAGGCTTCCCAGGTGACCCACAAATGATTTCTATTTAGAGTGGGACCCGGATAGATCAGTGGCCTCCTTTCATAATTACTGATCTGATTTAGCTAGCCCCATTTTCTTGTCCTCTATCTAAGCTTGTAGTGCAAATTGGTTCTTAACTCTTAAGAGAAATATGTTTGAGATACTCGGTCTCCCATTTTTCTGAATGACTAAACTAAAAACAAGAAGAAAAAAGGGCCAAAATATCACTTGACTTAAGCTAAGCAATTGCAATAATGAAACTTGCTGGCAAGAAACAGAAGATGGCAGTTTTTGTTTGGGAATATTTTTCATTTGCATTTCCAATGTACAACTAGGAGAAAGGGGCAATCAAAGATTTGTGCCCCAAATCTGACAGAATGGAAGGGGCTTCTAGTTCAAGCTTGGCTATTGAATGCAGCATGTTGAGATTTCCTAATATATTCATTTAGATTTATATCACGCTTGTCGACTTATACAAGCATTCAAGGTGTCTTGAAATATAATTGTGATGTTATAGGAAGGAGGGAAAAGGCCTAGGTATATTAGCATATATTAAAAGTGGTGTGCTACAGATGCCATGAGCATAAGGCCTCTTTCATGCTACATTTGTTTCTAAAGCCTTCTTTTTGGAAATGTCCATTTAGATATGAGCCAAATTAAAATCCTATCAAATATTTTGTGCCTATTGCCAAGTCAACTGGTTTGAATTTAATGAATGCCCAATGAAGAACATATATAATCCAAACTGAGTAGTCCCACAGAGCTTCTATTTTCTTTACAGACATTACTGATAACTATAGATGGAATCAGTCTTACCCCTTTAATCATTAGGACTTACTACGGGAGGCCATTTCTTACTGGTTCTGCCTATTTATCTGCTGTTTTTTCTTTTGTTCTCCTTTACATTTGATACAGTCAGCTGAACTCTTTGTTTAGCCTGTCCAAATCCAACATCACAATTTTTACACAGAAGTTAAATCTCAATTTAAAATTTAAAACAACGTCTTTAGGCTATTCTTGCTGAAATGACTTGTTCTGAAAATAGTGCTTTCTAACCTGTTATGCAATAAGAACTGAATAAAAGTGTATTTATTCAACTCCAGATCATCATGGCTGGAACTGAAATGCAAGGTCCTTGAAATCTATAAACTGAACAGTAAACATTAGGAGAAACATGTTAGGCTGTTAGATTTCCTCCTAATTTCACTTTCAGAATCTAAGCAAGGCACTCAACTGAGGAGAAAAATACACTGCCTCAATTATGTTTTTTTTTAAACAAATTTTATTGGTTTTTTAAGTTCTTAAAACAACATATTCAGGACACACCGTGGTGTTGGGGTAATCAAACATCTTAAAACAGTGGTTCTCAACCTGTGGGTCGGGACCCCATTTGGGGTCGAACGACCATTTCATGGGGGTCGCCAAACCATGCTGTCCACCACTTTGTTCCCTTTTCCTAGCTGTCCTACTCCCTCTTATTGGTGGCCACACCCACTTGGGGGTCACCACAACATGGGGAACTGTATTATGGGGTCACGGCATTAGAAAGGTTGAGAACCACTGTCTTAAAACAAGACATATATACATAATATAATCAATACGTCAAATATTCCCTCTCTTTTTCCCTCAAATAGCATAATATATTTAGAATATCCAATTCTAGCTTAAATTTATTCAACCTGAACCTGTTTTTAAGCTTCATCAATTTCTACCATAATCAAATTAACTTTAAATAAAAACATTTTCAATTCAAATATCCCTTCCACATATGTTCTACTTTCTTAATTTTATCAAAATCTTATTTGTTTCTTCTTCCATTACTCTCCCTTATTTAGAGTAAAATATTAATCTATCCTGTACCTATCAAATCTATCAATTGATCTATCTCTTCAAGCTAAAAAAAATATCATACCTTAAATCATGTCATTCTATTAAACAAAATTCAAATTTCCAATTAATTATCATGACTAATAACGTCCATATCATCAGAAAATCATATTAAATTTCAATTAACTATTAGTTCACTTCAAATCTGAAACATCTCTTCAATTTTCGTCATTCCATTACATCATAATTTTCATAGAAATAAACTTAACACTCTAAAAGGAACATTCCTAGTATTCTAAATTGTCTTTAATCCCTTATATAGAAAGATATCTCGTTTTTAAACAAAAATATTAATCTATCCTAGACACATCTAAATGTATGTATTTATCAAACTATTCTATAGATATCTAATCCTTAATCAATCTCTTTGAATTAAATTAATATCAAACCTTAAATCATTTCAATCCTTTAAGTTTAAATTTCACATGTTATAGGACAAACGTCTTATTTAATTAACATTCAATTAATTATTGATTCACTCCAACTCTAAGACATCTTTTTACTTCAAACTCAAAATCTCAGTCCTTACATCAGTCCATAGTTCTAGGTTGCCTTTAATCCAATTTAAGAAATTTTAAATTTCATTTTTCAATCTTATTCTAGCTTTCCTCTTTTGCCAGCTAGGTTTCCATAACAGGGCTTCCCTTCCAGATAATAGGTCTCTTTTTGTTGCTTGTAGTGTCACTTGATTCGATACCTTGATCTCTGATTTAATCCTCTGTTTCTCTTGTCAATAAAGCCTTTTTGCTTCAGAAGTCTGAAGTTTGGTCTTTGCTTTTCCTGATCTTGCTTGTAAGGCAAAATAAGATTCTCCTTATCCTCAGTTAAAACCTCTTCTTGTATAATCTGTTTTGCAGAGTAGTCAAGTGTAGTCTGGGAGTCAGTTTTAAGTTATAAAGTAGAGATTCTGGCTCTTAGTTCTGTAGTAGCCTCTTTTATTGTAGTACATATTTCTTCTTTAGCCTCATAGATCTTTTCCAGTATAAGTTTACAGTTTTAAGTGTGATTGAGGCTTCTCCATTTTAGCAATAGTTAAAGAAGAGTCCTTTTCCTTTTTAGTGAAGGTTACAGTTGAACATTATCCACCCCCACAGATCACACAGCTAGCTCAAATTATCTTTTTTCTTGAAAAACAGTTTGAAGGCCAAAGCTCTCTCATCTCCAAATAAACAACAATCCAATATTAACTTTTGACCAGTAGGTGTCCTCGGTGAGCTAAAAAAATTTCTTCAAACGCCAGTTTTTTTCCTTTTTTCTATCTTTTAAAGGGAGAATAGAAAAAGAAATACTCTGCCGATATAATACCGCTCCAAAAAACACAAAAAATAGTTTTTTTCTACAGCACAATGTAAGTAGGAATAGAGTATAGTCTTTAAATGAATATTTATTTGTTTTTTCTGTCCTTTTTGTAAAACGCGTTTGTTCCCACGATTACTAAAGCTGCTTTCTCCAGACGGGGAAATGATAGCACAAACAGTTTCTACAGGCAAAAACAGCAGGGGTATGGAGAGGAACAAAAGGGATCTCACCCGGATCATCCGTGATGGGTCGTTAACGCTTAGATGACGATGTGACTTTCGGCTGGTGCAGCAGGGTGATCGGCCATCTTACAGGCCAATCTTTGCTCCGTTGGCCCTAAGGAGAACCTGGAGATTCGGGGGAAGCTGCCACCCTCCCCTATCTACCAGCCGGCCTCCTCCTCGGTGGTCGCCCCTCCAGGGCGATTTTTGAACCCCTAGGGTGTCTACCGGCGAAGGAAACTCCGGACAGCCTGGAGAGAAATTTCCAGGTGCGACTGGCGTCGCCGCATTCCAGAACTGGAAATCGCCCCAATTATGTTTAATATTATTTTCTAAATCCTTTCCTCATCCCAGTTTATTGTTGATAACTGCTTATATAGCCGAACCTGCTACTGTAATGTATAAATGACTGGGAAGGGGTTTCAAGGAACTAGGTGCTCCCGCAGCATATGTATATTTATGAACCCAAGATATTCAGTACAATATTAATTTTTCTTGCAGATGCATAGCAATGGCATTTTTATTCAGTTTGTTACAGTAATTTTCTAACTACAATAATATTTTCAGGTGTAATATTGCCCAGATAGAACAGTTATGTGCTTGCTAACTGGACAAACTGGAGCGTATATAGTACCATAATTAGGGAAGCAATTTTTAAATTAGGAGTGATGCACTCTGGATGTTTTGAAAATCATACCTTTAACTTCAATCATTATTGTTTATTGGCCATATTCATTTGAACTTTATGTAGTCCAAATCATCTGGAGGAGGAGAATTAAATTCTGAATTAGATTACCCTCAATTGCAAAGAGAATACCTGCTATTTTGGAGAGGTGATGATGATAAAATGATTATGTATTGTCATTCATTAGGACTATTGTATCTGAGTTGCAGAAATTCAGATAGCCACTAGATGGCCTCAAGGAGATGTTGAAAACTACTCTTAGACTACTCAGATATAATTAGCCCTTCTGTTTATTGGAATAGTCAGATATAAAATTCCCATTTATATTATTTGAAGTAAAGCAATATAAGTGGAATTGCATCTTTGACCATTCTAACATCTTCAATAGGACTTGACTTCTGCATATTTGTAAATATTCTTACTTATATAAGTGTCCATACTCTTCCCATATATTTCATTTGCCTACACAACAAAAACAGTCAAAGGGTAGGTAATTGTTACAAGGTCACTGTAACAATTGGTGTGTTAGCTTATATTTATACTGTAATGTATTCTTCGCTCTCTGTTGGGTATAATGTTCCTTCAACGTAATCTTTGATGTAGCCCTATTTTATGTTCTAATCTCAAGTGCAGATTACAGTGCAGATTTCCAAATGTTCTGGGCAAGCAGGGACATTTGAAATGTTAAAATTCCTAGGTAAGCAAAAAAAAAAAAAAAGATTTCAGTGATGTGTGTAGCTAGTGACCAAACACTTCACAGCAGATTAAATAGGTAAAGCTAAATGATAAGTAACTTGTCCAAAATTCTGAATACAAACTCCCAAGCACAAGCACTCTTTTAAAACTTTTGTTCAATTACCGACACATTTTTATTGTAGCCTAACTTTCCCCAGATCTCCAAGATGACACTGTTTCTTTCATCCCAGCCAAGTTGGGTCAACCTGTAAAGCTCCCTGATTTCTTCCATTATTTTCCACAGCTTCCTCTGCTTCTTCCTCAGATTGTGTCAGTCTTTTCCTCTTTCTGCCAGTATGACTTCTACTGCTTCATAACTGCTAGGTTACAGCTGCCTTCCACCTTTACTTTAGACGTCCCTGGTGTCACATGGAGCCTAAAGAAAATAATGAAAATAATTGTTTTCAATTCTCAAAAGCAGGAGGAGATTAAGGTGTCCCTGGGTCATGAACTTCTGTAAATACTGTTCTACTTTCCTGTGTTTAGCATTAAAATATTTTAAGGTATTTGAACAGGAATGGGATATTCAGGTATTGCTGAACTATAGCTCCCAATAGTGTAATTAACTATGAATTATGAATGGCAATGAATGCTGGGAATTGTTGTTCAATATCTGGAGAGCACAGGTTGTTCAACTCATGTAGTGGCATATAAAATCAAAAAGCAATGTTAAATACTGTAAACTTAAGTAGATTTTCCAAGAGAACCAGTTTGGTGTAGTGATTAAGGTACCAGGCTAAAAAATGGGAAACAAGGAGTTCTAGTCTCGCATTTGGCATAAACCAGCTGAGTGACTTTAGGCTTCTCAATTCTAGGGAAGAGACAAGGGCAAACCACTTTTAAAATCTTTTCAAGAAAACTTCAGGGACTAATTCAGGCTGTTGCCAGGAGCAAATACTGATTTGAGAACACACAGACAAAAAAGTTCCCAAATATTGCTATCTATGTGTCCGAAGAGCAAATCTCTCCCCAATTCGCAAGCCAAAAAAGCCAGCTTCTCTATTGAGCTACTGTATAATAATAGCTTTGCCCAATTGGACTAGCAAATAGCATTTCATTTTCCAAGGCAGGAAAACAGTGCAGAATTGCTCTCCTAGAGAGCAAAACAAGAAATACTTTTCCTAGGGTCAGGCCTGGCCTGGCATATGCACTGTGGAAAGTAGCCAGATTGTACTCAGAGTATACAAGGGAGTAGAAATTGAGCCAATCACCATTGAGGCAGCTTTTCCCCAAAGCCACTAGTCTTGGCTTCAGCCAGTTCCTGATGGTTGCAATTTTTAAATTCAAAATGGCAGCTCTTCAGCTTCTCTCCCAGCAGAGGGCAGACAGGAACTTCCTTTATATTCCCAGCATAGCACACCTCAGGCTGTGCTGTCCATGGTGAGACGCTGTTCCAAGATGGTTCACAAAAGCAGGGGACTTCTGGGGATGGGATTTCGGGTGGAATCGAAGTTCAACTCTTGCAAAACGAACAAACTGTACTTAGGTTCCCTGATCTGATGTTCACCCAGAAATGCCTTCAGTATTCTGGACTTGGAATTGGACAGCTGTTTCAAATAATTTTTTTTTAAAAAAGTAATAACTTCCCTTCTTCTGTCACATTGGAAAGTACAATTTAGTGGCAAGATTAGAAGAGTCCACAGATTTGTCTCCAATTGTCTTTGCCTATCCCATAGGACCAGACTGGCCAGTTTGCTTTCATCCCATCAATAACTCACCCCCACAGGGGACCCATGAGGCATGCCTTCTCTGTTTATTAATTTTATTTATTACATTTATTGGCCATCCATCTTACCATGGGATTATCCTTACAGCACCTCTCTCTCCACAACCCTGAGGGCATTAGGAAGGCCTTTTAAGACAGGGCTCTTCCTCAGGATGTTATGGGCTGAGATGTTATGTGAATTCATCAAACTGGGTGTAAAATAGAGTTTATTTGTCCCAGTATAGTGTGTGCGTGCATGCTGTGTATCGTATTTTGATATTATTAATCCTTTGTAAATCACCCAGTTGTCCAGATTTAGTATCCGTGAAAATAGCTTTGGGGAACCATCCAAAAAGGATCTTACAGTAGTCCATTCCAGTCCATTTAAATCCTGTTGCCAATTCCTTCAAAACTATGCTGTTTTAGGAGATGTCATTGCTTTACCGAATTTATTTACAAAATACGGAGGGTGACATTTTCTACAAAGGGAAAGGCACCAACAAACGAGCTCAACTCCTGATAATCTAGATGGGCATGTCACGCCCATATTCTTAGCATGGCAAAGTTGTTTTGCTGAGATTTCTTTCCTGCTCTTTTACCTTTTGCAATTGCAGCTATCACAAAAATCAAGCTTAGCCGTATAGGGACGATAAAGTTACCCTCAAGCAAGTTTGCTTCCCGAGTCAAAAATGAAAATGCGAGGCGCAGTAAGTTGCTTTACGTCCACGCCCTGCCTGAAAGTGACAGAATCTTGGTCTACGAAGTGAATGATCCACAAGCTAGCGAGCTCCGCCAGCGCATGTCTTCCTTTGTTTCTTCCACCGGAGGCCGCCCAATCGAGCTCCTTCACATGGACTGCCTTGAAGGCCGGAGCGAGCGACTCGTTCTCTTTCCGTCCCACCACGTGTTTTTTTTTTTTTCCCCCCATTGCTTTCGAGCGGGCTCCCTTTTCCAGTCGGCGATCATCAAAAGCTGGTGGGATCGCTCGCCATCAAAACGAGATCGTCGTCACGAACAGGATTCGAACCTGTGCGGGGAAACCCCATTGGATTTCGAGTCCAACGCCTTAACCACTCGGCCACCGTGACTCTCAGGCCAGGGCTGCATGGAGCTTCAGCTAGACAGATCCATCGAGAGGCTGGATTTCCTCCTTCCCTCCCGGTTCCTTTCTAGAAAAGTGGGAAAGAAAGAAGAGGACGTCGCAGTGGAAACCCTCTTTTCGGGAAAGGGAAGAAGGCGAAAAGCTTTCCCGCCGGCCCAACTCAGCACTCAGCTAAAAGAAAGCACCGATGCTCTTTTCTCGACGCCTTGGCGCTCATGTACTTCTCGCCTGCATGGCTTCTCTGCCTGCCTGGCGTAGTCGCAATACGGACTCCATTTTTGAACTTCACCTCCGTTTCCAATTTGTCCTTCTAACTTTTCCCCCTCCGTCTTATCCCCCCCTTCCTCAAGCTAACCTGTTCTGGTCTCCTTTTTCCAGAAGACTTGAGGTTGCCCCCCCCATTGCTTGAACTCTAGGAAGCGTGCATTAGTACTCAAGAAGAGCTCCTGCACATGTACAGAGTGCCTTTCTAATCATGGTAGTGTTAAAGGAAATGACCTGACACTGAGGTTGTCACATCTTTAGGACGTCCCCTAAAAGATTTCCCATTCCTTCTTACCAGGTCAAGGGAAATCCCGGATTCTTGCAGTTGAGCCGAAAGAGATGCAGATAAGCAATAAAATGTGATGTTTTCTACACAAAACCAGACCATCCCTGCCCGCAGGCTTCCAGTGTGAAAAGGAAGGGAAGGCTCGTGAAAACAAACAGATCTGGGCGCCAAGTTTCACTAAGGCGACTTGACACAAGCGTTTTACACAACTCGATTGCGTCACGCCGAAGGAGATCTTTTGGAATCGCAGCCGAGACAGGCGGTAGGCTTTCCTGGGATTGTCACGTCCCAGGCGATCGCCAACGTCCGATAACGGATATGGCACAAGAAGAAGAAGGCGATTTCCAATCCAGTTCTTTAAGATAACCTAAATGCTTGGACGATCGTCTTCCTCCTCATCAGTCATTTCCTTAATCAGTATTTCTTTATTGAGCTAGTTAGCTAATTAGCCACAGCTAATTAGTTGAGGTGTCTTTCCTCCCGCTCTACAACGGAACATCGGGAAGAAAGCAAGGATGGTAGAAATGTAGGTGCCACCGATTAAAGTTTAAATTTAACGAAACCGTCATGATTTAACCCCCTGCCTGCACAGATACCGCTGTAGAATGAAAAGCACACAGAACAAACGCGTTCTTTTTATTATTCAGCTACGGGCTGGAAGGCTGTTCTTTCAGCGAAGGCATTTCCCGCCTTCCGCTCCGGGTTAAGATCACCTTGGGCCAGTAGGAGGCCAGCCGACCTGGGCTACCCTCAGCGGTCAGGCTTTCTCTTCCTTTTCGCCGGCAGGGGCCGCTGCTTTCGGGATCGGAAGGCAGAGCACACGCGCGGCCGGCAGAGGGCGCAGCGAGGCGCTGGCGACCGCGGTGGCGGCGCGCAGCTAGAGAGCGGCGCGGCCCAGGCCGGCGGCGCTGGGAAAATGGCGGTGCGGAAGAAGGACGGCGGCCCCAACGTCAAGTACTACGAGGCCTCGGACACCGTTAGTCAGTTCGACAGCACGCGGGTCTGGCTGGGCAAGAACTACAAGAAGGTACCGGCCTGGCCAGGCCTGGGCCTGCCGGTGCTCCTCCCCGCCGTTTAGGCGACACCTTCTGGAAGCTCCCGGGGGAGGGAAAGGGCGCTTCTCTTCCTCCCATTCCGCTTCCCCCCTCCCGTCGCAGAAGCCACCCCGCTCGCCATCCTTCTGCTCCCAGGCCGAGATGCCCCGCAGATACCCACCGCCTCTCCTTTCCTTTTTTCCCCCCTTCTTCTCCCTAGCAAGATGGGCCCCTTCGGGGGGAGAGGAGGCGGGGTGGGTGGTGATGGCATTGCCAAATTGGGAAGGAGGAATGCGGACCTGAAGAGAGGCGAGATTTCCCTCCCCGTAGAGGTAGATGGTGGGATTTCTCTTGACCCCACCCCAATTCCCGGAGGGTCCTTTAAAACCGCGGCCCCTCTTCTTCAAAATTCCCCTTTTCACTCCACCTTGCTGCTCGTCACGCTTGCCTCAGCCCAAATAAGCCATCGATCGATTGAATCGACTCTGTCCCGATAGAATAGCAGATCCTCCTCCCTTCTGGCAATTATGTCTGGTGGTTTCCGTTCCAGACTGGTTGAATTAAGAGACTCCCTCTTTGACCTTTTAGCACCTGCTGCCCTATTGTCTTCTGAATGCTAACCCTTCCTTTCCATTGAAACTTTTCCTTCCGTGACATTTCAGCTTCTTATAAGCAATCCATAAATTGACAACAGTTTCTTTCCTAATTATAATAAGGGTGGCCTTTGGCCTGCAAAAGCTTACAGGTTGTGGAGCATCTTTCTTTTGGAGGTGGATGGGCTGTGCTTGTTCTTATTTTTCCAGGATAAATTCTTTAATCCTCCCTTAATCTCCTTCAAATATTTAACTTTGCTTTTGTTTATTTCTTTAAATGGATTCTTGTTCGCCAAATTTGGCAGTGCTTTGCTTACAGTTTTACATCTGGGCCTCATTCTTGCAAGAGAATTCTGGTCAGGAAGACAACCAGAATTACTGCTTTTGTTCTTTCATGCTATTTGCATGTTCAGTTAGTTGCTTCTTTCACATTTTCTTTTCAGTCTCGAGTCAGGTGAAAGGAGCTAAAAGCCAAAACACCAGTATTAGAATCCATGGTATTTATTTTATAGACATATACACACATGTACATACGCATATCCAAATATTTATGTCCATAAACAGTATAGAAGGGGCAACTCTGAGTCATGTTATTAAGTTAGATAAGAGGATATTCTATATCCTCATGGCTCTTCTGTTTGGGGACTACAGCCTTTCTGCAAACAGCACAGAACCTGGTTCTCAGGCTTTTACCTTCAAGAGAAAGAGAGTGGCTGAATCCTCAGGCAACACTTTTTAGAGTGACAGCTTGTGTCCTGACAGTTCACCATTTTCCTAAATCATATCTCTTGACCATTTCCTTTCCCATTTGTATCCTACACTATTATTACTAAAAATTAGTAACGCAGTCCAACAATTGGATGCTAATATTTTTGCTAAGTAAATTCTGTTTAGGCATTTTCCTTGTCAATGTACACACATTCCCGTTTCTGGCCAAATCAACAGTTGAATGACATTCGTGCATATCCATATTCTACTTATGAAGGAAAGTTGCAGATCCTTGATCTTTGTTAAGGATAATGCAATAGTGCACTATTATATAACAGTGCAATATAATTGCTGTAAGCAGTTACTTTAAAAACTTACCATGTTTCCTTAGAACAATTTTTTAAACATTTATAGTCCAGTGTACACTTGAACAGAAAAAATATATTTGAACATGGATGAATTTCTACATAAAGATATACAGAATTAGTTTTGGTCTATTTATATTCAACAACTGTTTTCTTTCCCTTCTCCCAAATTAAAATTATGTCCTTTTTCTTTGAAGACGAAAAGTAAATTCCTCATGCATCTCATTTTCCCTAACTAACATACTTCCTTAAAAACCAGTAGGATAATAGACAAGCCACTAAGAAGCAGAATTTTAAGCAGGAGGAATGTAATAGGCAATTTATTAGCATTTGCAATGTCTCCACACTGTGCTAATCAGTCCTAATCTATTGGTATTCTAACATCAGGAGAAGCTGTTCCCACTAACAAACCAGAAGAGAAAAACTTCTTTTCCTGTGACTCCCAGATTTTGCATCAGAGTCTCCCAATCTCTGGAGAATACATTTATACAATTAATATGTAATTGAAGATATATGAAGAATCACAAAAGGAGACCATGTATATACTTTTATATGATACCGGATTCTGTTTTTTCATGTCTAGAAGAGATTTCTAAGAATTGATATGTGAAAGAAATCCTGTTTTATCTACTGAGAAATGAAATGAGCATTGAGTAACATGAACTAATTTACATCAATGTCAGTAGCATTATCTGAGGCCAAAATAATGGCCTTTAAAAAAAATGCTGTATCCCACATAATCTAATATAAAATTGTTGTTGTTGTTAATTGCGAAGTCGTGTCCGACCCATCGCGACCCCAATGGACAACGTTCCTCCAGGTCTTCCTGTCCTCTACCATCTTCTGGAGTCCATTTAAATTCACACCTACTGCTTCAGTGACTCCATCCAGCCATCTCATTCTCTGTCGTCCCTTCTTCTATTGCCCTCAATCTTTCCCAGCATTAGGCCCTTCTCCAGTGAGTCCTTCCTTCTCATTAGGTGGCCAAAGTATTTGAGTTTCAACTTCAGGATCTGGCCTTCTAAAGAGCAGTCGGGGTTGATCTCCTCTAGGACTGACCGGTTGGATCGCCTTGCAGTCCAGGGGACTCGCAGGAGTCTCCTCCAGCACCAGAGTTCAAAGGCCTCCATTCTTTGGCGCTCAGCCTTTCTTATGGTCCAACTTTCACAGCCATACATTGCAACTGGGAAAACCATGGCCTGGACTATACGCACTTTTGTTGGCAGGTGATGTCTCTGCTTTTTAGAATGTTGTCTAGATTTGCCATAGCTTTCCTCCCCAGGAGCAAGCGTCTTTTAATTTCTTGGCTGCAGTCCCCATCTGAGGTGATCTTTGAGCCCAGAAAAATAAAATCTGTCACTACCTCCATTTCTTCCCCATCTATTTGCCAGGAATTGAAATTAGTTTATAGTAAAGTTGGGGGATATAATATCCACATTGTAAAATTCTGGCCAGTTTAAATTAAATAAAAAATGTGCTCAATAAGGTAGGGGTTTTTCATTTCATTTTATTTTTTTGCTAGAAATATTCATCTTGGTAACCAATATCCACAGTTCTATTGTGAACTTTAAACATTGTAATGGTCCCATTAAGATTTCTTAGAAAGTATACTAAATGTACTATGACTGCAAATTCTAAAAAGAAAAATTCTGGTGCTTTGTATGTAGAACTAGATCTCTCAAGGAGTACTGTTTCTTCCCAATTTTTAATCCTAGCACAGTGATGGCGAACCTTTTAGAGACCGAGTGCCCAAACTGCAACCCAAAACCCACTTATGAATCATCGAGTGCCGGGTGGGTGTGGCCCATTGGCTGGGTGTGGCCCATTGGGTGGGCGTGGCCAATTGGGTGGGCATGGCTGCAGTGGTAACAGCAGACTGGGTGGGAATAAATAGTTCAATCAATCAATTCCAACTTTGCAAGATGTTTTTTTCCTCCGCGAGAAGTTGAAATTGATTGATTGAACCTTTTTTTTTTTTTTTTTTTTTTTTGCACACAGCGGCAAAGGCCTAAAGCGAAAAGGTTTTATAAAACCCAGCTAAAGGCCTAGGACTGGGGCGGCGGTGCGCCTGCCCACAGAGAAGGCTCTGAGTGCGCACCCATGCCATAGGTTCGCCACCACTGTCCTAGCAGGTGACATGGGATCTAGTTTTAATGTTTTCCTGTATTATCTGGAGTTTCCTTTTCTCTATTTCCTTTCTTTTTTAAGGTAAAGAAAAAAAGCTCTAATCTCATTTTAGATTGGGACTTAACTCCCTATTAGTTGTTTCAAACCAAAATGGAAGGTGGATGCTTTTTTGGTACCGCTTGGTTGTGACTTAAAAGAGAAGCTACTAGGAAGACTTGGCTTGGATTTATCTAAAGTCTCAATCCTTTCCCCCCCCCCCACAGTACATTCAAGCAGAACCCCCTACCAATAAATCATTATCCAACCTAGTGGTACAGCTGCTGCAGTTCCAAGAGGAGGTATTTGGGAAGCATGTCAGCAATGCACCGCTCACAAAGTTGCCAGTAAGTGCCAAAGTTTTCTTAATTTTTGAGAAAATATTCAGTAATTTAGAAGATAATACTCAGATGAGCAGTGATCCCTTGGGTAGCCTAATAATGTAAGACTTGAGTGATCCATTAGACCAGGGGTTCTCAACCTTGGCATCTTTAAGACTTGTGGACTTCAACTCCCAGAATTCCTCAGCCAGCAGTTGAAGTCCACAAGTCTTAAAGTTGCCAAGGTTGAGAACCCCTGCATTAGACTCTTCAAAATAGAAGACCTTTATGTAAAAACCTTCCTGCAGATAGGAAATAAGTATGTTGGAGGGGGGCATACCAAACATTTTTATCTGATGCTATAGAGTTGTTTATGTAAAGAAACAACACCAGCCAAAATTTTACTTGCAATTTGAAAAGGCACTGACCAAAATTCTAGGGTTACATTCGGTATAATTTATGGAACAGCTCGTAGCATCATGGGGATTGCCGATACAAACCATGTATTTTAATGGTAGTTCTTTGTGGAATAGCATAGTGCATCCTTCTAAGGCCAGCATAATATGTATCTTCTAATGCAGTCATGTTGCTCTTAAGAGAAAAATACACTATTAATTATTGTGTTCACGTGCAGAACAGAACTGTTTTATATTTTGATCAAGGTTGACAGATTTTTGATGCTAAAAAATTCTGCTGTACTTTCATAGTTCCTTTACCTCTTTGCAGTTTAATTTTTAGATTGTTGTGAAAATACTATAGGAAACTAACTTTTCAAGAAGCAACATTTACAGCACAGACCAGATGTCACTTTTGAATCTGAGCTGAACCTTCTCTTCTTTTCTTCCTAACACATAGTGATTATGCACAGCAGAAAGAAAGAAAGAAAGACATTATGCAAATTCAACTTGCAAAGTGCAAGTTTGTGCAAAATGGAATTGCTTTATTTTTTTTTAGGCAGAATCAGAGAAGAATCAGGACCTGGCAATTAAGAAAATAAAATTAATTCTAGACTCCTTGTTAACGTGATCTCCCTGAACATTTTTCTTTCTATTATGTTAATTAAGCTTTGGGAAATAAATGTCCCATTTGTTTGAAGAGCAAAAGGAAATAGAAAGGGAGGAAAAAGAATGAAAATGTTGAAGAGAGAAAGGGAAAGGAGAATGAAAGGGAACGTTTTGGAGCAGATGATGTTGAATTAACTTGTTGTTTTGCTTCCTCTGCCTATTATAGATTAAATGCTTCTTAGATTTCAAAGCTGGTGGCGCCCTATGTCACATCCTTGCAGCAGCTTATAAATTCAAGAGTGACCAAGGATGGTAAGCCTTCTATTTATTATTCTCACTATGTGTTATGAAATAATAGCAATCTGTGTTTTTATGATAGAAGATCCTGTTTCAAGAAGAAATTATTGAATGGGGAACCTTTCGATGATTAAGCCTAGTGAAATAAATACATTAAAAAAAATAAAATTATGTAAGATAGGTTGGGCTGAGAGAAAGTGATTTGTTCAAAATCATCCATTGAAATATTGGGCTTGAACTTGGAACTCCCCAGTACAAGGCTATTTCTATCCTGGCAAATGTATCTTGTTTGAACAGGGCTATTCTTGTGACACAGGTAGTAATGGGTAGGGAGATGCTATGGCTGCTTTGTTTAGGAGAGTATTTTATGATACCGGAATTGCCTGATGCACACTTTCATTTGCTTCAGGAATAAAAAGAACAGTCTTCATGTAGAAGTCAGTCTGTTATCCAGGATGAATCAAGATCTATAATAGCAAGTTTGTTCTGTGGCCTTACTGGGATATCCAGCCTCAGACATTAGACTTTATGAAATGCCTCTATCCTGCCTACTTGTAAAATAGATTATTTACAAAATATGAACTGTGCTTTTTATTGAAGACTGTTTTTTTCCCCCCCAAAAAAGGCGACGTTTCGATTTCCAGAATCCCTCGCGGATGGATCGAAATGTGGAGATGTTCATGACGATTGAAAAATCTCTGGTACAGGTAAAGTGGCCTCTTTTTAAAAAATATCTGAGCTAGTAAGCTTTTTTATCTGAGCCCAAAACACTAATTTTCTCTGTTTTTTTTTTTCTTTCTCAGAACAATTGTCTATCTCGTCCTAACATTTATCTACATCCAGATATTGACCCCAAATTGCAAGCCAAGCTGAAAGACATTGTCAAACGACATCAGGTGGGCAAGACATCAGAACAGCTCAATGAGGGAATGGCAGACCTTGGGCCTCACTGTCTCCCATTCCTCTTGTTATATATTGCAACCTTTGCCCAACTGAGCATCTTGCATATATAATGGGGTTTCAGGCCCCCAAATACCAGCAGTTTCCTGTCATTTACAAACATGGAAGAACAAGTTGTTTCCAGTTGTACTTCAAAATAAGAAATAATGCTGATTAATAGAATGATGTACAACAGTTTTGCTGCTGAATCTTTGATGAGAGCCCTTAATTATTTTTTCCTTTTGCAACTGAACCAACTATTTGTTTCATAGATGCAATTGTTCAACATTATTGTTCTGGAAAACAGTAAATAATTAGCAACAAAATAGGTTGGCACCTTAGAAATGAGGTATTGCTGAATGTCAGGTTCTTTTAAAAACTTGGCATGTCGATCCTGTATATAAGTTTGCAGTTCAATAATTGTTCAAAACAGTAGCTGAACAACTTCAGAAAGGCACTGGAGCATGCACTGTGTACTGTATTGCATCAGCACGGTCCTCAAGAGGAGTCAGTGGCACAAACACTGAACATTCAAGATTGGGAAAGGTATTTAACAGTAAGGACTAGCCTCATGGAATTGTGCTTGATTAGCTGTTAACAATGAAGCAGTGTTAATGCTATACATGACTCATAGGCTACATCAGAGCTGGGCTCCTGAAGGGATGAAGAGCATGATTTCTGTCATACTGATAAATGAGAAAGAATTTTAACATTGTTTTATTTAGGAGCTTATCTAAAATGAAGTGTCAGGTTTTGGTTGTATGAACCATACTTCAACATCACGATCAAAGGGAACATTGAAGGCCTTGAGAAATCATTTTGAGCAGCAGGTGGTCCTTGTATGATTTAAATCTTGATATTTCCATGACTGACTGACTGACTGACTATTTATTTATTTATTTATTTAAGGGAACCATAACTGAAGATAAGAGCAGTGCCTCTCATATTGCCTTCCCTGTTCCTGGTAGCTTGGAAGAAGGTAAGATTTCACTTTGATTTTGATCAGAGCAATTACAGAGTTTTGAGTTTAAAATATATTTTCTCAGTGATTATTGGTTGTGCGTAGTTTATGAACAGTGGTTGTTTACATGCAACTATGCTTCTGTTTAAATAAGTAGTACAGAATGCAATACTACAGTAAACCCTCAGTTTAACAGACTTTCGATACAATAGACTATTTATTCAGACTTCCCCTCCATTTGATAGATCAAGATTTAAATTGAGGTTTTATAGCAAATGATGCCATTTATACAAGTCATGTAATTATGCAAATGACGTAAATTGAGGTAGATTATGTACTTGTGGATTTAATGAACACCATTAAGTGATCTATTAAATTGAGGTTTTACTGTACCTTTTGAAATGTTTTCAATTTTATTTCCAGTGGCTTTATGGGCAAATGGAATAAGTACAATTGCAATGAAAAAAATCCCATTTTTAAACAGCAGTGACCCTGATCCACCTGTCCATAAAGATAGGGAGCCTAAATTGTAGAAAATCTACCATACTTTTAAAATTAAAATTTAAGCTCTTACTCTTGATTCTTACAATATCTTTAATGTCTAAGATGCATTACAATTGTTTTTCTTTCCATATTCCACAATATACAATTCTCAGAGTATTTTGTTTTTATTGTTGCTGTCTAACTCTGCCTCTTAATAGTCATCTCTGATGTAAGGACCTGTATTTTTTTCCTGCTGGCTTATATCTTGAATTTACTTCTAGCTTTTATTTATATATTTTCCTTTGTTCAATTATTGTTCATGTCCTCTCCTGTCTATACCTGTTTCGTGTAAATATTATGGTGGTAGACAGAATCTGTCTGTAATTTTATTTTGAAAAGGACAAGAAGAGTAATTTAAACCACCAAATAATAGTAGCATTTCACACAGAGAGCACATAGGGGGCAACAGCATCATTATAAAGATCAGTCTTCTGTATGGAGGGAAGATTGTGAAATACAGTTCTTGACACTTAAAAAACATTCCTTAATTTTTTTATGAAAACAGGTTGTCTTATATTATGTAAAGATGTTCTCATAGAAACCTGGCAATGAATAGAGTTGAACTGACCTCTTGCCTTTTGTCTATTAAGTGAGCCATTAGTAGAAAAATGGTGTTTCCATTTAATTAAAGGAACATTGTTTCACTGAATGGTAACTTTATTTTATTTTTACATATTTTAATATTCATTAGAATATTACATACACATAAACACATGAATCTGAAGATAATTTCTATGCATGATCGCGTTCGTACGGGTATAGTTCTTCATTCCCATTTTGAAGAATTTGCCCTATTACTCTTATGAGAACTTCAGAGCAACTTAATGATACATTTGATATGTGTGAAATAAAGTGTCATTTGTACTTGGGTAATAATCATTCTACTGTTATTGTTTTGTTTTTTAGAAGAATGGGTTCGTCCAATTATGAAGAGAGACAAACAAGTTCTTCTTCACTGGGGCTACTATCCTGACAGGTTTGCCTCAGCCCTCTATAATTATCTTAGTTGATGGAGAAAAATGCATATGGATAGTTTTTAGATTATCTCCTTGTCTTTATTCGTAGCCATTACTTGTAAATGTAAAATAATGAAAGACTGATTGTATCTCACTCTTAATTTTTCCCGTACTGTTATCGTGAGGCAGCGTAGGAAAATACGTGACTTAACTGATGTGATCGTGGCATGCAGTGAGATCTTAGAATCGATTCTTTATTCACTGTGTGCTTTCTTTTACAGCTATGACACTTGGATTCCAGCCAGTGAAATTGAAGCTCCCGTGGAGGACGCTCCCACGCCAGAGAAACCCCGTAAGGTAATGTGATAGGACAGACTTTGGGGTTGGACCGTTGTGGCATTGTCCCAGAAGAACTCTATGAGGCTTCTAAAATAACAAGTTCCTATGTTTTAATTCAGAAGTGGGAAGTAGCTTCTTACCTTTTTTCAGTTTCAAGGCATCCGGTGATGATCTTCTCTTCTCTCTCCCAGGTTCACGCAAAGTGGATCCTAGACACGGACACTTTTAACGAGTGGATGAATGAAGAGGACTATGAGGTAAATGACGAGAAGAGCCCTGTCTCCAGGAGGAAGAAAATCTCTGCCAAGACTCTCACTGACGAGGTATGATTATTTTTTTTAATTAAAGGTTTTAGTCCTTTTTTGTAAGCGTATTTGGGCTGAATGTTTCAAAAAAGGAAAGGACAAAGTCGGCCAAATTGTTTGTTTTCCCATTTCTGGAATGGGCAAAAGGCAGGGATTACCATGCTCAAGGTATATTGAAACCTTCAGCTGGAATACAGACCAGTTCTAGTAGATGGTCAAGAACAGTCTGTCTGTTCCAACTGGCTGCTGGAATTTTTACAGTAAGTGATGAATTACGTAGATCAGTCAAACCCAGCAGGATGCTTGTATTTCTAAATTAATATGTTCAGAATTTGTCACAGGAATTAGTTCGGTCCTAGCTGCTCCTAAGAGATTCTATTAATTTTCCTTTGCATATCTAAAAAATGTTCAGTGATGAGCACAGAGATTCTTAATGTGGTTTTAAGGGGGCAATTCAAGGCTGCTGGCAAATTGCATTGACTTCTCTCTTTCCAGGTTAACAGTCCTGATTCAGATCGAAGGGATAAGAAGGGGGGAAATTATAAAAAACGGAAACGTTCCCCTTCTCCTTCGCCTACTCCAGAAGCAAAGAAAAAAAATGCCAAGAAAGGGTGAGGAGAAAGAAATGATTTTCTTGAGTGTCTGGGTATGAAGCAACTCTATTTAGTTTCTACCATATTTCTTAAAAGTGCCTTATTTCTTAAAAAAAAAAAAACAGCAACAACAACAGCCTGCCTATTCCTGAGGGCAAACATAGTTTGTTACAAGAGGCTGGCTTGGATTAACCAAGAATGGAGTGCCCTCTCTATTTGAAGTCCTTCCCTCGAACAGGCAACTCCAGGAGCAGTTTGCAACAATATTGCCAATTCTACTCTGTGGGTTCACTTCATGAAATCGTTCATAAGACATTTTCAACTCAGCTTTCCTTACTTGAAAGCTACAACAGAATCTATTCTGTTGTTCAGGAACAATGATGATGTAGTATCCAGGATTGAATAATATTGTTTACTGGCTCTCTGGCTTTTGCTTTCCATCTGCAGGCCTTCCACACCCTACACCAAATCCAAACGTGGCCACCGTGAGGAAGAACAAGAAGATCTCACAAAAGACATGGATGAACCTTCTCCTGTCCCTAATGTTGAAGAGGTCACGCTGCCCAAAACAGGTCAGAATTTAAAGCTCTTTATGAATTCCATAACCATGGCTCTTTGTCCTATTTAATATATTGGAGCTGTTTGGAGTGGCTTCTATCAATTACAGCTCCCTTAAAATCTACCATTGTTACATCAGTGCGATGAATAGAATATTATTTTTCTTTTAGTTAGTCAGTACACCTCTGGTGCTTACAGTGGAGAGTGAAAGGTAGAGAGCCTGTCTTCCACATACTGTACAGTTAACTTACAACGGTTCGTTTAGTGACCATTCAAAGCTACAACAGCAGAGCCGAGGTGGCGCAGCAGTTAGAGTGCAGTACTGCACTTTAGCTGACTGTGTTCAGCAGGTCAGCGGTTCAAATCTCACTGGCTCAAGGTAGACTCAGCCTGCCATCCTTCTGGGGTAGGTAAAATGAGGACCCAGATTGTTGGGGGCAATGTAAATATATATATACATTGCTTACTGGTGTAACTGCTTAGAGAGTGCTTGCACTTAAAGCGGTATATAAGTCTCATAAATAAATAAATAAACAAACAAACAAACAGCACTGAAAAAAGTGACTTATGACCATTTTTTCACACTTACGACCATTGCAGCATCTCCATGGTCATATGATCAAAATTTTGATTCTTGGCAATTGACTCATATTTATGACGGTTGCAGTGTCCCAGGGTCATGAGGTCACCTTTTGAGATCTTCTGACAAGTAAAGTCAATGGGGAAGCCAGTTTCCCTTAATAACTGTTTTACTAACTTAACAACAGAAAAAATAGAAGCGTTAAACCAGTGTTTCTCAACCTTGACAATTTTAAGGCATGTGGACTTCAACTCCCAGAATTCCACAGCCAGCATTGCTGGCTGTGGAATTCTGGGAGTTGAAGTCCACATGCCTTAAAATTGTCAAGGTTGAGAAACACTGCGTTAAACCTTGTAGACATTTAAGACATCCAAAACAGCCCTTGGACATGTCAAACACTTTTAAATTTTAAGAAAATCACCCCATTGGTGTTACACTTTGCCCTAAGGTCAAGGATAAGAAGGAAATATAATTCCTTGGCCCTGCAGTATGATTCCTGGGGAAGTACTTTGAATAAAATATTCCTTCCTTGTTGTGTCTTCCATAGTCAATACGAAGAAAGATTCTGAATCTGCTCCAGTGAAAGGCGGTACCATGACTGATTTGGGTAAGGGATAGTTTATTTATTTTGTAATCCTCCTTTTACTACATGAGCAATAACATAAAGACTAATATTTATGCAGTAGGAAGATTAGATTCCTTCTCCCCCTCTAAATGATCAGTTGTGAACAGGTGTCATCTTATATCATCTGATAATAACTACCTATAAGATGATAAAATCAGTCCAGCTTCCTTTAAGCTGTCAGAGCAGAAACACGGATATGGTATGATATTTCTGGGATTGGTTTCAGTGGGAATTTGCAACTCTTGGTTGATAATATGAAAAAGCTGGGTGTTTAGTACAGGTTTTTTTTGTCTATAAAAACAAAAACATAAAAACATTTCTGCCCCACTTTTCTACTTACAGTTTATAGCTCAAAGCAACTTAGAGCAAAAGATAAAAGCAAAGCACTTAAAAGCAAGGAAACATCAAAATCAAAATATAGTAAATGAGAGCCACGTTGGTATAACGTAATAGGCACCAGGTTACTCCTGCCTTAAGTATGGTACTAGCGTAGGAAAAAGACAAGGGCAAACCACCTCCAAAAATGTTGGTAAGAATAATTGCATGGACTCTGCACGCGCGCGCGCACACACACACAATCCAGGATTAATCATTAAGTATTTCTTGAGTGTTGCATCAAATGAAAGGGAAGTGTTGAGATGCTGTACTAACAGCTATTTCTCATTTTATTTGTTTGTTGTTGAGATGTGCATTCATTTGAAATTTACTGTTATGTGGGAGTATAACAGATGTTTATACTGTTATAAACATTTATTGGAGACAGACTGTCTTCTGCAGTTTTTAAACCAGGCAAAACAAATTCTTAAGGGGCAGTCACTCTTCTTCTCTCAACCACACCGAGGAGGAGTATGTCTGGAATCATAGCAGCAGACTGGGCTGCAAATAAAATAAAAAAGTTGGAATGATAAATCTGTATAATTTCAGTAAACCATCAGAGAATATAAGAAGCCATAGGCTTACTGGCCAGAATCCAGAAAATTACATGGTAATTGTGTAAGCCTAAAAGAGCTTGAGATTTGTTTTTCCCAAAAACAATCTCCCAAGTGACACAATAAATTTTATTTTGAAACAGAAAAGATCTACAAGAAGAGTGTAGAAATAGATCTTAAGGACGGTAGCTCCCATTTATGTTACTGGGCAAGCTTCTTCAATCATTTGTGCATAAAGAAAAGTTGTTGGGGAGTGCTGCTATATACTCATTCAGATGTTTTTATTCTTCCTTGGCTAAATATGACTTCGCTCTTGATGATTCTCCAGATAGCTATGGAAGAGGAACTGGAGAATGTAGGTTCCTGTTTCTGATTTGGGATGCTTGTTCTTGTTTTCCAGATGAACCAGAGGATGAGAACATGGAGACGGCAGGCAAGGTGAATCAAACGCTGCATTCTGTCTATTGCCTCTTGTTATACCTTAAAGAACAGCCCCACTCTTCATACAGGGGCAGGTTGGGAAGGATAAGCCGATGCTAAGGGAACAAAATGACCATTTACAGGTAGTCCTTGAATTACAACGCTAATTGGGACAGGAAGTGGTCATGAAGCACAATGCCACATGATCGCATTTCTTAGTGATGGCAATCCCACATTGCCATCATTAACAATTTCATTGGTCATCAGGAAAGGACCCACCCCAATACAAGCCATTCCTGGCTTGGTCCCTCCCAGCCCTGAGACTCAGAAAGGTAAGGGATTGCCTCCTCTGCCTCCTTTTCAACTCCTTCCCCCCCCATTTGTCTCTCCCTTTGTCTTTGCCATTTTGGCCACCCTGCACAGCAGCCCTCCTTAGCAGCAGCAGCAGCAGCAGCAGCAGCAGCAGCAGCAGCAGCAGCACTGGGACCTTAGAGGCCTGGGGCCTTCGGCAGTCTCAGCTGGCTGCCGCTATCCCCAGGCCTCTACTTCGGCCCCAGTGCTGCCACTGCCAAGGAGTACCACCTCAACTCTGTTCGCTGGGCAGCTACCACAGTGCCATAGTGCAAAGTTCCCTGCTGTGCCTTAGCTGGCATTAACCATCTTCCCTTTCACTGCTGAGAGGGCTCACCGCTGTATGCAAAGCAGTTGCTGGCTGCACCAGGCCTGCTTCCCCAGGCTACTTGTGCCATTCTCCAAATAACACCCACCGTTCCCTAAACAGCACATGCTCGTGATATTTCAGAAAATTTCTGAGGCCTTCCAAAGCATCGCGATTTGGAGGACAGTGAGTGCAGCTTTCCCATCAGGTTTCAGAAGGCCTCAGAAACTTTTCAGAGGCTTTCCAAAGCATCCTGAGAACGGTGCACGTTATTTGGAGAACGGTGTGAAGTGGCATCAGGAAGAAGGCCTGGCATCATAGCCAGCAGTTGAGACAGAGACGGTGAAGGTCAGCTGGCATGGCTGGGACGTCTGGGACTGCACTGCAGCACTGGGGTGGCTGGCAGAGGTAGGGGGGCAATAGGGTGAGAGTAGTTGAAGCAGCCCTGCACTCGTAAGTGTAGGCGGGCTACCCATTGCCTGGATTTTGATCACGTGACTGCAGGAGTGCAGGAACATTGCAACAGCTATAATTTTGAGAACTGCGTATAAGTATCATTTATACAGTGCTGCTGTAATTTTGAAGGGTCGTTGAACAAATGATCATTAACTAAGGACTTTCTGTAATCAGTAAAAGAAGATTCAGCTTTTGCTAGGTCTACTTCTGTTCTCTCCCCCCTCCCCTGCCCTCCCACCCCCCGGGTATGCTCATCTTCTTTCTGCTTTTCTTAGTTTGATCCCGGTAGAAGTGACCCCAGTTCAGTTATGCCTATGTCTCACCATACTGACAATCATTTCCTTGGAGACCTGTAACGCCACTCATTGTAACCGTAGTGTCTTCGTCCTCTCATATGGCAAATCTCCCTTGACTTCTCTCTCATTGCTTAGCAAATTTTTTTTCTGTACACCAGCCTCTCATCATTTCTCGAACTGTGTCTGTAATATATTGGAATTAAGTCTTACTCTGAGAGTTTGGGGGTTTGGATTGCTGCGTAGATGAGTTGTTCCAAGATCCCAGCTCTTCTAATAAAAATTGAAGATTGGGAGCCACAGTCGTAAGAACATCACAAGCATGCCCATTCTTCCACTGAAGAGACTTCTGGTTTCAGGATGAAGAAGAGAATAATGCTGGGAACAAGGGAGAGCAGACCAAGAACCCTGACCTGCATGAAGACAATGTGACCGAACAGACCCATCACATTATCATCCCCAGTTATGCAGCTTGGTTTGACTACAACAGGTGCTGGAATGTGAGCTTTCTGTCCCTGTGGTCCTCCAGCCTCCCCATTCGTTCTTAATGGTTTATGGTGTTTCTTCCACAGTGTCCATGCCATTGAGAGGAGAGCCCTTCCTGAGTTTTTCAACGGCAAGAACAAGTCAAAGACGCCAGAAATGTAAGAATGCTATTATGTGCTCTGGTGTCTTTACCAGGATAGCATCTTTCTTCTTCAAGGGTGAGAGTCGGAGGACATTTTACATCTTCGGTGTTGTACGAGTCCATTCAGGACAGGAAAAGGTTTTGCACTGGCCTTTAGGGACATTTAGCAAGAGGATTAATAGAGCTAATCATGTGGGAAGGTCAGTTGACTTGAGTTGAAAGTAGTTCTGTTGTTTTGTTTTGTTTTTTTGTTTGTTTGTTTCATGCTCTAGCTACTTGGCTTACCGCAATTTCATGATCGACACATACCGGCTCAATCCGCAGGAATACCTGACTTCCACTGCATGTCGTCGGAACCTGGCTGGTGATGTCTGTGCCATCATGAGGTATGTTAGCCGAGCATATAGAAGCCCAGTAATAGTTTGCAGCAGTCCACTTTTACTTTACAATTTGGCACATGCAGCCGGATTTTTGATCTTACGTCTTAATTACCCCTTTGCCGTAAGATGGGTTAAATATGATTTTGTGATCTACTGAGAAAGAAAGCGTGGTTGGTGCATCTCCTTGAGCTTAACACAATCCTCATTCTTATGTGACCTAAAATTTTTGGATTAAAAATACATACATTCACTCAGAGGTTTTCAAAAGTTAAAATACCGTTGGAACCAGAGACCTGGGACTTAAGGGATAAGCAACAACAACAACAACAACCAAAAAAAAAAATCATGGAACTTTGTTTTAATCTAGGATTACTGCAGCAAGACTACTATATGCTCAAAAATAGAAAAGTTCAATAATGCCCACAAGGCACGGTGGAGATTTAGAGGAATGGTTGGAGAAGATGTTGGAATTTGCAGAAATGGCTAAACTAATTTCTTTGCTTAGAGAGAAAACAATATATTTATTGATGCCTGGAAACAAAACACCTAAATGTTTTTGCATAACTATGAAAAAAAAAAAAAAAACCACAGGTATGATTTGTGGTTTTGGTGATATGAAGAAACAACAGAAAAGAGTGAACATTTTTTTGTAATAATAGATAATTTTGTGATTTGCTGTAAAGGGAATTGAAAGCTTTTTTTCTATTTTTCTCTCTGCATTTTTCTCTCTTTTCTTCCGTTTTTATTCGTTTGTGTTCATTTGTGCTAGGTTTTTTTTTTTTTTTGTTCTTTGTAAGACTTTCAATAGCATTCTTATGTGGCTGTTGAAGAGTTTACTCTTCCCCCCCCCCAATATTTTATTAAGTTTTATCAAGGTAAGGGAAAACAAGGATCATTATGGGTAGTGGAATTCGAGATAGGGTTCAGGGGAAGGTTTAGGGTGGGAATGGGTACAAGCAGGGCTTTTTTTGTCATAGAACGCCCAGAACGGAGTTCCGGCACCTTTTTTGGATGGAACCTTGTAAGGTAGGCAAGGCGGGTTGTATGACGTGTGTGAATTCCGGCACCTTTTTTTTTTTTTTTTTGACAAAAAATACTGGGTACAACAATGGGGTTACCCCCAATAACATTCCACGCTTTAGCAAGCAAACTATCATCCGGATACAGGAGTTCAGCAGGGTTAATATAATAATAAGTAACTATGGTCACCAAGAACAGCAAGGATTATAAAACGTATCAATTAATCAAAAGAGAAAATCAATCATCTTAATAAGTTTCATTTTTTGTTAACTCATTTTGCTAACCATTGTTAAAAGTTTTCCCACGTTTTAAAATAGACTGAGTCTTCTTTCTCTTTAATCTCTAGTGTTAATCAAACAGAGTTTACTCTTACTCTGTAGCTCTTCTGTCACAGATTTGTTCTGAGATAAAGAGTCTTTTTTGTTTGTTTGTTTCCCTTGTTGCAGAGTCCATGCCTTCCTAGAACAGTGGGGACTCATCAATTACCAAGTAGATGCAGAGAGCCGACCCACCCCAATGGGACCCCCACCCACATCTCACTTCCATGTTCTGGCTGACACGCCTTCGGGACTGGTGCCATTGCAGCCCAAAACACCCCAGGTAGTATCCAGCCACCTGGAGAAGAAATTTAAATACACCTCATTTTTTTTAAAGTTACCTGGATTTTTAGAATTTTCTTAGCTATAATTAAGAATGAATAGCTCGCAAAGCATGTTAAAAAGAAATATATAGACTACAGCTGAAAATAATGTCAACATTTAAAACACCTGATAAAAAAATAAACCAGAAGCTATATTAAATGAGAAATCAAAGGGGGAAAAAGTTCTTCAGAAGGTAAATGTTTGAAAGTTGCTAAAGAAGCATCCGAAGGAATTTTCATCCTAGAGGAAATCACGTCTTTGTGCATGCTGGACATCTTAATAACTTTGCTTTCCCAGATTAAAATATTAATATAACTGGGAGAGGGCAACAGGACAGAATTTTGCTTACGCTTCAGGGTCGTCAGAGTGATAGCGATACCAAGACTGGACGAAAGGGCAAAGAGATTGAAGATCTTGTCACAGAGACAGTGAAAGGGAAACCGGAGCTGGTAAGAGAATTCCCAGCGGAGGCTTGTGTTTGTGGGTGTCCAGAGAGGAATGACACCTGGATGCTTTTCTCTGGAAAACTGTGGAACTCCATGCAGCTAGAAACCGAGTCAGGTCAATCTGCTGAGTTTTTAAGGATGAGCAGGAATGGAATTGTCCCACCTCTCCCTTTGTAGTTTGTTTCCTGTAATTTCCTTATAGGCTGCACTGTTGTATGTTCATTGTTGCAGACCCAGGAAGATTGTAATGGGTCAGTGAAGACCCAGATGAGAGAGATGCTGCTGTCAGGGATGAAATGTTAGAATTCCAACACATCTGGGTGGGCCTAAGATTGACGTGTGCTGTGCTGTAGCTTGGCCCCAATGAGAGCTAGAGGTGGATGCCTGCTTGTTCTCCTTATAGGTGGTAGTGATCTTTCAAATAGCACTTCAGAGGTCTTGAGAGTCGGGCTTGCTTTACATCATATGAAGCTTGTTCATCTCTCTTCAAAGCAAACCACAGCTTCCCAGCAGATGTTAAACTTCCCAGACAAGAGCAAGGAGAAGCCACCGGATATGCAAAATTTTGGACTCCGCACTGACATGTACACAAAGAAGAATGTTCCTTCTAAGGTAAAAGAGAAAAAACAGAGTAGATTTGTCTCGTGCATCTGTCCATTGTGACAGGTCAGTTCTGACGCACAAGTCTCTTCCTACAGAGCAAAGCTGCTGCTAGCGCTACTCGTGAGTGGACAGAACAGGAGACACTGTTGCTGCTGGAGGTGAGTGAACGGAAGCAGTTCAAATTGCCCACAGAAATGTGCTTCTGACAGCTGCGCCTAAACTTTCTCTAAGCATTCCTTACCTTGATTTTATTCTCAAACCTTCAAACTTGTTTTCATTCTCAGCAGCTGAAGTACATTGGGCATTGACTTCTTATTTTCCTGAGTGAAAATGGTAATTTTAAAATTTGATGAGTAGATTGATAACGTTTTTCTTCTCTCCAGGCATCACATTTACCTTGGGATGATGATATTTTAGGACTGTTCTTTGCTTTATGGGTTTATTCCATGACTTTCAGAAGTTTTGAAAGGCATTAAGGAGCCGTTGCACGTAAAGAAGAAAGCCTCAATTGTTCAGAAATAACATACGAATAAAATGTCTTAGGGTCCTCTTATCATTACACAGAAATTGAGATTATGTGTAGACAGTGCACTTAAACAGAAGCAAGTCACGGCGGAAGCTTAAAACCATTCCAACATATTTAAACCAAGAATATGGAACTACTTTTTCTTTCACTGCCACGCTAGGAGCCATACATACCCCCTGGAAAAAAAAATTCTAATAATTGATGGCTTTAAAAATAGTTAATGAAATTATTTTTCCCAGTTGTGGATTTAATAACGTTCCCCCTATGTTGCAAGGAACAACAAATACTGTATAACAACTTTGGAAATTTCTGAGAATGGATTCTGCCCTGGAACCTACTTCTTGATTCAAACCACAGCTGCAAATTGAGGAAGGGGCCTGGTTCAGTAGTTGGAGAAAATGTTAGACATGGAAAAAAAGTATAGTGCCAGGACTGCTTTTTCCCCAAACCCTGGAAAGTCACTACAGGTAATCCTCGGCTTAACGACTACAGTTGAGCCCAAAATTTCTGTTAAGTCAGACATTTGTTAAGTGAGTTTTGCCCCATTTTTACGACATTTCTTGCCACACTTTGTTAAGTGAATCATTGCAGTTGCTAATTTAGTAACACGGTGGTTAAGTGAATCTGGCTTCCCCATTGACTTTGCTTGTCAGAAACTTGCAAAAGATGATCTCATGACCCTGGGACACGGCAGCCGTCATAAGTATGAACCAGCTGCCAAGCGTCCAAATTTTGATCATGTGACCATGGGGATGTCGCAACGGTCAGAAGTGTGAAAAACAGTTACAAGTCACTTTTTTCTGGGCTGTTGTAACTTCACATGGTCACTAAACGAAAGCTTATAAGTTGAGGATTACCTGTATTGGACACTGTGTAAGAGGCCCAGAGTTGCAAACTAGACTAGTAACCTGGTTGTTAAGTGAATCTGGCTTCCCCATTGATTTTGCTTGTCAGAAGGTTGCAAAAGGGGATCTTGGGATCTCGGGATGCTACAGTGATCATAAGTATGAACCAGTTGCCAAGACTCTGAATTTGGATCAGGTAACCATGGGGATGCTGCAAAGGTGGTAACTGAAAAACGGCTGTAAGTCACTTTTTTCAGTGCTGTTGTCACTTTGAATAGTCACTAAATGAACTGTTGTAAGTCAAGGACTACCTGTAGTAATCTTTGTAGACAGTATTAAGTTAGGTGGGCCAATACCAATTGTTTCCCATAGTCTTAACAATTACTCACACCAGGATCGGAATCCATTATTAGAAGGGACTTTGGAAAATACAGATTTTGTTATATGATTAGAACAGGGGTAGGCAACCTTGGCTCTTTTACGACTCATGGATTGCCTACCCCTGGATTAGAGGCATAGTTGAGTTCTGTGGTGTAAAACAGGTACTCCTCAACTTACAACAGTTCATAGTGAATCTGCTGCTACTGCAGGAATGTTTCTACTCTAGCCATTTCTTGCCAGCTGGCTCTATGACAGCAATAAAGAGGAGCTGATCATTTCTTAACTTTCAGTTAGAGTTCCAGGGTGCTACGTGGAGTATAATTAGATAAATTAATCCCAAACTGTCATTTCAGATTGTGTTCAAAATCTTTTGTCTTAATTGCAATCTCAGGAATGGTTCAAGTTCAGGCAATATTGTGTCGAACACATTCAGTTTGGAGGGACAGTGGAAAACTTTTTTTTCTACAGGAGTTTAAAAACGGGAAGGATTTGTGTTTAAATAATCACCCACCCTTTAATTTGAGATATTGTGTAATTGTGCTCAGACAATGTTTTGTGTCTCTTAACACACACAAAAACGTAGGAATCAAAGGCTCAGACTGGCTTCTCACCTGCAGTCTGCACTCTGCTGTTCCAGCTTACTGCTCCTGTTCTTGGCTGTTCATATCCAAACTGTCACCATTTCTGTGAATTGCATTTTAGGCCCTGGAGATGTACAAGGATGATTGGAACAAAGTGTCTGAGCATGTTGGCAGTCGTACTCAGGATGAATGCATTCTGCACTTCCTGCGTCTTCCCATTGAAGACCCTTACTTGGAGGATTCTGAAGCCTCTCTTGGACCCCTAGCCTATCAACCGATCCCCTTCAGCCAGTCAGGCAACCCTGTTATGAGCACAGTGGCCTTCCTGGCTTCAGTTGTGGACCCCCGCGTTGCTTCTGCAGCAGCCAAGTCAGCCTTAGGTAATGAATTAGGACATCCATAAGCAGCCTACGCTCGGGGAAGGAAAGAATATTAAACCTGGGATGGGCTGGGATTGTGGGGTTGTGGAGCACTTACAGCAGTGGTGGTGAACCTATGGCACGGGTGCCAGAGGCGGCACTCAGAGCCCTCTCTGTGGGCACGCGCGCCATCGCCCCAGTCCTAGACCTTCAGCTGGGTTTTATAAAACCTTTTCGCTTTAGGCCTCCACTACTGTGTGCAAAAAAAAAAAAAGGTTCAATCAATCAATTTCAACTTCGGGGGGGGGGGAGATCTTGCAAAGTTGGAATTGATTCATTGAACTTTTTAGTCCCACCCAGTCTGCTGTTACCACCGCAGCCACACCCACCCAATGGATCACACCCACCCAGCATCCGACGATTGCAAAGTGGGTTTTGGGTTGCAGTTTGGGCACTCGGTCTCCAAAAGGTTCGCCGTCACTGACTTATAGAAACACCATAAAGGATAAAATGCCATATCGCTATCCAACAATTCTGTGAAATTCTGTCCAGTCTGTATTTTCTAATACTTGATACACAAGGGGACTTGAAGGTGTTTTTTTTTATTGATTATGTGCCATCAAGTAATTGTCAACTTTTAGTGACCACAAAGATGAATTTTGTTAATGAGGATTAGAGGTAGAAGCCTGGAATTTTAGGATAGTGTTTTCTGAGTCAGCTTCCTGGGAACTATTAACAAGAAAAGTATTAATATACTGTTAACTGTCAGATTCTGGTATTTATAGATTGGGAATTTCAATCGAAATCACATTTCATTGATTAGCTTTAGTTTTAGTGTAGTAGAGTTGAGTTGATCTAAATCAAACTCAGTCTAAATCAAGATTAGATCAGAAGTTTCTGTGTTTTATTATGTAATATCATTCCTTTCCCTGCATTCTAATAATATATTTTTCAAGCCTCCTGTTTGATAAAAGCCTTTCTCTGAACCCCAGATACTACACTCCATCATTTTATTTTATCTTATTTTATTATTTTATTTTATTTCATTATTTTTTTAATTTTAATTATTGTATTTATTGTATTTTATCTTATCTTATTAAATAACTTTATCTGTAGTGACTCAAATCCAGTACAACTATATTTTTAAATGTAGTTTATAATTTCTTTTTTAATTCCTTGGCTTTTTGCAGCATGTATTTATATTGAAATATTGGTCATAAATATTACATGCCAATATTTTCAGTATACATGTTTTATAGGTGCATGCTAAAAGCCAAATATATGAATCAGCACAGAGTGTATGCTGTAGTCCTAAATGTGTAAAAGTCCTGAGATCAAGAAGATGTGCCCATTGGCACCCAGGGCCTGGTACGCTGAGTACTTTAAAAATATGCTATTTAATGCTACATCTCCTGGGTCTCCAGTGATTTCTGTTTACTTCAGAGTTCTTTGTAATCTATAACTCTTGCTGCCTTGGCCATTTCTTATTAAATGGGAGCAGCTCAACAAAATTCCCTACTTATTTTACACTCCCATGCCCCCTTTCCCCCTCCTACATTCATTTTGCAACGCTCCATTTTGCCACTGGGCTGAATTCAAGGCTGTCTTTTGCAGAGGAATTCTCCAAGATGAAGGAGGAGGTGCCCACAGCCCTGGTAGAAGCTCATGTTCGCAAAGTGGAGGAAGCTGCTAAGGTGACAGGCAAGGCAGATCCGGCATTTGGTCTGGAGAGCAGCGGAATTGCAGGGACCACGTCCGATGAGCTGGAGAGAATAGGTGAGGGGGGCGAGCGGGGCGCCTTCCGCGCTTCAACCCGTGAAGTGCCCTCGTTGGATCTCGCCCAGTATGCGGTGGGGACTAAGAAGGGGGCCGAGACGCAAGAGAACAGAGCTGGCCTGGCTTCCGGCCTGGAGCTCACACTCAATCGCCTGGCACAGGGTAAGGGATTCCCCTCATCACTTCATCTAACCCTCATCCTGTCAAACCGGGCACACCAATGGCAGAATACACAGGGAGAAGGGTGTGAAAGTACAGATTTTCGAGGCATTCCTTCACGGCAGGCATTGGTTTTTGACACAAGGGAGGGCAGGCAGAGGTCAGCATTTAAATGTTTCCCTCCTCAAGGAGCGCAACTGTAGCCCTACCTCGGCCTTAAGGGGCCAGCAGTTACGAAAAGAGCTACGTCAGGCCATATTCTAAGGAGCCTCTTTGTTTTGGGGGGGAGAAAGTTAAAACATGTCTATTTTTTTCACACCTCCTAAACCTTACCTTCCCCGATCCCTTCATCATTGCAACTTTTGAATTTTTGTAGGGTGTGGGCAGGAGGCATATATAGAGGTCCTATAGTGGTTTCTTGTCTTTTGTCCCGTTGTTCCACGTTTCGTTCAGAAGAGAGCTGCACAGATGAAAACCGGTCAGAACCTCAGCCATCTGAAGAGAAGAAGGAGTTGAAGGTACAAGAGGCAGGAGTAAAACCATAAAGAATTACAGGGCCATTTGGACCCCTGAAGCAAATTTTACGAGTCATAAAACATATCAAAGAGGAAAACTGAAAGAATCCCCTGGGGTAGGGGTAGGCAACCTTGGCTCTTTTATGACTCGTGGACTTCAACTCCCATGCTGGCTCAGGAATTCTGGGAGTTGAAGTCCACCAGTCATAAAAGAGCCAAGGTTGCCTACCCCTGCCCTGGGGTGTGCACGGGGTCAAATTATTGTGTCATTGGGGGACCATTTTTTATTTATTTATAAAATGCTTATTTCATTGATCTTTAACGCAGAATTCCCCGGTCTTGGCTTTCCAAGCCATCGGAGTAATTATTACAGATTTTCTTTGGTTTTACAGACATTTTCAATTCCAATGTATGAGGTGAATAACCTCCTGACTGTGGCAGCAGGCCTGTTCTAGAAAGGAATAAGAATCTTTCCGTGGAAGTGGCAGCTTTCTGAATGGAGCCTTTTCTGTTAATGCAGGAACAAAGGGAAGGCGTTCTTGAGGAAGAGACTAAGGAGAAACTTGGAGAGGTGCCTAGGAAGGAGGATGATAAAAGCAAGGAGGCTGATGGTGAAAAAGAAATGGATAAGAGTGATGGGGACACTTTGGGTAAGTGTTACTTTCCAGGAAATGAAAAGGCTAGCTTTATAGGAGTCCAAGCTGAGTTGGAGGGAAGATATCTGAGTAATGAAGTCTCATCCAGAAATATTTTCTCTTCAGTGCAGTAGAGCAGGTCATATAAACCAAATTTGGAACACATAAGAGCTCTGTCAATAAATCTCAGGATGCTGTAAACCAGACATGTCAAACACAAGGCCCGGGGGCCGGATGCGGCCCACGAAGTGGTTTCATGTGGCCCGCGAAGCCATCCTGGAAACAATGAGGGAACGGCCACTGCTGCCTTGGCCCTGGCCCAGGCCGGCCGGGAGGGAGCCAATGTACAATTTTGTGGTGGCCATCTATGCTGAAATGCATTCAGTCTTAGCTCCACAAGGCCGTCTAGAAACAGCGAGGAACCAGCCCCTGCCATGTCGGCCCCGCCCCCCTGGGTGCATGCTGGGGAGATGTCACTCTTTGTGAGGAATGAAGAAATGGACCATGCCATGGTGCTTGCCCCGGTCCCACCCCCTTCTGCCAGAGATCTATCCCACTCCTGCCCAGGCACCCTTGACGCCAATGATGTAGAGCTGGCCATGCCCACCCAGTAGTCCACACCCACCTAGTAGGCCGCACCCACCCTGGCCACACACCCCCAGGGCAACCCCAATGCTGATGCGGCCCTCAGTGAAATTGAGTTTGACACCCCTGCTGTAAACGGTTGCCTTGGTGGTTGTGGAGTATCTGGGGATAGAGGATGGGCTAGCAGGGCAATGTTTTGCTTCTAGCAGCTTATTAATTTGCAAGCATCAATCACCTTCCTGCCTTTGGTGCCGTATCCCTGGTGTCCAAATGTGCGATGCTGAGCAGGTCCTGGAAGGAGGTCCTCTCCATTGCCTGTTAGATCATTGTCCTTTCCCATAAAACATTTCTCTTCCTGCACAGCTGATGGAGAAAAGGAAAAAGAGCCAAAAGAGGGCCAGGAAGAGGGACCTAAGGACCTTGCAGAAGCTGAGAGTGAGCGGAAGACCAAGGTGGAGAGGGACATTGGTGAAGGTAACCTCTCCACTGCAGCAGCTGCTGCCTTGGCTGCTGCAGCAGTAAAGGCAAAGGTGAGTTGCTGGGAAAAGGCTGGGTTCTGATCTTTTTTGTAGGCCAGGCCAGAGTAGCTATAGCAACTGGAGCCCTAAGCCTATTTAAAACAAAAAACCCGCCCCTCACAGCCTCAGATTTTCACTTGCTATATCAGAATAACAGTCTACTCTGTAATATTTCTGTTAGTATGTTGAACTCCAGAATGAATGGGGTAGCATCTAGGTCAGTGATGGCGAACCTTTTAGAGACCGAGTGCCCAAACTGCAACCCAAAACCCACTTATGCATTGTCGGGTGCCGGGTGGGTATGGCCCATTGGCTGGGTGTGGCCCATTGGCTGGGCGTGGCTGTGGTGGTAACAGCAGACTGGGTGGGATTAAAAAGTTCAATCAATGAATTCCAACTTTGCAAGATTTTTTTTTCCTGCAAGAAGTTGAAATTGACTGATTGATTGGATTTTTTTTTTTTTTTGGCACACGGCAGCAGAGGCCTAAAGCGAAAAGATTTTATAAAACCCAGCTGAAGGCCTAAGACTGGGGCGACAGCACGCGTGCCCACAGAGAGGGCTCCAAGTGCTGCCTCTGGCACCTGTGCCATAGGTTCGCCACTACTGATATAGGTCTATGTCACACATGTCAAACTCGCGATGTCACGTGACATCACGTGACGTATTGGAACTTCCCCATTGCCGGCAATGGGGTGGGCGTGGTTTCCTCGTGACGCATCCGGCCTGCAGGCCAGCAATTTGACACCCCTGGTCTATATGAATAAATAGTATTTCCAATAATTGCTGGCTGATAAATAAAATGGTGGCTGGATATTCTGTGAATCTTAATGCATGTATTAGACTTTCCTCTCTGACTTTGGTGGTGGGGGGGAGTTCTGCTGCATACGGTGCTGCTAGAGCTCAAAGATGCCCTCTTCATTTTGGCAGCATTTGGCAGCAGTAGAGGAACGTAAAATCAAGTCGCTCGTTGCCTTGCTGGTGGAGACCCAGATGAAGAAGCTCGAGATCAAACTGAGGCACTTTGAAGAGCTGGAGACCATCATGGATCGGGAGCGGGAGGCCGTGAGTATAGCTGCGTCCACTTAATGTTGGTTTTGCTTCCTCTGACTGAGCATTGCTTCCGTGCATGTATGTGCATGCATAAAAGATGTGACTATTATTTATATTACTACTGCTACTGTTAATTTCCTACTTGAAGCTGGAATAACTAGTTGGTAGTATAGTGACCATTTGTTTTGCAATCTCTGGGCTGACAGCTCCAGTTCCTACGTGGAGCGATCCATTTTATGGACCTTGTAAATAGCCAGCTGGATATGTTGCGAATGTTGAAAAGACTGGGTTGTGGGCTAGCCTTGAAAGGAGATATGATGAGAAGAAGCCTCTTGAGCTCTTCAAGTGGGACAGACAGGTTTCTTTATTTATTTATCATATTTAGAAACTGCCCATCTCCGTCATAGAGTGACTGGGTAGTGTGCAAATGGTTCATATATCCTAAACTATTTAGAGGAGCACTAAAACTCAAAACCCTAAACTTGAATTGTACCCAGAACCATTAATGCACCTGAAATATTATATACTCTCTTAACCCTCTTAAAGCTCCACCAGCTGTCTTTTCAACCCAACAGAGCTTCCAAAAGGTCTTCAGCATAGTCCCATATAGATGGCATTATAGTAATTGCTTTGGCAAGTGTGCACGGTCCAGAAATAGTAGCAGCTGATAAATCAACCTAAACCAGAGGAATATGCCCTGCCTACATTACTCAGTTGTTCCATGCATCGTAATGCTGGATGAAAGAACACCCCAAAGTTGTGGATTTGCTGCTTCAGAGGGAATCTAGATCCAGGGATTTTAGATGGGATTCAGTGTGGAATTGGATACATGTTCCATGTAATCCAGATGTGCTTTATCCCCCTAAGCAAGATAATGCCCATTTTTCTAGGTTTGATTTCAGTTTCTAAACCTTCACTGCTTCTTCACCGAGGGTGCCCTCTGGCTAGGCCTGGCAAAATGTCTGTCACAAAAGTGTGACAATTAAATTCTTCGGTGATCTCGCCCAGTGGTTTCATTTAGTCATTAAATAATAAGAAGGACAAAGTAGATCCCTGAAGAATTTTATACCAGTAGTTAAAAACTTCCTCCAATATCACTATCTGGGAGCTGTTTTTCAGTTTTCCTATGGTGTATCTACCAGCTCTGCATCTTCAAGTACCTCAGATGGGATAACATGTCATTAAAAGCCGATAAGAAGTTCAGCAACACCAATGGAATATATTTAGACCCTCATCAGGCGTGATCAAGGCTACTCAGTGCTGCACCAAAGTTTGAAATCTGATTTTCTGAATCTATTTATAAATCATCGGAGCAACCATGATATCAGTATTGGTCACTTTAAGGAAAAAAGATATAATTGTATTTGGCTATTAACTGTAGTACTTTCAGTCTGCAATGACTGCAGTGTAAGTTCCAAAATCCACACAATTAGTAGGGAAAGCAGGAGTAGGGGGAATCACAATAATATGGCAATACCCTCTTCTGTGATAAGTAGCTCTCCTTCCCCACTGTATGTCTGTCATTTGAATGCAGGTAATCTTTTCTGCCTCCCAAGCTGGGAACATACCTTGTCCTACGTACACAAGAGGGGAAAAAAGAGTGATTATCTGTTGCCAAAATCAAAATCTAACTC
Organism: Crotalus tigris; assembly: GCF_016545835.1. NCBI lineage: Eukaryota > Metazoa > Chordata > Lepidosauria > Squamata > Viperidae > Crotalus > Crotalus tigris. The sequence continues at coordinate 1,976,235 of NW_024100514.1, read as the reverse complement.
GCTTTTTCAAAACTATGCACTTTTTGTGCCTGCACACAGTACCCTGTGCTATTATGCAGGCCTTTGAGTTTAGAGTCCTCCAGACGATCCTGTGCTTTATGCAAGAACGTGCCCAACCAGTACATCAGTGGCCTTACTCATTTCATCGTGAGACAGCTTGGAGCCTGACCAGGGAATTTTGCATTTAGCAATAGCAATAGCACTTAGACTTATATACCGCTTCACAGTGCTTTACAGCCCTCTCTAAGCAGCTTACAGAGTCCACATATTACCCCCAACAATCTGGGTCCTCATTTTATAAACGTCGGAAGGATGGAAGGCTGAGTCAACCTTGAGCCAGTTAGGATCGAACTGTTGGCAGTCGGCAGAGTCAGCCTGCAATACTGCATTCTAACTCTTGCACCAACACGGCTCTTTTATTTAAGTTTACTTAATGGAATGAGAATATGGGGTCAGATAGTGTCTGGAGAAAACCGATGCATGACCCTTTGCTGGTTTCCTTGTAGCTGGAGTACCAGAGGCAGCAGCTTCTGGCTGATCGTCAGGCCTTCCATATGGAGCAGTTGAAGTATGCTGAAATGCGTGCTCGCCAACAGCATTTTCAGCAAATGCACCAGCAGCACCAGCAGCAGCAGCAGCCACCGCCGCCGCCAGCCCTGTCTGTGGGATCTCAGCCCCTTCCTTCTTCAGGAGCTCCTCTGGCACCTACTGCTCACTCCATGCCCATCTCCCAAACACCTGTTCCAGCTGCCAGCACAGTAGGACAGCCCAGCAGTATGGCTCAAGCTGAACAGATGGGGCAGTCTGTGTCAGTTCAGCCACAGCAGTCGGCAACTGGCGCTCCTCATACTGGCCCGAGTCAGACTGGACAGCCTTCCGCAGGTTCCCATGGTAAGTGAAAGTGAAGATTTGCTCCTGTCTTTGTGGGGAGATAACGATGGTCCCAAAGGCTCCAGTGCAGCAATTAAACCCCAGTATTGTGTGCTTGCACTTCCACATTCAGTCCCTCATTTTCCGGATTGGAAACTTAAGACCCGTTTGCTAAGCCCTGGAGACGTTCTCCAGTTCAAACGGATTGTACTGGGGTGGCTACATGAATGTAGTAGATGGATGAAAGCAGCTTCGAATGTTTATAGGAAAAGAGGATGACAAATGGAATATAAAACTGTAATTTTGGATTAATCGCTAAATTATATTTATTAAATAGGTTCCAGAGAGGGATCAACTTGAGAGGTGCCACAAAACATATTTCGGTTATCTGTCTTATGTTTCTGCCAACAATATAGACACTAGTAGAGCAGGTAGCTCTATTTCAAATCAGAGAAATGTTTGGGTTAGGCGGGTATCCTGACCACCATGTTAAACATTTTGATATTAATATGAATGATGAAGGGTCAGTTCATAGCCGATTGAAATGGCTTTTTGGACTCACCTCCAAATTGCCTGTTGCCAAGATAAAAGCAGATAATATTTTTTTAAAAAAACATTATTTGTTGGATATTAATGTCAAGCGACATTTGACCAGATCAGATTTTCATTTCTTCAGTAATATATGAATTGGGCCTGAGTTGCACTTTAAAGAGCATCTTTAGAATGAGAAAGTAACCATTATATTGCCTGACTCCTTGTAAAACCAACGAGTTTTATTTCTTGGGAGAACTTTCTGTGTTTTTCTAAATGACAGCGCTCCTATTCTGGGGAGAATAATCTCCGTGAAAGTTAGGATGTTTTCCTGCCCATCAGATACCCAGTTTCTTGAGGGTCATCCATTTGGCTCTGAAGCATTCGATAGGGCTCCCAAATTAGGATGCACTTGGGGTTGATTAGCCTGTGTCTCTAAAAAGGCGAAGGGTGTAGTACAAGCTATCTGATTGTATTCTTAGGTCCCCAAAGCAGTGCAATGTGGAAACCCCCGTTGGATGATAATCTGTTATGTCAAATCTTTGCTTGCTTGCATATAGTTTGCAGACTCAATGCCTTCTTTCTCTTTGTCTCTTCTGAAGCCCAGCCTCCGTACCCCAGCCAACAACAATCATCCCAGATTCTCCCAGGGGCGGTCCCAGCAAGCGTTCACCCTGCCATGGCTGGTAATATCCCCTCGGCTCTACCTTTCGGAATGCCTGCCTCCATCCCATTTAGCATGGCTAGTAACGTAACAGACTCCATCGGCATTAACTTCCCTGCTAACACGCCCATCCATCCAGTGCATGGTAACCTTGCGTGCAGCATGGCTAATCCGCCCATCATCAACGTCTCTAGCGCCCTGCACCCTTCTGCCACCCCTCTGCCTCATGGTTCTGCGGCTGCCCAGAGCCCAGCTATTGTGGCAGCAATGCAGGGCAACCTTCTTCCAAACGCTGGTCTTGGATCAGGTGAGAACGGAGCCAGAGATGCTGGTGGGATGGGAGAGGGATTCCAGTCTGCACTGAGTCACGATGGGATCTTTTGACTGGGGCTTTTAGAAAGTTAGGTGAACCCAATCATGGCGTTTTGCAGACAATATTGTGTGACTCGGCGTATCCAGTTGTGGTTTATTATTACCCACTGTAGTTTATTAGGAAACTGCGATTAAATTGATTGTGGTCATAATTTGACACTGAATACTCCAAAGTGCTATGATGGCCTTGAGGCGGCTTCATTGTGGAAGTTTCCCAAACTAGGTTTTTATGGCAAAAGGAATGATTGCATTTTGTAAGTGGATGGTGTGTGTGTGTGTTCCTCCCCTGTTCCTCACCCCAAAATGGAGACGACGTCCACTCTGGGAGAATGTCTGGTATAAATACGTACTAGAACTAATTTGGGTTTGAACTGAAAAAGATGAATGAAGGAGCCCCCAACCTCACTTCCCCTATCCTGGATCTGAGAGAAAGGCTGAATGACTTTTTTTGTATCTGGGGGTCCACAAAGGGAAGATCAGATGACTAGGTAGAACTAAAATTTTGGGCTAGTTTTTTTTTTTTTTTTTAAGGAGGTTAGGATACTTTGTTAAGGAATGGAAAAAGCAATAGTCTCTTGAAGTACCTAAAATGGAAAAAAAAATAACCCAATCATATTGGTTTGAAGGGTTTTGGGGGGGGGGTGTAGTCAGGCCTTAAGCATCCCTAAGCCTAATCCTCTCCAACCCCTCCAGATGCAGATAATGGTTAGGATACCGGAACAGCTGCGTGCTACCTGTAGACTGCCCAGCCCTGTGAGTTAAATTAGAGCAACTTAAAAGCAGCTGCTGGACAGTACAAGGAATAAGATGGTTGGTTGTTATTGCTGTTCAGTCTTTCCTGTAAAGCAAAGTATTGGAAAGCCTGTGTTTGCTGCACAGAGACCAGTTACGACAGCAAGGGACAAGTTGTATTTAGAGTACTATTTCTGCTCAGTGTCTTTGTAAAGCCTCCTGTAATTTATCCTATATTTCTCCCCTTGCCCCAGATCAAGGACCTTCACTGCCACCGGATTCTATCACTCCCAGCCCCAGCACAGCTACGCCAGTCCCACCCTCACAGTGAGAAGCTATGAGCTATTCTTGTGGATGCCTCTTGGATGGGCCGTCACCTTTCCAGAAGGACAGGAAACCCCAAATCGTGTTAGACATGGATTCTGTTTGGGTGGGTTTTTAAATGGTTCAAAACGACGATCCAAGGAGGAAGAGAATTTGGCTCCACTGATTTCCATTTCCCTGTGTGTCTCAGCTCTGTCTCCCGTTTCCATTTTATTTTATTTTTTTGTATCTAGTCATACCAAGACTTTTTATTTAAGGAGTTTCTAATTGGTGGGGGAGGGGGGCAAGAATCTATCTCCAGAACAGCCACTACTATTTATAGAAGGCTTTGATTTTAAACATGTTGAAAGTGGAGTGTAACTCCTTGTATGTGTGTCTTGCTCTTTTTTTAAAAAAAACACAATAAAGAAAAATATAATAAATGCCTTCCATTTCTCAGCAGGAAATCTGCAATCTTTTTGGGGTTGGGAGATTGGGTGACATGCTACAGGGCAGAGGGTATTGCCATGTGCTAACTTTTTTTCAGTAGGCTTTCAGAAGCACTTTTTGTTCCTAAAGCAAAATGAGAGCTGGCTGGTTATCTGTAATTGTTAATTGTAGGAATGGATTAACCAACAGTTGTCTATTTCTCCCAAGAAGGGTGGGGAATGATGGTCCTTTTATGACTTGTGTCTTGTCAGTTGACAAGGATGGGAAATTTAAGTAAAAAAATTTTTTCCCTACTTGCAGTGAGGGAAAAAATTATTTGATCCCATGCTGATTTTGTACGTTTGCCCACTGACAAAGAAATGATCAGTCTATAATTTTAATTGTAGGTTTATTGTAACAGTGAGAGACAGAATAACAAATCCAGAAAAATGCAATTTTAAAAAGTTATAAATTGATTTGCATTTAATTGAGTGAAATAAGTATTTGATCCCCTATCAATCAGCAAGATTTCTGGCTCCCAGGTGTCTTTTATACAGGTAATGAACTGAGATTAGGAGCACTCTCTTAAAGGGCGTGCTCCTAATCCCAGTTTGTTATCTGTATAAAAGACACCTGTCTTCTGTGAAGCAATCAATCAATCAGATTCCAAACTCTCCACCCTGGTCAAGACCAGAGCTGTTCCAGGATGTCAGGAACAAAGTGTAGACCTACACAAGGTTGGAATGGGCTACAAGACTATCGCCAAGCAGCTTGGTGAGAAGGTGACAATAGTTGGTGCGATTATTCGCAAATGGAATAACACAACATAACTCGTCTCTCTCAGTCGGGGGCTCCATGCAAGATCTCACCTCATGGGGTTTCAATGATCATCAGAATGATGAGGAATCAGCCCAGAACTACACGGGAGAATCTTGTCAATGATCTCAATGCAGCTGGGACCATAGTCACCAAGAAAACAATTGGTAACACACTACACTGTGAAGAACTAAACTCCTGCAGCGCCTGCAAGGTCCCCCTGCTCAAGAAAGCACATGTACGGGCCCATCTGAAGTTTGCCAATGAACATCTGAATGATTCAGAGGAGAACTGGGTGCAAGTGTTGTGGTCAGATGAGACCAAAACCAAGCTCTTTGTCAACAACTCAACTCGCTGTGTTTGGAGAAGGAGGAATGCTGCCTATGACCCCAAGAACACCATCCCCACCATCAAACATGGAGGTGGAAACATTATGCTTTGGGGGTGTTTTTCTGCTAAGGGGACAGGACAACTTCACCGCATCAAAGGGACGATGGACGGGGCCATGCACCGTCAAATCTTGGGTGAGAATCACCTTCCCTCAACCAGGGCATTGAAAATGGGTCATGGATGAGTATTCCAGCATGGCAGTGACCCAAAGCACATGGCCAAGACAACAAAAGAGTGGCTCAAGAAGCACATTAAGGTCCTGGAGTGGCCTAGCCAGTCTCTAGACCTTAATCCCATAGAAAATCTGTGGAGGGAGCTGAAGGTTCAAGCTGCCAGACGTCAGCCTCGAAACCTTAATGACTTGGAGAGGATCTGCAAAGAGGAGTGGGACAAAATCCCTCGTGAGATATGTGCACACCTGGTGGCCATCTACAAGAAAAGTCTGGCCTCTGTGATTGCCAACAAGAGTTTTGCCGCCAAGTACTAAGTCATGTTTTGCGAAAGGGTCAAATATTTCACTCATTAAAATGCAAATCAATTTATAACTTTTTTTAAATGCGTTTTTCTGAATTTTTTTGTTATTAATCTGTCTCTGTTACAATAAACCTACTATTAAAATTGTAGACTGATCATTTCTTTGTCAGTGGGAAAACGTACAAAATCAGCAGGGGATCAAATAATTTTTTCCCTCACTGTATGGGGATAAACTTTTTTTAATATAACAAATTACTCTAAAATGAACAATGGTAGGTGACCAATATAGTTACTGTTGCTTGAGAAAACCACTGGGTGACTATTATTTTAGACAGAGAATCCAAAAGCATATTAAAAATGAACCTTTTCTTAGCACTAAAAAGGAAATTTAATTTGCTATTTATTTACTTATTAAATTTATATGCCACCCATCTTGCTGTCCAAGTTGAGGTCTTGTTCTTCCAAAACCCAGAGAATACAAACTTGGGAAAATATTCCTACATTACTAATGTCAATATGCTAACAGTATTATCTATTACTTGGATAAGGTTTCAGTAAGTAACCTCTGATAAATCTGATGAGAGTTAAAAGGGGCCTTTGAGGTCAGTTCCTTGTTTAATGCAGAAATTCAAATTAAAGTATTCACAAGAGATAATATTCAGTCTTTGCTTGAATGTATTGAATGAATGTAGGCCAACCATTTATCTGGGTATTGGTTCCACTATCCAACTCTTTTTACAAATAGGATATACCTTTTTTGAAAAATATTTATTTTTGCCACAGCTAGATTTTTGAGACTATCTAACATGATTAACGGGGGCAAAACTTTATGATGGGGAGGGGGAAAGTGAACCCAATGAAAACTGCTTTCTTTCCTTAGACCAGGGGTAGGCAACCTTGGTTCTTTTATGACTCGTGGACTTCAACTCCCAGAATTCCTGAGCCAGCCATGCTGAGGGGAAAGGGAGAGGTTTCCATGCTGAGCCATGCTGGCTCAGGAATTCTGGGAGTTGAAGTCCATGAGTCATAAAAGAGCTGAGGTTGCCTACCCCTGCCTTAGACAATTCAACTGGAGCCTTCAAATAATCCTTTTTATTATTTAATATACGTATAACCTCTTTTCATTACAGCAAATCTTGAAGCAGTTGGTGATGTGTATAGTTTCATTTTATTAATTACAGATAAACGAACAAATTTTATTTTACTTGAAATACTTATTTAGAAAGTAAAAATGAATGAGTGATGAGAACATGGGAAGATAAGACCTTGAAGATGGGTTGTGTGAGTAGTAAGCAAATCTTTTTGCAGTTTTCTGTAGATCCCAGATGCTCTAGAGGGCACTCTTCCTCTGTACTAGAATAGAGGATTTTGTTACTCAAAAAGATGATTTGTTGCCTCAGATTAAGGCTTCTGAAAATTATGTATACAGCTTAATATGGATAAAAGCTACACCAGTTACATAAAAGTGAGCTGAAACAATATCATAACCGGGCTTTAATGTTATTTTGAAAACTTGCCATTAACCAGCTGTTTGAATATCCACATGTAACAACATCTAAAATGATTTGAGGTGCCACAAAAAAGAGGGATCAACTTATTCTCCAAAGCACTAGAGGGCAAGACTAGAAACAATGGATAGAAACTAATCTAGGAGAGAAGCAACCTGGAATTAAGGAGAAACTTCCTAGCAGTGAGAACAATTAACCTGTGCAACAGCTTGTCTTCAGAAGTTGTAGGTGTTTCATCACTGGAGGTTTTTAAGAAGACTGGACAGCCACCTGTCTGAAATGGTATAGGGTCTCCTGCTTGAGTAGGGGGCAGGACTAGAAGACCTCCAAGGTCCCTTCCAACTCTATTCTGATTTATTCTTACTGTAAAAAGTGAGTATTAATGGAGGTGCAGAACACACTGAGGCAAATTGTACTGAGGGTCAACTACTTCTTCACAACCCAACTGACACGAGTGGATCTCACCCTTTTTTTGCCACTGGCCAGGTAAGAAATGGAACTCCTCTGGTGAACTTTTTGGCTACCACATAGCCAAATATTCTACGTAAATATTTTATGGAGTGTTGCAGGATGAGGATCAAAGTGCAGGCAATTTTTTTTTTAAAATGAATGAATCTTCTATGTAGCTTCCCAACTCATGAGGTAGGTGAAATCACTTGACATAGGCTCCTGTGGTGCTAGCTGGATCTCACTGCTGACTCCGAGTGAGAATCCATGTCAGAAATAGTTTCCGATTTGCTCTAATGAAGGGATCGTGGAATTGAGCTGGCAACCTTTCGTAAGAGGTGGTGGATATGGCAAAGGCGTAGGAAAACTGCGGCTGGTTTCTCCTTTCTCATTGAAGTCTCTCCTCTCAGCGGGCACTGCTTCCTGCTCAGCATGCTCCAGCGCTCTTGCCTTTATTTGGTCCTGGGTGCTATAAGGGATGCTACTAGCTCTCTCTCATTCAGCCACAAATAACTTCTCTCACTTCCTTTTAAGAAAGACGAAGCCATCCTGCTTGGACAACCGAGCCTGGTGTATGAAAGGGGCATCAATTAAATGCCAGATTTTCCTTATGCTAACATAGCCTATGTTAAGGCAGCTTGTGCAAATAAAAACTAGATAAACGGAAGGAACGAATTAGCACAAGGCCATGCTAGAATAATGTCTCGACATCTAGATGTGCTTCTAGGAGACTTTTAGTTATAGCAGGTGCCCATTTTTAATGGCCACAGCACTGAATATGTTCAGTATAATTATTGTTCTGTTGCTTTTCATTATTTTCTTATTTGTCCTGTTTTATCAAATAGAACATTTTAAAGTCAACCAAAAGATAAAACTACTTACGAATCCTCCTAGAGGAAGCAAAACCGCAAATTCCAAGTCAAGTTTCATAAGCTCAGTTTGCAAGCTGAATAATGAATGAAGGGCACAAGATGATCCAGGAACCCGTCTAAAACTTTTGTGACCTGCACATTCCTTTTATGGCTCATTTCTACTCTTGGCAAGGTTGTTTCAAATGAATTATTGAATGCCGATGCAAGAATACAGGTCATCCTTAACAACCACAATGGAGCCCAACATTTCTGTTGCTAAGTGAGACATTGAGTAATTGAGTTTTGCCCCATTTTGCAACCTTTCTTGCCACAGTTGTTAAGAGAATCTGGCTTCCTCATTGACTTTGCTTGTCAGAAAGTTCCACAAGGGGATCACGTGGCCCTGAGGGACTGCAATCGTCCTAAATAGGAGTTGCCAGGCATCTGAATTTTGTTCACGTGACCACGAGGATGCTGCAACAGTCGTAAGTGTGAAAAATGGCCATAAGTTATTTTTTTTCAGCACTGTTGTAACTCTGAACGATCACTAAATGAACTGTTGTAAGTCGAGGACTTATCTGTACTCCTCTTTGCAACCAAATGAACCCCGGTTAACTTGGATGCTTTTCCACCCACCCAAAAGGACAAAACTCACGCCAAGATAGTTCCAGAACAGTTTATTAAAGCAACTGGGAGGGAGAATCAGCCACACTCTTCTCAAGTGATGCAATACAAGCCGGGCAGCCTGGGGTATGCTGTTAACTCTGGAGCACCCTTCTTATAGGTCGTTCTTTTTCTCCCGTCACTGTCCAAGAACTAAACCGAGAGGCCGGAGAGGAGGGAACCAAAAGCAGTTTTATACATAGATAAAAAGGCACAATCATGTGATGGATAAATTGGAGGAAGGTTTCCGAGAAGAAGCTAGAGGTGATCTTCAGCCGCTGAGGACCATCCGCACCAACTCTGCAGAGGGAGAAGAAAACAGACGGTGTGAGACTCCAGCGGTTAGTCAACATGGGGCCCGATTTAATCCTACCAGGGGAGAAAAATGGGACCTGCCAGAACATGGGATTTAGAACTGACCAGAGACTGCAGTGTTATATTTTTTTGAACAACAGATCATTGCTTCCTGTTACTGCCCAAAGCCAGGCTCCTTGTGAATGAACCGTTTTGTAGAGAGGTATTCCTGAGAAGCAGAACAGCCAAAGTTCCCTCTTGCAGGTTGGGCTTGTAGGAGAGGTGACAATATTCTAATGACGTCATATTCTTTGAAAAGATATCGCCTTTTGGTCCCCCCAAAGGCTGACCAATAAAAAACAATGCTTTTTCTCCCCAGGAATCCAGTTTGAAATCTGTATCTTGCGAGTAACACAGATTAGGAGGGCAACATGTCCCCTTTCCTGCACTGAGATACAGGTAGTCCTCAACTTACAACCACAACTGAGCCCAACATTTATGTTGTTAAGTGAGAAAATTGTTAAGTGAGTTTTGTGCATTTTACGATTCTTCTTGCCACATTTGTTAAGCAAAACACTGAAGCTGTTCAATTAGTAACACGATTGTTAAGTGAATCGGCTTCCCCATTGACTTTGCTTGTCCGAAGGTCACAAAAGATGATCACATGACCCCAGGACACTGCAACCATCATAAACATGAATCAGCTGTCAAGCATCCAAATGTAAATCATGTAACCGTGGGGACGCTGCAACAGTCATAAGTGTAAAAAATAGTCATAAAGTTACTTTTTTCACCGCCGTCGTAACTTCAAACAGTCACTAAACGAATTGTTGTAATTTGAGGACTACCTGCACTGGGGCTCTACCTATAACCTATGCAGGTTCCCCCTCCCCATCCATTTAATCACATAACCACCGCCACCACCACCAATCCCCCAGATCTGAAACTAAAGCAACGAAGTAAGAAGACAACACGGGCAGAAGAGATTACAGCTGTTTCTATCGCTATATGCCAGGCATTAGAATTCTGGAGCTCATCCGAGGAAGGTAATCTGCTTCTGGCAGAGAGGAAGAGTAGATGGAGAGGCACTCAGCTACAGCAGAGGAGGACTCAGCTTTCCTGCTGAGCCTACCTAGGAAGAAAGCGGGCAGGGGAGGAAAAATAAAGGCAGGCAGGCAGCAGCTACAGCGCAGGGCTATAAAGAAAGACTGTCCACATAATCTTCAGCTGAGGTGGCTGATGAAGGCCGAAAGAGCTGGAGGACTGCCAATCCAATTTTGCCATCGTGGGCAGGTTCCTACATTCTCCCTACTTCTGAATAACAGGAGGAAACGTAGAGAGCTATTTGATTCTCACAACCAATCCAAGTTCGGGGCAATTTTAAATCTGTACGAGCATGTGTGCACGTACACACATACAGATACTGGTATCTCGAATATATGCTTTGTTTCCTAGTAGGAAAGATACTCAGACCCTTCCTACTGCTCATTTATACATACTCCTGTGCCAAATCCACCCTCACTCCTACCCTTTTTTACATCCTGTGGAACATCCAGTCTCATCTGCCAAGAATACCCTTACCAGGAGAAAAAGCTACACTATCAGATAAATCTGAGTGTTTCACTCGTCAATATAGTGAATTCCCAAATAAAGAAATCTTCCCCCCTCCATCTCCAATGCACTCCTGTTTATATAGAACCCTCACTTAGAGCAGGGATCCCCAACACATGGGCCAGGACCCAGCACTGGGCCACAGGTTGTCTGGAACCAGGCTGCGGAAGTGGCAGGTGACTGCATGCACAGCTCAACTTGTGTGTGCATGAGTGCTCACCAGCTACTCGCATGGATCCCTCCCCTCCCCCATCAGTCCACAAAGCCGGAAAGGTCGGGGAATGCTGATTTAGAGGCATGGAGGACATGGTCTGGCTCTCACGCCAATGAGGATGCAGGCCGCTTTGTGAGTATGGTTGCCCCGGCTCACACAATGCTTTCCGCTTAACTTTGGGTGCCTTCATACATCAATGTTTTGTTTTCATGTTCTACATTACAATTAGGCCAGAGTGAAAGTTATTCAAGGAGAGAGTAAGATCTGGAAGACGTATTGCTTGACTGTCAGGAAAAAAAAAAACCCTAAAGCTTTAAAGGTTAGCATTTTGGAGTTTCTGATGCTGGTTGGGAAAAAACTAATTATGGATTTACATATGTGGGAAAACCCAGTGGTACCTGCCCATATGCCGGATTTGAAATCAGAAGCAAACTGAAATACTTCTGTGACCCTAACCCAGCAAAGATTCCTTGAAGAGCAGCTCTGGGTCTTAGGTGTATAGTATACACACACACACAGACACAGAGACATACACACAGACACACAGAGACTTTCATAGGCCCCAAGCAAAAGAATTACAGAAAAGCCAAGCTTTGCTTGCTAAATTCACTCTTAAGAAAAATTGAAGGAAGCTCCTCCACTCTGGGGCCCTCTAAATGTGTTGTTTTTCAAGGACCAAATTTTTCAGCCCAACACTGAGAAATGTTGAGAGTTGAACGCCAACATACCTGGGAGGTACCAGATTGTGGCAGGGCTGGTTTAAAGCCCTAATTATAGTTAGTCTGCAGAAAAACCAGAAGGAAGTGGTGATGCAAAGGGAAGGAAGGGGAAGCAGGACTGTCTTTTTCAGATTCCTATAACGCCACTGCACAGAGGAACAAAGTCTTATTCTGCTGACTCAGAGGACAAAACCGAACCTCTTGAGCTTAAATTGATAGGAGGGTCAAATTCGATAGAACACGAGAAGAACCTTTTTAACAGCATGCTGAATCAGCAGCGGCATCAATTACATATAGAAGAGGCGTGTCATTTTTTTTTTCAGGTATCACTTGGCCTTTCAGAGGCATGATGGAGAGGCACACTCCACAACATAGGCACAGCCTATACAAACAAATAGCCGGCCTTTCCCCAACCTCTGTTCGATTAACTTTACAAATATAATGAAATGCAGTTTGTGCAATAGTTCCCCAGGAGCCAAGCCGACTTTGGCTAACTGGAAACCTAACTACAGGCTAGGTTTGAGACCAAAATTTCTGTTGCTAAGCAAAATAGTTGTTCAGTGAGCTTTGCCCCATTTTGTGACCTTTCTTGCCACAATTTGTGAAGTGAATCATTGCAGCTGCTAATTCAGTAACATGGCGGTTAAGTGAATCTGGCTTCCCCATTGACTTTGCTTGCCAGAAGCTCGCAAAAGGTGATCACATGACCCCGGGACACTGCAACCGTCATAAGTACGAACCAGCTGCCAAGTGTCCAAATTTTGATCATGTGACCATGGGGATGTCGCAACAGTCAAGAGTGTGAAAAACAGTTACAAGTCACTTTTTTCAGGGCTGTTGTAACTTCAAATGATCACAAAGCGAATGCTTATAAGCCGAGGACTACCAGTATTGGACACTTCGTAAGAGGCCCAGGGATTCAAAAAGGCACCCCAGAAGAAGGCAATGGGAAGCTATTTCCATACCATGGCAAGAGAACTCCTCTGATGGAGATATGTCTTCACTAAACCTGTAATTCAATTTTATTTATCTTAAAAGTTCTAATTCAACAGCAATGTTTGGAAGAGGTCTGGGGCCCGTGCTTAAACTCCCAAAAGGCTGCAGGGCATGAACTGAAAATGCTATAGATTTCCTATCTATAGAATAGATCAGGGGTAAGCAACCTCAGCTCTTTTATGACTCGTGGACTTCAACTCCCAGAATTCCTGAGTCAGCATGGCTCAGCTTGGAAACCTCTCCCTTTTCCCTCAGCATGGCTGGCTCAGGAATTCTGGGAGTTGAAGTCCACACCTCATAAAAGAGCCAAGGTTGCCTACCCCTGGAATAGATCAATGGAGACTGTTGGACTAAATTATTTCTAAAGATCACAGCTTTGCAGTATCTCCCCTGAACCATCTTGAGAACTCTAATGAATTGAAATGAAACCATTACGCTGCCCCCACCCGCCCAATATTTAAAAGGCACTTCAAGGATATTAAGGATTTTCTAACATGGTCACCAATTACATGTTTGCTGGAGAGCAACCCATTTCTTCAGGCAGCTTATCGGCTGAGGGTATCTTGGGAGCTACCACACAGAGGGAACCACTTATATGGATTAGAAGAGGTACAGGACCTTTTATCATCTACAATTGCAGCTCAAGGCATACTGGATACCACCCCACCACCCCGAGTTCCAGGCCTTGAGCCTTTTACCCTTCTAAAGATTAAACACTCTCTACCCTTAAGCTGCCACCAACAGTCTGAGGTTACACAGGCACAGTCTTGCTTTAACCCAGTCAGAGCTGCCTCGTTTTCCTAGCCACCTTTGCTTAGATTACACATAGTCAGCTACATGCAGAGACATGCTAGAAGTTGGGGAGAAATGGAGGAAGATGCTGAACAAGAGAAATTGGGAAGGGGAAAAAAAGTAGAGCGCAAACATCTTCCTTTTTGGGGGGGCAACAAAAAAAGGGAGGCTGTTAAAACAAAGCAAAAAAAAAGAATAGGTTTGGAGGAGGCGTACCCCATTTGAATTCACCCTGATAAGATGTGTCTCACAAATGCTGTAGAAAGGAAAAACATCAAAATTGATCAAGCAAATTAATAAAAACAGGCACATGGAACAAAACACACATTACACATCACAAGGGACCACGGCAGTCTCTGCTGTACTTATGTTCACAGTCAAATGCAGCAGACACAGCACAAGGTTACAGGGAGCTTTTGAGGCAAGGGAGTTATTTGTACACAAATAATAGCTTGACTCTTCTGTCAACTTCTTCTACCAAGTCACCCCTTCTTAACAAGCTAACAGTCCCAGATCACTTGGGTTCCACACAGGATTTGTAAACTCCCACAACACACAAAGCAGGGGTTCTCAACCTTGGCAACTTTAAGACTTGTGGACTTCAACTCCCAGAATTCCTCTGCCAGGAATTCTGGGAGTTAAAGTCCACAAATCTTAAAGTTGCCAAGGTTGAGAACCCCTGACACAAAGCAATGGAAGGCTGGCATAGCACTGGCCCTTTGCTAATATCATATGCAAATATATTGTTGGAGAACACTACTGCTGAACTGTGGCAACTTGAAGATGGGTGGATTTCATCTCCCAGAATTCCCCAGCCAGAATGGATGTTGAAGTCTACACACCTTAAAGGTTGAGAAACACTGTTCTAGACAAGGTGTGGGTTTGTTTTTTGTTTTTTTTCAAGGAGACAGCAGCACCGGCATGATTGGCAGCTCCTTCACGTGGTGACCAAAGACCACCACCTCCATCTTGTTAAAGGAATGACAATCAGCTGCCCTCTACATCTTTGGGACCAATTTCCACCAGCTCCAACCAATATGACAAAAAGCAAGAAATGGGGGAGAGGTATTCAAAAATACTTGAGCGCACCAGGTTGCCCACAGTCTCCCTGGACTTTACCTGAACTTCCCTCTATGTCAATAGGAAAGAAAAAGTGTATTTATACTATGTGAGAAACCACACACATTGCAAAGCATTCCCAATCCCAGAGTTTTCTGTCCAGCTCCCCAGAGTAGAGAGATACCAGGCCTTTTAGATCAAGAAAGGCAGTTCAAGACCAAAAGTATGTTAAGATCCCTGGGCCTCACCTTCATAGTTGATGCAGCCATTACTATCTTCATGGCCAGCGACAAGCATCTCTACCTCTTCTTCTGTCATCTTCTCACCTGCAGAAAAAAAAGACAAGTTTAGAAGTGGCTTGATATAAGTGGGGGGTCATTTAACCAACGCAGAGCAGTAGTAGTAGTTTTAAACTCAATGAAGTAGAGCCACCAACACTCTCAGCGTGTTCAAGTTCCTTTTTTCAATCACCTCAAGATGTTGTTGAACTGACACCTCTCAGAATTCCTAGCAAGAACCGCTAGATGAAATACAGCGTCATCTTACCTAGGGTGACAAGAACATGACGGATCTCCGCTCCCATAACTGTGCCGTTTCCCTCCTTGTCGAAAACCCTCAATCCTTCCACGTAATCCTCAAAGCAGCCCTGATCCTTATTCTTGGCGATGGTTTGCATCATGGGCAAGAACTGTTCAAAACTCAGCGTTTTCATATTCATTTCTGAGGGCAGGGGAGAGAAATGTGGAGACACGTCAGAGAGATGCCACCTTTCCTTTATGATGAACCCCAAATTACACCCTCAAATCTTAAATCACACCCTTTTTTATTAGGATCTGGATTTATTCCTTCCTCAATATAATTTAAACTCTGCATTAAAAATTTAATTTAAACAAGGTTGCAGATTTTGTTCATGTTGCTAGCAATGGACTAAAAAACAAGACTAAGTTAATAATGCCCTCTAAAAAGTAGGATTGAGTCTTAACATCAGGAAAACAAAGGTAATGACAACAGCTCCAGATGGTCATGATATGTTTAAAATCCACAAGGAGGAAATTGAATTAGTTCAACAATTTATCTTCCTGGGATCAAAAATTGTTCACAATGGCAGTTCTATTCCTGAAATCAAACGCAGGATAAGCATAGGCTGCATTGCAATCAATCTGATTCCAGGAAAGCTTCTTGTTCTTCATAGATATTCTTAAAGATAACAATGCTGGCTGGCTGTAATTGTGGCTATGTTTGGAAGCTCCCAAATGGCCAACTTTGGAAGATGGCCAAGGTAGGCTAGGGCAGTAGAGAGCACACTGGAGCACCAGGAAAAATGGCAGAAAATAAGGCCAGCGTGCCCATGATATCTGCAGTCAATCCTTTGAGGATAACAAGGCTTCCAAAATCTGAGGTGCCTTGCCCCCAAAAGGATTCCTTCCTCTGCTTTTTACTAGTAAAAGTTTTTCTGAACATCTGAGCCAAGTCACTAGGTAAACTTCTACCAATACACTTTCAAGCACAATGCTTAGGAACATATTTTAAGATCAAAAATAGACTGTGTCAAGCTGGCACACCCAACCTGGCTCTAAGATCTACACCATCTAGATAAAAGGCAGCCTTTAAGGCAAGAATGGGAGCACTTTCCTCCCTAACTCTCTCCAAGTGACACAGTACAACATGCGCTCACCGTCGCTCTTGGGGTTTCCCAGAACTTTCATGACTTCGGCATTGGTGGGATTCTGGCCCAGGGCCCTCATCACATCTCCACACTGGCTATACAGGATCTTGCCATCACCAGTTCGGTCAAAGAGCTGGAAAGCTTCCTTGAACTCTGCAGAAAGTCACAAGGAAAGAGCTAAGGCAAAATGAACATCATTCTAAGCAAAGGAAAGGGAAAGAAAGCAGCGCTTCAGATAACCCTTTCAATCCACAGAAAGCAGAAGCTTACGGTCAGGAGCGATCTTTTTCAACCTATGGCACGGGTGCCAGAGGCAGCACTCAAGAGCCTTCTCTGTGGGCAAGCGCACCGTCGCCCCAGTCCTACAGCTGGGTTTTATAAAACCGTTTCGCTTTAGGCCTCTGCCGCAGTGTACAAAAAAAAAAGGTTTAATCAATCAATTTCAACTTCTCGCAGAAAAAAAAAAGATCTTGCAAAGTTGGAATTGATTGATTGCACTTTTTAGTCCCACCCATTCTGCCGTTACCACTGTAGCCACGCCCACCCAATGGGCCACGCCCACCCAGCACCCGACGATGCATAAGTGGGTTTTGGGTTGCAGTTTGGGCACTCGGTCTCTAAAAGGTTCGCCATCACTGTGCTAGAACTTGACATAACTCACTTAACATCTTTAAAACTGTATCCCTTCTTCTGCAGTGAGCCCCACTGAACACAAGTAGCCTTAGCTTCAAATCCACACACACCCTGGTTTACGCTTCCAAATGTACACTGTACTAGAGCTTGAAAATCTACTTGTGTAGTAGATGGAATGTTAAACTAAGATTGGAGATTGCCCAATTCCCTTTAAACATGAAACCCATTCTTAATCTCTGAGCTGCTCATTCTCTGCTTTCACTTCCCATACAAAATTATTTTAAGGAGGCGGAGGAGGATAAAAGAGCAACTTATTCCTTGGAGCAAAACCAAGATAAAAATGGAGTAAGTGGTCAAATGCCTACATGCTCTCGGCTAACTGCAGTGTGCACTCCCTGAAAAATACAAGCGCTTTGCTAAATTAGATCAATTTCTATCTAGTCCAGCATTCTGTGCAAGAATCACACGGTATCCAAAGGAAATTGGCTAGCCATTTCTGTTCTAGGGTCAGGATGAAAAACTGAGAGATAGATCAACTGATTTACATTGCATTTTATGCAACTTGCTTTCCGTGGTTCTAAAATCATGTGCTGGCCACAGTAAATCTGGAATGTACATGTTTACCTGTGTGAAGGTAAAAAGTAGAGAATTTGTGGATGGGCATTCCCATAGCAAATGGTCAAAATGGTGACAGTTCGTAAGTTTGGTCAAAGCACCAGATCTGAACATGAGAAGCCCCAATTCTGTTTGCTTTCTATAACTCAGCAGTTACTTTTCACCAATGTGCTTGAGATTTTGGCCAAGTTATTACTAGTCCATTCGTTATGCTGACTGGGCCTGAAGGGCAATGTACCTTAAAATGATGCTGATCTTTGACCGTAATAAAGGTTTGACTGATTACACTTCAAACATCTGGACTGATCCAACTTGGAGAAAGCTTTCTTAAGACTCTCCCAGTATGCCTAGGCACCTAGATACACTAGTATATGGACAATTGGGGGAGAGATCAACGCTGCTTCTGCTTGTATTCCCAGTCTGAGCTTAATATGTTTTAAATGCAGGCAAGAAATGTTTTCTGATCATTCTTATTGGCATTTAAAGGAATGCAATCTTCCCTACTGACTACTGCTTGTAAGTACAGTTATATTGCCAACCCTTACCTCTATCAGATATGTCCAAAATGGAAAAAATGCTACCAGTGCACCCCCAGATGTTGTAAGGTCCAGATACAGGTAGTCCTCAACTTACAACTGTTCATTTAGTGACTGTTCACAGTTACAACAGCACTGAAAAAAGAGATTATGCCCATTTTTCAGAGTTATGACCTTTGCAGCATCCCCATGATCAAAATTCAGATGCTTGGCAACCGATTCGTACTTTTAACCGTTGCTGTGTTCTAAAGTCACGTGATCACCTTTTGCAATCTTCTGATAAGCAAAGTCAATGGGGAAGCCAGATTCACTTAACAACCAGGTTACTAACTTATCAACGGCAGTGATTCACTTAACAATTGTGGCAAGAAAGGTCGTAAAATGGGGCAAAGCTCACAACAAACATTTCACTCAATAGAAATTTTGGGCTCAACTGTGGTCGTAAGTCGAGGACTACCTGTATTGTCAAGGACTTGATTTTTAGTATACAGAAAGCCTTGCTCTCCAATTAATTTTGCATAGTGCTAAATTCCAAATACTAATCTTTCTTTAAAATGTGGACGAATGAGTAATACAACCTGTGATGTTTTTTTAAATGTTCACTGGAAGAATTCTGGGCATATACAACCCTTCCCTAAGGGGATATCCTTCACAGAAGTGGTATCCTTCACTGCTCCTTCTTAGGTCCAGTACACTATTCTAACCACTCTGCCACACCGCCATTTGTTAGGAGTCAATAATCCAGAAAAAGTAGAATAGTAGCTGAGACACAGCAAAACAAACATGACACAAGACCATGTAACAAAATCTGAGAGTTTCCTTCCCATGCAAGGTAACACTTAACAGACTACTTCCCCATTTCTATTTTCACTTAAGAAAATTTAGCTATGGAGATGGGAAAAATCTAGAATACTTTGCCAATTTCTTTTCCTGCGAGCAAAAATTAAGGGGTGGGGAGCGACGGGGGGGGGGATGAGTTGTAGCCAAAAATCTTTCTCAACATCTAAGTACTTGATGTTCAATTAGTACCCTTACAATAAGGCTAAAATGTCACTGCCTGCTGGAGTCTGATTCTTCTTCAAGCAGGATCTTGTTTCTCCAGACACTGGGATGAATTGAAATAGAAGCCTTAAAGTAAAGCTATAAAAATTAAATGGTAGCTCGTAATGTTCAGGAGACTTTCATGAGCAGTCTCTACCTAGTCCTAGGACATGGATTCAGGCTCACAATTATGGTCATACAACCTAACGCAGCCTTCCTCACCTGTGTGGCAATGCTAGAAGCTATTAATGCATCAGATATCCTAGCTTATTTCTAGGAATCAGGCAAAGGATATTTTCTAGATAAGATACCTGGGGATTTTCTAGACACCTTCAACCCCCAGAATTCCCCAACCAGAACTGCTGGCTGGGGAAACTAGAAGTTGAAGACCATACAACGTAAAGTTGCCAAGGTTGAGCAACACAGATCTTGACCCATTAACTGGAAGATGCCAGTTGAGCACAGGACCTTACAATGGTGGACATGTCTCACTAAGTTATATTCTTTCCCTACAAAGCTTTTAAAACCACTAAATGTTATCCCCTCTTTTGTAAAGCAATTAACCAAGAGATCCAATGGTGAAGCTGTCAACATGGTTCTAAAGTTGCACATAAAATGCACTAGCCATCTCTTTTTCTAAAAATTTAAAACTTAAAAAAAAAAAACACCCTTTTGCTGCCACAATATCAAAGGATTCTGAAGAATCCGATGCCTTCATTAAAGCAGTTGTCATCTGCCCCCACCCCCATGGACACCTCTAGTTAATAGGAAGGCTAGTCTGGAAGAAACAAGTATTGAACAGCAAATACTATAGTGAACTTGCTAATACATTTTTTTAAACCTGGACCTTCCATTTGAAGCTAATTTGGCTCAATCAAGAGCCCAATCAAGCAAGATAGTCTGAAAAAATTACTGCTTGTTAAGGAGTGGTGCTTTTTAATTAAAATGGTGAGATTACTTTTAAGAAAAACAACAAATCCCTTCCCCCAAATATTTTGTGTTTCTGTGTTGACTGGTCTTGGTTAGTTAACAACAGAATTAAATATATGAAAAGCATCCCCCATATTTAGATGACATCAAATTTAATCCAAGATCAAGAAACCTTTGTTTCATTTGACTGCTGTGCTCTCAACAGGCTGATGCATAAAGCATGCCAGCATCAAACAAAAACTTCAGAGGGATCAGACTTTTCTGGACTGGCAAGACCTCTCTCCAAGCACTGGGATGGGCTGAGCGGCCTCAACTTTGCGCAGCTATTCATACTGAGAATCAGATTTATTTCAATCCCACCGTGAATAACCAACTGCAGGGCTGGTCAGCTGTGGCTGCTGTCCTTAAGACCTTGGAGTTTCAGACAGCCTTGCAAAGGAATCCGTGTACAGATCGGAATGCATTAATGCGACAGCTGCCAACCCTTCCTGCTCCAAAATGAGTTTCTTGCCCATATAAGGAAACCAACAGAGGCGGCTAACCCGGCGCCCATCTTCCATCCTTTGAAAGCACCTTCTCCTCCAAAGGGAGAAAACTAGCTGTTCAAAAGCGCTAGGCGCGGGATCTCCCCAGCAGTAGCCAAACGCGCCTTGCAAAAACTCAGCAGCTTCTGTAGCCGGCCGAAGGGGGAAGGCAAAGAGTTGACTGCATCCGCCTTCTACAATTACATGCCAGAGGATTAAGCCAGGATTGACCCTCCCGAGTACAGGGAACGCTTCCACAAGCTAGCCCCACTCTGGTTGTCCCGGCCCAGCTTTCCAAGCAGAAATCCTAATGTATCATTTGGCTTAGAAACAGAAAATGGAGGCCACTGGGCGCGTCCTTTCAAGCAGCCTTAACCAGGAAATACATCATGCATGAGCCATGCAGGGAGGTTAAAAAAAAAACAAAAAAAACGATTCAGGTAGAAAAGCAGAGCCAGGCCGGGCATGAATCTGAAGTCAAGGGAATGAGAGACGGGGAGGCAGAATCGCCGGTTCAAAGGGCCTGAGAAAGAAACCCGGCCTACAATGCACAGTTACACACAGGACCGCATAGATTAGCCCGGATGCGTTAACATACGAGCAGGAATCGGTGTTAGGAACGCGGAGGGAGTTGCTTTTTCTCCTTCACTCACCGTCGAGAAGCAATGATCAGGGGACTCGGGGTGGGAGTGGGGGAGCGGGGAAAAGAAAAAAGGCTAGAAGAATCAAAGGAAGGAAAAAGAATCGTAAGCGCAAACAGGCCCCTAAAAGGCTTTTCACCCTTAGACTATCGGGGGCGGGGAAGGGAAAAAGAAATGATGCCCCCCCACACTCGCTCCCTTTATCCCTACCCTCCAGCTTCCAATAGCCGAATGCGGGGAAGACAAAAAAAAAAATACCTACCGGCGGTCTGATCTTCCGAGAAGTCACACTGTAAATCAAATTCCGGAAAAAAAGGCGTATTACTTGGGGAAGAGAAAAAGGAGCCAGCCAATTCCTTTGCCCAAAACTTTCCCCTTTCTGCTGCATTTCCCGCCCTGCTACCGGCTCGACGTCTGTTTTATTCTTCCAAGGCGAGCCGGGATTCTGCAACTCAATCAGAATAGAACCGGAAGGGACCTCGGAGATCTTCTAGTGGTCCAACCCCCTGCTCAAGCAGGAGACCCTACACTCAGCAACCGCCCCTCAAATGGCCGCATTAAGAGACCGTCCTACAATCTTGACCGGCCTCAACTTCGCAACTCAGCCCGTTTGCAAAGCACTCACCATTGTTGCAAGCAGCTGAGCGTCTCTCCGACCTTTCCCTCCTTCCGCCCGGAATGTGTGCGAGCTCGGCCCGGGAGTGGCTCTTAAAGTCACCGCGCGGGTCTTCGCCCTCGATTGGCTAACGCCAAAAATGGAAGCGAGGAGGCGGTTCAAACGTTATGCTAAAAAGTTGCTTCTAGTAGCCGAAACGAGGAGGCGGGGCTTTCCCACCCTTCCTTCTTACGTGAAGGAGAAAGAGAAATACGACTTTGGCCCACGGATGAGTTAGAATCTCGCGTGTCTTCGTAGAAGCAGCTGAACGAGATTGTTGCATTGCACGTTGGGGATTGTAGTTTTTTTTTTTTCTTTAAAACAGAGGTGAGGAACTATGGCCCCTTTATGTCCTTGTAATCTTCAACTCCCATGCTGGCTCAGGAATTCTGGGAGTTGAAGTCCACAGGTCAAAAAGGGGTCATAGTTCCCCCAACTCTGTTTTAAAACAAGACAGGGTGGGTGGGGTTGACTCATATTGTTGAGCTTACTCAAATCATCAGCTGCTTTTGCACAACACGGTGAAGAACCATGATTTACTTAATCAATCCCATTTTCTGGCGTCGTACCACTGGCTGAACCATGCATTTCTCGGCTGAGGTTGAAGAATACGCTGAGATAAAATGTGGCAAGCCAGTTTATGATTCAGTGTTCCAAAGCATCATTTCAAAATGCTTTTTGAGACTTATTTTAAAGGTATTGTATCTTAGTCGCAAAACTCCAATTAATTACTGGTTGCAGAATGTAGCGTTTTCTCTTTCTCTGTTCTTACATAGTTTTGTTTGAAAATCACCAGTTTATAATTTAATTTATAATTTAATATGTCTAACAAGGGTCAGATGGATGGATAAGATCTGGACCCATAAAAAAATTATAAACAGAACCTGCAATTAAAGGCAGTCAATGCTCTTTGCCTCAATTCCATTTCTTTTCTTAAAACATAGTGTACCTTACTTCTTGAATGGTAGACCTGGCCCTTTCAAGCTGATCTAACAATAGACAGGGATGCTGGGAATTGTATTTCAGGAGGAATTGCTAAATGCCACCATGGCAACAGCATTTTGCTAGCGTACTGATTCTCCACCACCTCGTTCTGATGGCATAGAAAAGGTGACTGGTCTACCTACCAATTTTGGAAAAAAATACACCTACTGATTTCTGTGGTCTGGGATAGAGAATATAGGATCTGATAGACTGGGGCAGTTTTGGATTAAGAGAGGCCAGGGTCTGGCACTATCGGAGAGGTTTAAGAGCAACTATAGTAGCTGTGACAGAAAGGTTGCAGAAGTTGATGGAAAGTGGAAGATTAGAGATGGAGGCTTTTGGTATCCCTTTATCTGGATTGACTGGCTAGGCTAGGAGACCTACCGTTTGCTGCTACCTTATGGGTTATCTGTTTTTAAGGGCAGGGCTTTTTTTCTCATAGAACGCCCAAAACTGAGTTCCGGTACCTTTTTTGGATAGAACCTAGTAGGGTAGGCAAGGCGGGTTGTATGACGTTTGTGAGTTCCGGCACTTTTTTTTTTTTTTTTTTTACAAAACACCATTTAAGGATATTATGAATCAGCCTGTGTGGCAGGCCCAGAAACCAAAAATGACACTTGATGATTCTTCCAAGCTGAGTTCTTTATTGTTTCCACACCTGTAGACAGAATATTGCCAGACTAAGCACTCTATTATCTGCAGCTACCATATACTCTGAGAACTACTATGGAAGGGTTGTCTTTTTCCTCTTTCTCTCACACAAAATATCTGGACTGAGTTATCTCTTACTCCTATGGTATGCACATCCCCCATCCTAGGAATCCAGCCTACTATATTCCATCACACGATGGCAGGCAGTGAAGGTCTGAAGTGTGAGATCCTAGATCAGTGGCATACTCAATTGGAATTTACTGGTGATCTTAGTCCCTATGGTCAGTAGAATTACTAAATGCAACAACACTACTGTACAGTAGAAATTGAGGGGTTATGAGATCAGAACGTAAAAGTTGCATTGGGGTGACCCTTCTGATGAGACGGATGAGTGGGAAGATCTTCATCTAAAGTGAGTATGGATCAGGGAGGGGGCTACTCTCCCCAGATTATTTATTGAAAGATTGGAAGAAAATAAAGGGTATAAATGACCTTATAAAGTGGGGAGGCTGTCATGAATGGTTTGCCTGTTGGTTTCTGTCTAACCCAGTGGTTCTCAACCTTTTTAATGCCGCGACCCCCAACCCGTCGTAAGTCGAGGACTACTCAACTGGTGCAGCACCGTTTGCAGAATGGGACTTTTGGCGGGCTCAGCAGGGCAGAGACAGCCTGGACAATTCCTATTGGCTTTTGAAAGCCAATAGAATTAGACTCTATTCAAGAGAGTCTATTCTATTGGCTTTCAAAAGCCAATAGAATAAAAGGGAGTAGCACAGCTAAGGAAAAGGGGGGAAAAAATGGCAGACTGCGTTGTTTGGCGACCCCCATGAAATGGTTGTTCGACCCCAAATGGGGTCCCGACCCACAGGTTGGGAATCACTGGTCTAACCAGTCAATGTGTGAAGTGATAATTGAAATTATGGAGTGTTTTTGTTGTTATTTGGTGGCTATAATTTTCACTTTGTTGCCCTTATCAAATTATTAGCTTTTGTGTTGAATGTACTGCTGTATTGGAAATGGAGTCTGTTTCTCAGTTCCTGCTTCTACCTTGTAGAATAGCTTCTTTTAGAATTAAAATTTTCCCCACTGCTTCTAATGTTCCAAAAGCTATTGAAAACAGAATTTTTTTCTAAAAAGCATTTGACCAAACTATTTATTATCATGTTTTTTACTTTGAATTATTTACACTGATTTGATTGTTGATGTTATTTTATTTGATTTTGTTATAATTTCTCATTAGCACTATAATTTATCCTTGTACTGTTACAAACCTGATTAGACGTTTGTTTTAATTTCTCTATTTCTACCACAGTCCTTTTGTTATGGTTTTGTTGATTACTTGTGAACAACATGAAACCATATAGATTCAACAGTACTACCGTATATGTACTGTAAGTATTCAGAAACCATTATGTACACAAAGAGGACAAGTTCAAATAAGTTCAAAGATCCCCCTCTGTGCTATCTCCTTCTCCTGCTTTCACACTCCTTTACCTGACATGCAATAATAGACCATTCAGCTCTAGCCAATTTTGATTTTGGAATATTTATATCAGCCTTTTGAAGTAGACTACATCAGGAAACACACTCCACAGGAAGATCAAAACTATGCTTTTTGAAATTGGCTATAACAGAAGGTTATAGATCTGATTGTGTTTGTCCTGTCCTGCCTCTTATACCCCTGGGAGTCAGACAAGAGCCAGCCCATACCTAGTACAGATAGTCCTCAACGTACAACTGTAATTGAGCATGTCCATTATGGTCATATATTGTGACTGTCATAAAGCAGGTCACCCATGTGACTGACCCAATTATATGACCTTTTTTGTGATGTTCATAAAGTGATCTGTACTGTGATTGAGTGAATGCTGCAGTCATTAAGCAAACCATTTGTTCATTATGGAGTGGTTTTGCTGAAAACTGCTGGTAAGTAAATGCTGGTTTGGGGCAAAAATGTCATAAAATCCATTCAAGTGACTGCGGGGCATTGCAAATGGCCATTTATTTATTTATAACATTTATTGGCCTCCCATTTTACTCCCATCTAACTCTGGGTAGTTTACAATCATAAAAAATAAAAAATGTACAAAGCTAAAAGACATAAATAAATAAAGACTGGTTGCCAAGCCCCTGAAATATGGTCATGTGACCACAGGTATTGGGATGGTCATCAAAACTTCAGAACTGGGTTGTAAGTATCTTGGGGTGATACACCGTAACTCTGAATGGTTGCTAAGTCATACTACCCGTATCTCCTTTCCCAGGGCTTAAGGAATGCTTCTGCCCTCTTGGTTTACATAATTTCTGAATGCTTGCTTCAAGGCCTTCTTTCTGAGTCTCTTTAATCGTAAGTGACACATTGTAACACACTTTATATGTTGAATACAGAAAGCTATCTTTATACACACAGACTTTGAAGATGGATATTGAGGTTAGGACTACCAGATCTGCATTGCAAAAATACAGGCAGCCATAAGAAAGTTTAATTACTGACCTCATCTAGTGACTTTTATAACCTAGTAGCCATAAAATAATAAGCAATTAAATATAGCTATTGTGCACATAATAATTAACCTTTATTCCCTGGAATTCTGAATGCCAAGCAACATGTTAGGTTTACAAAGACAAATCAGAAAATCATTGGCTGCTTTTTCCAGATAAAAGCAATTTGGGAAAAGGAGGGGTAGCAAGAGTGGGGGAAAGCTTGTTCCCTTCAGACATAGATATATAAACACCTCTTACTGATTTTCTACACTGTTTACAACAGGGGGAAGAGATGATATAGATGATATAGATTTTAGGGACACTCTATCCCTCCCCTCTGTGCCTGGAGATCTGGAAGTCAAAATTGAACTTGAATTTCCAAGTACCTCTTTTGGGTTTGAGCAGACACCTAAATTTCCCATAGCTAATAGAAAATGCAAAATATGATCAAGAAGTTCTGCCTTAGTAACTTTTTGTCCCGATGGGTTTGGGTTTTAACATAACCTAGCTATTTAAATAATCTGTGGTTACTTTATTTTGTTCTACAACACTGGCTCAGATATGCAAGAAAATTCTTAGACAGATATTGCCACCTGCCCCATCCTTTTCAAAATGATTGTGTACATCTTGGACATTAAGCAGACTCTCCTTGTCATACCTCAGTGCTTGGAAAGTAATGACAAATCAAGAAATCAGAACATCTGAAAATCAAACACTTTATTGTTTAGAAAAATGAGTAGTTTGTAGAGTCAGATGATTTAAGAATGTGGATTTCTTCACACAAAAAATGGTGAAATTTTTGCTGCTGCTGCTCCCTTCTATTTCCATAGATGATCACTGACTGATGTACTGAAGTTTCACCAATTCAGTGTTTATAAAGATATCTTTACAGTCTACGCAGGGAAAAATTGCTGGGTTGCAGGTTATGTGTTTACAAAGGTAGAAAAAAGGGGAAACTGACTCCATTGAGGACTGTAGGCTGAGGAGATATACCTGAAGACAGCATCTTGAGCAGCCCTGTGAAGAAAAGGGAATATTTGTCTCTCATGTCCATAAGTATCAAAGTTTGGCAAAAATTACTAAAAGAAGGCACAAATGTCTCTTCAGAAAAATAATGACAAAGTGGTGAAATTCCTCAATTTTATTTTTGATCAACTTTATAATTAACTTTCTATTGGTACTACATTCTTTCTATATATATATATATATATATATATATATATATATATATATATATATATATATATATATATATTACAGTCTTCAACTTACAACAGTTTAGTGAATGTTCAAATTTACAATGGCACTAAAAAAGTGACTTATAACCGCTTTTCAAACAACTATTGAAGCATCCCCATGATCACATGATCAAAATTCAGATGCTTGGCAACTGGCTTATATTTATGACCGTTGCTGTGTCCCAGGGTCATGTGATCACTTTTTGCAACTTCTGACAAGCAAAGTCAGTGGAGAAGCCAGATTCACTTAACAACCTTTTTACTAACTTAACAATTGCAGTGATACATTTAACAACCGTGGCAAGAAAGGTCGTAAAGTGGGACAAAACTTACTTAACAAATGTCTCACTTAACAACAGAAAGTTTGGGCTCAATTGTGGTCGTAAGGACTACCTTTACTGTGCCAATATTTTACTCTGTCATGGATCAATATGGCAGTCTTTGGTTTTTAATCACCAAGAACTCTAATAACTGCTTTTAATAGTGAACTTCACAAATTTGGTAAGAATTGTTGGATCCAGTAATTCATATTTTGTTATAACGTTCAGGGATATGGTAGAAAGCAGTGTCCTGGCAAGTTTTGCCTAACTGTGTGTGTACAGTTTGGATAACATAGCCTGCAATGGCAATAAAACGCTCTAGGTAGGATATGTGAAGGAGAGATGAAGGATTGCCTGTGAAAAAGCTATGAAGAAGAATCTTATTTAGAAGGGGGGGGGGAAGGACCTCTCGTCAATCCACAATATAAATGATGCTTGGAAATACTGCACTTACTCATAGACCCCCAGCTCAGCTTGCCATGATATGTTTGACAAATGCTGTGAGAGAGAAAGAAGAGAAATTAAGGGATTAAAATCACCCTCTGTGGTTAACTTTTGTCCCAGGACTTATTTTCACATAAAATTATTTCACCTGAGGAAGCAGCCATCCCTGCTATTGTAGTTGCCTCAGACTGATGACAGATAGAAGTTGGCTGCAAATTATTACCACAGGTCATTTTAATTTATTTTCATACAGCAACTAGCCTGTATACATTGTGATAAAATGCAAACCTCATTGGAAGAGCAGACATTACATCTGATAACTTTCTTTTGAATGGCTTTTTAAAAAATATATCTGGCTCTGGTTTAATTTTTAATAAATAACAGGAATAACTGAAGTCCCGTTGCTAATCTTTAAGTAATTCTGACATCTACATCAGCACTGATGGATACACAGATCCCATATCAGCACAATATTAGTATTCCATACTTATGCAATTTTATATAAAATTTTATTGGAAGTTTTAAAAACCAGGTAAAAAACTAATACAAACTAATGAAGGATAATCAAGAAAAAAGAAAAAGCAATCAAATAAAAATCTAAAATCCTAAGAAAGAAAAATGTAGAAGTACTATAGAAGAAAAATATAATAGAATGAAAAAGGCTACAAAGTGGCTTCTAATTTTCTTCACAATAGTTATAAGTACAATTATAAATTGCCCTCTTTCTCTAAAGTTGCATCATGATTCTCTTCTTTCTTAAATCTAGCTAATCTAATCCTCAAAACATATAATGTTCATTTTTAATGCTTTACACAAAAAAATCCATAAGGGGTTTCCTATTTATACAATGTTCTGTGAAAATAAGAATCTTCCAACATTCACTATTTTGGGGGCTTATTTGCCTGCCAGATGTGGACATTCTGATGTTTTCAACATGAAACAAATATCTTGCATAACCGCTCAACTGATAACAGGCATAATATCTTACCTTCATAATTAATGCAACCATTAGCATCTTCATGCCCTGATAATAGAGAATCTACTTCTTCTTCTGTCATTTTCTCACCTGAAAAAAATAATAAAAAAGGAAGGTTTATTTTTCATCAGTATATTCATTACATTTGTATACCCTCCCTCCGTCCAATTCCTAGTAACTTAGTGGAAGTAAAAGTAAAAAAAAAAAAGTAAAACGTTTTTCTAAGTGAAAAGAAATTAGAAAAAATCCAATAAAAACAGAAGAAAAAAGCAAAAGGTTGGCAAAACCAGGTAACAACAAAAACACGCAACATAAAGGGCTTTACTCACCCCAGCTAAAAGCCTGTAAGGATCACATTGGCCCAATATTTCTAAATGTAGGCAAGCCAATATTTTGCTTTTTTAAAAAGACCTTTACAACTAAAATGCCACTTTACAACTAAAACACAAATTTCACCTGATATTTTATAAAGTAAATCAAATTAGAAGAACCCCCATCAATGGAGAAAGGATAATAATAATAATAATAATAATAATAGTAGTAGTAGTAGTAGTAGTAGTAGTAGTAGTAGTAGTAGTAGTAATGAACATCTGGCTGACTGCGATGATCCATAATAATAATAATAATAAAGTTTGAAGGGACTTTGGAGATCATCAAGTCCAACCCCCTGCTCAGGCAGGAAACCCTACACCATTTTGGACAAATGGCTGTCCAATCTTTTCTTAAAAACTTCCAGTGTTGGAGTATTCACCGTTTCTGGAGGCAGGTTGTTCCATTGGTTAATTGTTCTAACTGTCAGGAAGTTTCTCCTTAGTTCTAGGTTGCTTCTCTCCTTGATTAGTTTCCATCTGTTGCTTCTTGTCCTGCCCTCAGGGGCTTTGGAGAATAGCTTGACTCCCTCTTCTTTGTGGCAGCCCCTGAGATATTGGAACACTGCTATCATGTCCCCCTTCATCCTTCTCTTCATTAAACTAGATATACCCAATTCCAACAACCGTTCCTCATATGTTTTAGCCTCCAGTCCCCTAATCATCTTTGTTGCTCTTCTCTGTACTCTTTCTAGAGTCTCAGCATCTTTTTTACATCGTGGTGACCAAAACTGGATGCAGTATTCCAAGTGTGGCCTTACCAAGGCATTGTAAAGTGATCTTGATTCTATCCCTGTGTTAATGCAGCCCAGCACTGAGTTGGCTTTTTTGGCAGCTGCAGCACACTGCTGGCTCATATTTAAGTGATTGTCCACTAGGACTCCGAGATCCCTCTCACAGTTACTACTATTGAGCAAGGCACACCTATACTATACCTGTACATTTGGTTCCCCTTGCCCAAATGCAGAACCTTACTTTTTTCACCATTGAATTTCATTTTGTTAGATAGCGCCCAGTGTTCAAGTCTGTCCAGGTCCTCCTGTATCTTAAGCCTGTCTTCTGGAGTGTTGGCTATTCCTGCCAGCTTGGTGTCATCCGCAAATTTGATGAGTTCCCCATCTATCCCCTCGTCCAAATCGTTGATGAAGATGTTGAAGAGCACTGGACCTAGAACAAAGCCCTGGGGCACCCCACTACACACTTCCCTCCATGTAGATGCGGTTCCATTGAGGACCACACGCTGAGTGCGATCGGTCAGCCAGCTACGAATCCATCTGGTGGTGATGCTATCTAATCCACATTTTTCTATCTTATCGAATAGTAGCTTGTGATCTACTTTATCAAATGCTTTACTGAAGTCCAAGTAAATTATATCCACAGCATTCCTCTGATGCACTAATTTTGTCACTTGGTCAAAGAATGCAATAAGGTTTGTCTGGCATGATCTGTTTTTGACAAACCCATGTTGGCTTTTAGTAGTGATTTTGTTTGCCTCTAGGTATTCGCTGATTTGTTGTTTGATTATCTTTTCCAGAATCTTCCTAGGTATTGAGGTCAGGCTGATAGGTCTGTAATTTCCTGGATCCATTTTTTTTCCTTTTTTGAAGATGGGAACTACATCAGCTCTTTTCCAGTCCTCTGGTATTCCCCAGTGCTCCATGATCTTTGAAAAATATAGTTCAGTGGTTCTGAGAACACATCTGCCAGTTCCTTGAGAACCTTGGGGTGTAATCCATCTGGTTCTGGCGATTTGAACTCGTCTAGGCTGGACAGGTGCTCACTTACCATTTTCTTGCCTATCTTAACGTGTTTCTGTACTGTTTTTTATGGCACTATTTTTGATAGGTTGGTCTGTTTTTCTCCTTTGTGTAAAGACAGATGCAAAAAACAAGTTAAATAGTTCTGCTTTCTCCCTATTGCTTGTCACCTTCTTGCCACTTTCACCCACTAATGGACCAATCATTTTCTTCACTTTTTTCTTGATTTTTACATGTTGAAAGAAGCTTTTTTTTGTTATTTTTGACTTTGGTCGCAAGCCTTAGTTCATTATGAGCCTTAGCTTTCCTCACTTCATCTTTGCAGGCTCGGGCTATTTGTTGATATTCTGATTTAGTTATGTGCCCCTCTTTCTACTTTCTATACTTGTCCTTTTTATCTTTCAATTTATCAGAGAGTTCTTTATGCAGCCATGCTGGTTTCTTTTGAGAGCTGTTATTTTTCCTCTTTGTTGGTATTGTGCTAGACTGGACTTCTATTATCTCGCTTTTCAAAATTTCCCAATCTTCTTGAGTTGTTTTCCCCTGGAGGATTCTCATCCATGTAATCCTTCCCAAGCCTCTCTAAGTTTATTGAAATTAGCTCTCTTGAAGTTCAAGACTCTAGTTTGACTATGTTCTATTGGTTGTGCTTCCATAGTGTTGAATTCCAATATTGCATGATCACTACCTCCCAAGGTTCCTGTGGCTTCAACACCTTCTATCATTTCATCTCTGTTAGTGAGAATTAGATCCAAACTGGCTAATCCTCTAGTTCCCTTCTCTACTTTTTGGGAGACAAAGTTGTCTGCTAGGTTTGTCAGGAATCTGTTTGATCTTCCACTTGGTGCAGAGTTTGTCTTCAAGTTAATGTCAGGGTAGTTAAAGTCCCCCATTACTATTGTGATGTGCTTCCTACATACCTTAGTTAGCTGACTAGCAAAAAGTTCTTCTATTTCCTCTTGTTGGTTGGGTGGCCTATAGTATACACCTATGGCAATGTCATTTTTTCTCTCTTTTATATTGACTCAAATGCATTCAAAACAGTTTTCATCCTTGTTGTGCTCTATTTCTTAGAGATAATTCACCAGACATTACAACAGAGCTAAAATTAACATGAAAGGGATAGAAAACCATCCAAATAATTTGTTGAATTACAACCAGTGTTAAAAGTAGATCAGGAGAACACTGATGTTTATTGATTAGTGCTTTCCAAAGAAGGCAAATTGAGGTTGTAGCTATAGCTTAAGATGAATTTGCTTGTTTGGAAGTTCTGTGGCAATTTCCCCTGGTAATGCTTTTTAGTGCCTTTTCATGGTGGTGGTGATAGGAACTATACTTACCCAGAGTGGAAAGGACATGGCGCAGTTCTGCCCCCATTACGGTGCCGTTCCCCTCTTTATCAAAGACTCTGAGCCCTTCCACATAATCTTCATAGGTGCCTTGATCTTTGTTCTTGGCAACTGTCTGCAGCATTGGCAGGAACTCTTCAAACTCCACCCGTTTAGAATTCAGCTCTGGGGGCGATCAGAAGGTAGGGGAAGAGAAGATGCAAAAGGAGAAGAAGCATTAATTTCCCACCCAACTCTCCATCCTTGAATCTCAAAAAGCTATTTCTGTGTCACACAGGTAGAACTCCTTCACTAAGGAATTAAAACTAAAGAAAAAAAATTGCTGAGGGACTTGCATGTCCTTTAAAAACAACTAAATTAGATGTGTTGAACAGTCAGAAAAAAAGGATTGGCAATAAATAGCCCCAGGTGATGAATTGCTTAGACTTGATAACTGTGGCTGATAACCAGAATCCATTCTTGGGAATCTAGGTGAGTATATCTAAGTATATGTGAGAACATATTCTGGGGAGAGATTTGTGTTCTTGGCTGCAAGTGAAAATGGGAAAATGTAAGTGAAACTAAGGAGAAATTTCCTGACAGTGAGAACAATTAATCAGTGGAACTTCTTGCCTCCAGAAGTTATGGATGCTCCAACACTGGAAGTTTTTAAGAAGAGATTGGACAACCATTTGTCTGAAATGGTACAAGGTTTCCCACTTGAGCAGGGAGTTGGACTAGAAGACCTCCAAGGTCCCTTCCAATTCTGTTATTATGTTATCTCTGTACTGTAGAGCTACGTAAGTAACCCGGATTCG
Source organism: Crotalus tigris (assembly GCF_016545835.1). Classification (NCBI taxonomy): domain Eukaryota; kingdom Metazoa; phylum Chordata; class Lepidosauria; order Squamata; family Viperidae; genus Crotalus; species Crotalus tigris. The sequence continues at coordinate 1,942,891 of NW_024100514.1, read as the reverse complement.
AAGGAGGAAAGATGATAACGTGCGGGGGGTGCTCCAGTCATGACACACGGCATCTTCTTAAAGGCCAGCTATCATCGGAATAGGCCTGTCAGCTTTAAGAAGGCTCGGCAGATGCAATATGAGCACCCCTGCCCGCCCCAAATAACTTTCCTCTTTGAAGCCAATGAGTTGCAGAGCTGTGGCTGGGATCATTCACTATCCTAAGATTAAAGCGAATATAAATAATATAGATGAATATAGAAACTGACATATACTGAGCTGTTGGGGGAAGGGATTTGTTTCTGACCTATGGATACCTCTTTTTATAGTGTATAGGGCAGTGGTGGCGAACCTATGGCACGCCTGCCAGAGGCGGCATTCGGAGCCCTCTCTGTGGGTACGCATGTCATCGCCCCAGCCCCGCCTCCCCGTGGCCCCTTCTTCACCAGCAGCCTCTGTGGAGGAGAATTGCCCCCGGGTGCGGCCCACACGGAGCATCGCAGCCAAGGACATAGCTGGGCAGCAGGGACACGACTTCGCCTTCGCACCTCATAGTGTGCAGATGATGCTGTGGAGTGTGGGCGGAGGCATGGCTGCCATGGTGCTGCAGGGCTGCCTGGGTGATCTGCTGCGGGCCATGGAGTCGGTACATGTCCCTGCAGGTGGGCGGGGCAGGAGGCAGGGTGGGAGGTGGAATGGGGCGGGGGCGGTTTTTGGGCACTCGGTCTCTAAAAGGTTCGCCATCACTAGTATAAGGTGTATTGGTTTAGGGTATAGACTCTCTCTCATTTATGTATGTTATGTACCGGGTATGTATGTAGGGTATATATAATTATAGGTCTCCTACTCAAGCAGAGGGTTAGACTAGAAGACCTCAAGATCCCTTCCAACTCTGTTATTCTGTATTCTTTTTTTTGGATTGTGCTGGTTTGACTCTCCTGGCCTGAATAGTAGAATACAATTAAAAATATGCTGAAAGCATAATACAATAAAGAAAGAAGTTTCCAGGGTGTATACATGTCCTGCACAACTGCTAGTCTTGCAATTTTGTGTGTGTCTGCCTTTGAGTTAGTGTTGATTCCTGGCATCTGCCAGAAGGAGTCCCTCTAGTTTTATTGGCAAGATTTTGGAAAGGATTTGCCCTTGCTTGCCTCCCAAAGCCTAAGAAAGAGGGATGGTCCAAGATCACCTAAACTGGCTTTATGCCTAAGGTACACCAAAACTCACAGAGTCCCTGTTTTAAGTTCTATGCCAGACTGGCTTATCACTTTTTTACTGCTATAATTTTTTAGCTTGAACTCTTGAAATCCAGATTGTTTGAAAAATGTAAATTTTAAATGCAAATTAAATTAGAAAAACGTTATCTTTGATATGCTATATTTTTCTTTGATACACTATATTTTTGTGTGCTTAGATTTATTATGCACTTAATTTAGGTTATGTGTTCAATATAGGGAAGAGTATATACATTTATATTTTTAAATCCCTCCTCTTAATCACATTGCCTGAGTTCACACATTTTGCTAAGTTTAATTTGAGTTTAGCATAATTCTTGAACTCAGCTACTGTGATACATAGACTACTACTTATGTTTAGCATTATACTGTATATGTATTATACTGTTGGCCATTATGTTTCATTCAACTAAGTGTCGGTCCAATTTTTTAACATATTCTTGCAAATATAAATTATACTAGAGTGATTTCTTTACTCATAAATGGTGTTGCAGGTTCCTTGCATGTTCAGGAAGAATGGCTGCACGCTTCTAATAATTGTAACAGAGTTTATATGTTAAGATATTTATTCCTGTGCATCAGAAATCAGATTATAATTGAGACAGAAGAAGAAGAAGACAGAGTTTTTCCTCATCAGAGGAACTACATAACCCACATTTTCCAGCTTTATATTCTTAACTACAAGGGATCTGTTCTTAAATGAAGTCTGAATGTTCTAATATGATCCCTTAAATCTGGAATCTGCTGCCATCCTGTGGTCATACTGTATTATAATTTTCCCTGCACATGGTAAACCAGAGATGACTTACCATCAGGCTTTGGATGTCCCAGGACTTTCCGGATTTCAGCATTAGTAGGATTCTGGCCCAGTGCCCTCATCACATCTCCACACTGGCTCAACTGGATTTTGCCATCACCGACCCGATCAAAGAGCCCAAAGGCCTCCTTGTAATCTAGAGAGATCAGATCAAACTTTGATATAATTCTTTGGTGATGTGGAGAGCTGCAGGGGGCCAGGAGTTTGATGGAGATAAAGTGTCAAGCTTGTCCTTCTGCCAGTGTCAACTAGAGGATTTATATGTAATCCTAAAAAACTGGGCACCTGCCTGCCCAGTTTCTGTCAGTCATAGTCAATTAGGAGGAGGCTTCCTCTCTAACAGCAAACTCTGTTTGTGATACATCTAGAGCAGGGGTCCCCAACCCCCGGTCCGTGGACTGGTACCAGCTGTGGCATGCCAGCAACCGGTCCACACAAACAAGCAAAGCCCCATCCGTGGGATACAGGTAGCACACAAAACCACACACTTTCCGATCCCTGGGAAAACCTTTCTCCACGGTCCCTGGTGCCCAAAATGTTGGGTACCTCTGATCTAGAGAGATGAAGATGGTGATCTGGAAGGGTTTGGCTGTTCCTACTTTTTATATGTAAAGCATCTCAATGATCTTTCAAAAGGTCATCATTGTCTTGTTTTTGGGATTTTGTTATTGGGGAATTGATCCTTTCCATTTCACACTTAGAGCACTCAGATGTTGCTCCTCAGGTACCTAATCCTCTCTCTAATAATTGAACTAATTATAGCAAAATTTCAGTTCTGAGAATTATTAAAATTCCTTCTAGGGCTTTTCCTCCTAGCTATGTTAATGAGGATCCCTTCCCTCTCTAAATGGGCCAAAAAGTGTGTCCCAACAACATATTTCTTCTGGTTCTGTAGCAAGACTGGTGACTGTTTCTGTCCTTTGCAGTTTTAATGTGGGATACGTTTGCTGTCCCACCCAGGATCATCTGCCAATGGCAAAAGCAGCAAAGTCTCCCTGTCCTGAATGTGTGTTCAGGATAGGGATGGGCAGGCTTGGGCCATGGTGACAGATTGTCTAAGTGACACATGTTTAAAAATTCTTCCAAAAGAGCACTAAGCCTATGACTCTTAACAGCCAGCATAATGCTTCTCCAGGGCATTTCTCCGGTGGAGAAACACAGCTGTGGGAGCGAGATCATTAGGTCTCTCCAGTAATAGAAACCAAACAGCTATGAAGGCAGAACCCAGCAACTGATGGGTGGGATGGGGCCGATGGGCAAGAGGAGCTGGGCAGGTCTCAGCCTCTGATGGGATCATTACCGATGTGTCATCAGTGAGGTGCCATGCGACATTCATACAGCAACATTGCTTTAAATCTCAACCAGCTAAAGTTGAATTTAGGCTGGCTTCACGGTAGGCTGGAGATGTGACAAAGGTGGCATTATGAAGATTTATTGCTGTTGGCAGACCATTGTGTCAAGGTTCACAGCTTCGTGAGAATTTGCTGCTCAGTGGCACAGCTTGAAGAATGTGTGATGAGCCCGCCAAGCAAGTCAGATTCCTTAGTAAAGACATACTGTCATTTGAAAGTGCTCTCATATTCAGGCGAGACGAGAAGGAAATTCAAAAGGAGTTGTATAGGTAGTCCTTGACTTACAACAGTTTATTTAGTGACTGTTCAAAGCTACGAAGACACTGAAAAAAGTGACTGATGACCGTTTTTCAAACTTAGAAACCGTTGCACATCCCCACAGTCACATGAACAATTGACTCATATTTATGATGGTTGCAGTGTCCTGGGGTCATATGATCACCTTTGGCGATCTTCTGACAAGCAAAGTCAAGGGGAAACACAGATTCACTTAATAACTGTATTACTAACTTCACACCTGCAGTGATTCACTTAACAAGAAAGGTTGTAAAAATGGGGCAAAATTCACTTAACAAATGTCTCGCTTAGCAACGGAAATTTTGGAGGGCTACCTGTAGTCTTACAGTACCCTAAAGCCTGAGATATTTATTGCAAGAAGGATTCTTGATTATTTAATTCTCTTTTTTTCTTCACACAAAGATAAAGAGGGAGGGGGAAGAACGATGAATGCAGGAAGACTTGCAAGAAGACTCTGTTAGAATAAAAGTAATACTGATCTACGTGGCCTTGGTTTTTAGTCTGGTCTTTCTTGTAGGACTGAAATGTATATCTTACTTATAAAGTAAGTTATAATACTTATATAGTTATAATAAAGTGGTCTTACTTTATTGTAAGACTACCTTAATATCTTGCAAGTCTGAAAATACTGTACAGACTTCCTGCTGCCCCTTTTTTATTATTAAAAGTTTTAAAGATTTTATACAATATATATCCCAAATCCCTCCCACCCCTCCCCCCTCCCCCACTTCCCAGAGCTGATTACAGGGTTACAAATAAACAATCGTAATCTAACTAACATTACCCAACTATACAAACAGTCAAACCCATAACATGCTTTAACTCAGTGGTTCTCAACCTGTGGGTCGGGACCCCATTTGGGGTCAAACGACCATTTCATGGGAGTCACCAAACCACACTGTCTGCCATTTTTTTCCCTTTTCCCTAGCTGTCCTACTCCCTCTTATTGGTGGCCACATCCACTTGGGGGTCACCACAACATGGGGAACTGTATTATGGGGTCACGGCATTAGAAAGGTTGAGAACCACTGCTTTAACTCCTTTTCAAAATAAATATTAACAAATTAAATACGAAAATAATAATATAATTAAACCATAAAACTAAGAGTAATATAAATTCTACCATATCAAACTATTAATAATAATCTAAAATTTACTCATAAGCTAAATAATACTTTTTAGTCTCATATTTATTCTGAATATAATCTATCCATCTTCTCCAAACCAAAATATATCTTTCTTGTGAGTAGACCTTCAAATAAGCGGAAATTTTTGCCATTTCTGCTAAATTAGACACCTTGAGTATCTATTCTTCCATAGTAGGCAAAGAATCTTTCTTCCAATGTTGCCCCACCAATAATCTTGCAGCTGTTATAAGATTCAACATCAAATTAATTTCTTTAACATCAAAATCTACAATAACACCTAACAAAAATAATTGTGGCGTAAACTTAATCTTTCTCTTTAAAATCTTTTGAATGTTCCACCAAATCTTAATCCAAAAAGCTTTTATATTTCTACAAGTCCACCAAATATGAAAATAAGTTGCATTTAAGCTTCCACATCTCCAACATTTGGGCTGTAAATTAGGATACATACAGGACAACTTTTGAGGATCCAAATGCCACCTATAGAACATTTTATAAAAATTTTCTCTTAAATTTTGAGCTTGAGTAAATTTTACATTTCTAACCCAAATTCTCTCCCATGTGTCCAATAGAATCGGCTCTTGAATATTTTGTGCCCATTTTACCATACAATCTTTAACTAACTCCATTTCAGAATCCAATTCTATTAAAACATTATAAATTCTCTTTATATGGGCTCGAGTTTGATCTTTAATCTGTTTTACCAAATTCACATCATCTAAAGTAATACCAGCCTTTTGATCTAAACTCCACCTGACTAACAACTGATTATACTGAAACCAAGAGTGTACAATATTTTCTTGCTTCAACTCAGCTAAAGATTTTAATTGCCAATCCTTCCTTACCAAACTAAGTAATTCCTTATAAGAAATCCTATCCATATTCACACTCCTAGATACCCCCTCTATCACGTGTCCAGGAATCCCCCCCTGCTGCCCCTTTTAACTGCAGGTCCTTCCTAAGTTTCTCTCTCTCTCTCTCTCTCTCCCTCCCTCCCTCCCTTCCTCCCCCCCCCCTCTCTCTCTCTGATCATTAAGCCACTGAGGCTCCTTCCTGGCTCTTGTCTGATCTTTTCCTCTCTTTCCCCAAGGTCATTTTCACATTCCATTACATCTGGTCGCACCGCATCCGACAGGAATAAAACATGAATTCAGTCTCTTCTGAATTATAACTGACGTTTGCAACAGAATTCAAATCTGCATGGATCTGGTTATATCTGATATAATGGTGGAAGTACGTTCAAGGATAGAGATGGGATAAATCAGTTATTTGATACAGATACTAGCTTACTCTTCCTGACACCATTTCTGTTAACATCTGTTTATAATCTTAGGAATCAAGTCTAAGTGGTTATTTTGTTACAATGGAGAAACAAATAAAAGTTGTCTGTTGAATTACACTAATGCTTGCTTGCACATTTGCTTGTGTTTATGTTTGTTTATGCATTAATATATGGTAAGATAAAGCCAGGTCTCTTGGTGGCCAGTGATATGGAATTAACTCACCTTCCAACTGCTCTTTGGTGAATTCAATCTAGAAAGAATAAAAAATAGGAAATTATGTCATTTATCAGAACAAGCAGAAATCCTTATAGTACAATTTTTCCCCAAATTTGCCAAGATGTTTTTATGTTCATCAACCCCATTGTTAGTGAAGTGCATTGTTTTAAAAACAAGCTTTAGAACTGATATTGTTCTTTAGGTAATTATTGAGGTTCCAGAGTCCAATATTCAATTAACCTTTAATGGGGAACTTGTGACAGAAAGTGTGTGTGAGAAAGAAATTTCAATATTTCATCCTGGCTCATTTATTCTGAATTGACCAGTAATTGCATGGGAGGAAGACAATTTTTTAAGGCTCAGAGGATATATTTCATTTGTTGCCTCTTTAAAATAAATAAACTCTGCACATTAGAGCAAGCTTTTTTTTAATTTAAATTCTTAGTTCTGAAGACACCAAGTGACAAGTATTGAGGATTTTTATTTAAAAAATAGGGCTTGTCAATATTTTACTGAAAAAGTACTGTTTGATGTCATATGTTATGTGTTAGATAGCATAATCCTCCAAGTTTATTATTTTTATGTATCTGTTTATAGTCTTACTCCTTAGCTGTAAGCACATTTTGAGAGCCATTTTGGTCTAGTCAAGCAGGGGTGGGCAACCTTGGTTCTTTTACGACTCATAGACTTCAACTCCCAGAATTCCTGAGCCAGCTGTGCTGGCTCAGGAGTTCTGGGAGTTGAAGTCCACGAGTCATAAAAAGCCAAGGTTGCCTACCCCTGGTCTAGTGGTTAAGATACCAGGCTAGAAAACAGGAGATTCTGAGTTCTAGTGTCACCTTAGGCATGAAAACTGGCTGGATGACTTTAGGCCAGTCCCTGTCTCTCAGCACACATCACCTCACAGGGTTGTTGTGTGGAAAATGGGAGAAGGAAAGAGTATTAGATATGTTGATTGCCTTCAGTAATTTATAAAAAGAGTAATGACAGGATTATTAAAATCTAGTTAATAAATAAGAAAATAAACTGTTTGTCCCCTTCCCCACAACCTGGTGAATTATTTCCTCCAGACTGAGACTACATTTCCCAACTCTATGCAGTGTATCTGTGAATGTTGCATGGGTTTGGGCCCAAGTCAAGGCTGACTTGATTATAAAAGGGGTCTCTGTCCTGGATGGACTGCTCTAACAATGAGCCAGTTTTCCTCTCCCCCCCGAGCCCTAAACCTTCTATATGTTCTATAGGATAAAAATGAATGCATGTCAGAGCGTGAGAACCAAGTGGTGCCATGTATGTGTTTTCTAGAATGGCTGGTGGTGTTCTAGGCAGGAAGTCCATTCACAATGGCCCCATCGCGGTCAGAGTACGAAGGAGAATTTGTGATGTGAATCCTTTAGCCCTTCTGCCACAGGGTGTGAAGCAGGCCAAATTGCTCCCCCCACCCCCGTTGTGTTTTCATTCCCACCAATAAATTGATCCAAAAGAAAAAGTCTCAAAGCACCGTACTGGTGGCCTAATTAACCAAGGTATGATAGGCTTTGAAGGTTTAGCCGTGCCGTGTGTATTAGTGGACACATTATTATTGTGCATTTGCATTCCTACTATTACCCATTTGCAATTATAACAATATATGTAGCGGAAAATTTTACCTGAAACATTTGATTGGTTTGGAGGCCAATGAACAATACAGCCCTGCCACGATACTGTTGGGGTTGAAGAGACCCTGAGTTTGGTAATCTCTGAGAATATATATATATATGTGTGTGTGTGTGTGTGTGTGTGTGTGTGTGTGTGTGTGTGTGTGTTTCTCAACCTTGGCAACTTTTAAGATGTATGGATTTCAACTTCCAGAATTCCCCAGCCAGAATTCTGGGAGTTGAAGTTCACACAGTTTAAAGCAGGGGTAGGCAACCTTGGCTCTTTTATGACTCGTGGACTTCAACTCCCAGAATACCTGAGTCAGCCATGCTGAGGAGAAATGGAGAGGTTTCCATGCTGAACTATGCTGGCTCAGGAATTCTGGGAGTTGAAGTCCATGAGTCATAAAATAGCCCAGGTTGCCTACCCCTGGTTTAAAGGGTCCACAATTGAGAAACACTAATTTAGAAAATACTTTCTTCCTGATCCTAAGAGTTGATGTCCACACATCTTAAGGTGCTAAGATTGAAACACACGGCTATAGCTACTTATTGAAGTACATCTTTGCATTTGCTCTAGGTTTGGTATCTAATTGGAGCCCCTACCTCACTGTTTCAGGAATCCTGCGGCATGACAAGGACATGGCTGTTGATTGAACATTCAAGTCCTCTCGCAACTTGATCTGCTGCTTTCAGAAGGTGGCATCCCAACAAAGCTACAGAGGTAGGATTGAAATAACTGTACTCTATGCTAAGCCTCCTCCCTGCTGGTAGCCACCTGTCTCTGTCCCGGCTTCCTGAGCATGCAGGCCAAATACCAGACTTGTGCGCCTGCTGTTTGGACCTGTCTTTAAAATAACAAGAGCCCTTTCAATTGCTAAATTTATCTTACCCCTCTCTCCTGCTAACCTTAGCTTGCCAACGTTCCCAGTCATCATTGTCTGATAGTGGAGGTCTTGTTATGATAGGGAAATGGCTTTACTTATTTCCCATTCAGCCTTGCATGCTGCCATAATGATAGTACATATAGAATGAAACATCCATAGTACACTCCCAAATGAATAGAACTATAACTAAAACTAAAACCTCTATGGTATAGCGAAGATTGAACCATCCTAAACTTAGAGCATCATAATACCTGGCAGCAACAACATCTGCTACTAAACCTCCCCCCCCCAAAAAAAGCCTGACTTGATTTGTTTGCAGAAAGCAGTTAACAATGGAAGTTAATCTGTTTGTTTTTCCTATTCATATGGTTGCTTAAAAGTAGGTGAGGACTCCCAAATGTCTAAATTCAGAAAGCTATAGTGCAGTGATTCTCAACCTGTGGGTCGGGACCCCATTTGGGGTCGAACGACCATTTCACGGGGGTCGCCAAACAACGCAGTCCGCCATTTTTTCCCCCTTTTCCTTAGCTGTGCTACTCCCTTTTATTCTATTGGCTTTTGAAAGCCAATAGAATAGACTCTCTTGAATAGAGTCTAATTCTATTGGCTTTCAAAAGCCAATAGGAATTGTCCAGGCTGTCTCTGCCCTGCTGAGCCCGCCAAAAGTCCCATTCTGCAAACGGTGCTGCACCAGTTGAGTAGTCCTCGACTTACGACCGGTTGAGTAGTCCTCGACTTACAACTGGTTGGGGGTTGCGACATTAAAAAGGTTGAGAACCACTGCTATAGTGGATAGTGGTTAGTCCAATGTAGAGATCAAGAAATTGGGTTTGTATATTAAAATAAATTTCAAATCAAAGCTAATATTATATATAATAAAACTGTTGGGATTTGTTGGTGTAGTAGCCTCGCCTTTGATACAAAGGACTGAGACCAGAAGGAAGATTCAGCTTTTTACGTGCAATTGAATTTATGCATAATAATTTGTTCCTGAACTTGTTTTAGAATTCTTAATAGCCATCTTTGTAATTTCATGCAGATACAGAGACAAAAATTAAACAGGTATCTGTATAAATCTTGCGTCAGAAAAAAGATAGCGGTCCTTGTCTCTATAAATAGGTGTACATAATTATTTTTACTACTTGTATATTTCATTCAGTTTATTTGGGTGTTGAACTCAAATTAAAGATCAGCTGTGAGTTCAGCATTCTTTTCTCTTTCTAATTTTGCCTAGCCAGATGCCCTAAGAAGCAAACAGTTATGCCATTGTATTCATGGTAATTTCCTGTGGCATCTGTTATTCCAATTCAAGTGAGATACTTGAATTATTAAGTAAGCAGGGTTAACTTATTTAGAGTGTAATAAAGGGACACAATCAGCTGCACAAACATCCAAAGGAATACAGCCATTGAATTTTCTGCCTTGTAATTTTTCAGTGATAACGAAATCTCTTTTTCACCTTAAAAATTACAAAGGGAACTGAAAATGTCTCTAGTGAAATGTCTGTTGATTATAACTCTCTCGTTCTCCTTGTACCACTAACTTTATAACTTCCTGTCCCACAAAAAAAAATTCAGAAATTGCTCGATTGCTTGCTTACTTTTCTGAGAAATGAGAACTATAGCTATACAGATGAAATAAATGATTTTGAAATGTTGCAGGAAGTTCAGAAGCTACTTGACTCCTAGGAGAGACCAAGCTGCTTCCAGTGGAGAGATAGCAAGTGAAGTTAAAGCAGGGGTTCTCAATTATTTTCTGTCATGCCCCCCTAGGAAGAAGAAAACATTTCATGCCCCCCGCGCAACTGTAAAAAATCTTTTTCTGTACAGAGGACCGATTTCCGGGTCTAAAAGTCACACGGGCGGGTTTGGCCAATCAGGATAGAGCATCATGTCTATCCAATCGGGTCCTTTGCATGTGTCACGTGCGTTGGCGGTCATGTTGTCCTCCGCGTCGGGCTGCCGCTTGCGAGTGAGTCGGATGATCCGATCTAGAAATCCAATATGACAGTATTTGCCGAGGTCAAACGAGCCCCCCTTTACGGAGCCTCGCGCCCCCCTTGAGTTAAAGGAAGATAGGGCTCTCCCCAAATGAACATCAGAATTTAGCAATAATAATAAAACCAGATTAGATTTGCACATAGAAAAAGCATGGTTCAGTTTGCATCTGACATTGGCCTGGTTCTTGGTTATTTATAACTGAGGTCCCCAACCTTTTGGGCATCAGGGACCAGATCCATGGAGAAAGGTTTTTCCGCGGACCGGAGAGTGTGTGGGTTTATGTGCTGCCTGCATCCCACGGATGGGGCTTTGCTTCTTTGTGCGAACCGGTTGCTGGCATGCCGCGGACTGGGACCGGTCCACAGACCAGGGTTGGGGGCCCCTGATTTATAAGAATAGTTGCTGTTCTTGGAGATACTATGAAGCTGCTCTGGTGGTGCCTACCGTTACTTTCAATCACCAGGGCCAGAGTTGATGGAGATTGTAGTCCAGCGAATCTAGAGAAGTCCCATAAAAGATGTCTGGTAGGTATGCAGACGTTAGCATTTTTCTTCTCTCTCAAGCAAGCAGGCCCTGGAACAGTCATTGTGTGCTCTGAAACTGCCAGCTCTTCTGCCCAATTTTTGAAAGAAATTACAGTAGATATGTTGTGAAAGACATCAGGTCAGGCTAAAGAGGGATGTATGTGATTCCCCCTGCCCCAGAAATCTACTGGGTTGAAAAAGATATTTCTACACATGCTACTTGTATTTATTTAACTGTTTACCTCTGATAAAGAGGTTTTGCATTTTAAAATTTTGCAAAACCTGATGACCAGACAAGGGAAACAATTAACAAAACACGGGAAATGATGCCCTTCTCAAACCATTTTAATTTTTTTAAGCACTTCTTAAAAAAATGCTTAAAAAGAAATTTTTAAAAAATTAAAAAGAAATCGTGCCTGAAGAAATCACTCAAACTCAAATGCAGCTGCTACTCTGACATTTATATCCGGCAAGATGAAGAAAATCAATGTAACAGGGTAATAAATGGCTTCTAAATCAGGATGTCTTTTTTCCTTAATGGGTATTTAGTCTTCTCCTCCTAATAATGTGATTATATAGCAACTGTTTTATTGCAGTTATGGGTGGGATGTAACTTTGTAACCAGTCCTCACCTTTATGACCTTTGCAGGTCCGTAAAGCAAAGTTAAAGTAAGAAGGACAGTTGCAGTTTCACTTAGTAACCACTTTGTTTAATAACCAAGTTGCCTGCCCCAATTGTGGTCACTAAACGAAGTCTCCCTATACTTCACATTTGAAATATTTACTGTCAATTATTAATGGGTTTATTCTTCCCGTATCTAGCTCTGAGGTCTTACACCCCTCAGTTAAGCATTATAGAGATCTTAAGGCATTGCTTTTGATGGAGAGAAAAGGACCTAAGATGGCGGCTATTGTGCCCTTCCTTTGGAAAGAAATGGATTCCCTGTAGCTTTACTCTTCCTCCAAGCCTCACTTACCACCACTTTGGAAAGGTCGATGGGTGGCTCCTTGGGCTTCTCTGGTGCTAGTGTTGGTGGCGCTGGTGCTGTTTCCGGCACTTTGCTTTTACCTGCCAGGAATCCTGGCTTTGGCCCGGCTGGTTTAGCTGCTGGTTTGGCAGGTGGGGCTACCGGCCGCTTCACAGGGAGGTCCTTCTTGGGGGCCATGCTGCCAGGGGTCTCCTTGCGAAAACAGAGTGGAGGCACAGTCAGCAGCAGGAGCAGCACGTGTAGGCGAAGTCCCCAGGCTCACACTGTTTCTGTCCTGGGTCAGCTTAAATAGCTCTGTCAATACAATGATGTCAGCCCAAGAGGAATTGCTGGATACAGAGTGGGAATGCATCTAAAAATGGGAAGCTCAGTCCCCTTCAGCAATGCTAGGTCCTCCCTTCATTCATGACGGAACAATCTCCAAAGGCTTTGCTACAGCTAAGCATCCTCTCTGAGCAGCCAGGCCTTGGCTCTGTCTGCATGGCATCCAGCCAGCCAGCTCACTCAGCAAAACCTCTGGCTCTCTGCACCAGCCATACTGGCTCGCAGAAGGCAAACGGCAGTGAGGTGGGTGGGAGGGGGCTTCTACTTGAATGCAGTTGGGATGGATTAGTTTATATTCTATATAATGATAGCGTCTGTCCCAGTCACAGAGGGTGAGGAGCTACCAAAGGCTTAATTATTCAAGAGAGATGCTGTATCATTATTGTACTGAGCTCCCCTCTGTCCCAGCCTTCTGTCTTGGAGCCAAAATCATGGCTGCTCCTTTATCATGAAACAGAGGTGGGAAACAGTAGCAAAATACGTAGCTAGAGAAGATTTTAGAATCCTTGTTCCCTGATTAGCCCCATAAACATCATGTTCTCAGTTCTGCAACTTCAGGGACAGAAGTGAAGAAAAAGAACATTTGTTGGACTTGGATGGAAATAATTGGTGGATATTTGGACACAAATATATAATGAATATTTTACCCAAGCTAATCACATAATTTTTTTTGCAGCCTAATCACGGCATGCAGGAATATTTGCATGCAAATATTAGCCTAGGTGGAGACGCTGAAAAAAATGGAGAATTCGGGAAGAGTGCTCAGCACAGTCTGCATCTATCTGAGATGCTGACCTCCATTAATAAAACACTTTGTCTTCTTGTGAAAAGCTTTGACTGGGGCAGGGCAAAGGAGATAATTTTACACAAATGGAAAGAAACTTATCTTCCTGATTTTAAGGAATGGATTTTAGAACTTTCAAAAGCTTAAAAATGAGAAGGCAACACATTTGACAGTATGCAATCTAAATATAACAATGAGCTTAAGGACTGAGTTTTATATCACTAGGAGAGGATATTATAGGGAAGTTTTATTTCTTTGTTTTCTGTTGCTAATTAACTCCTTTCCCATCTTTTTGTCACATTTAGTTTGTTTTAATCATTTTGTTATAGCTAGTTTTTTTTGTTCATCATATAATTCCTGTGTATTTATATATTTAGTCTCTGTTGATATGGTGATTGTTATCTGTATTTCACTATAAAAAAAATAAAAAGTAGCCTGCTTTGTTAAATTAAACTTTTCCTTAATTTGTCCTGGAGATACAGAATATCCATAGAATGGGCAATGTCAGGGAACTGGGGAATAAATACCAACCACATAGAGAAACATCCTTTGCAGATAATAGACTATTGCCTCCTTAACAAAACTAGAAATTGAATTGAATTGCATTACTAGAAATGGAGTTGTTGGTCTTCAGAAATGTTCTTGCTGGTTCCCATAATGTCTCAGAATCTTCATGATCTGATTCTGTTTTGTATCAGTTGTTGCAAACTATCACCACCAGTGTGGTATCCCTCAGTACATGCTAATGACTAGTTAAATCAGATGTATTTGCTTTTTATATGACCTTAAATATTATAATAAATAATTTAGATCAGTACCATATGTATAAGGTATAATAGGTCACAGTATTATCTCCTATGAAAACAGAGGAAGTATTTGCCTTATTGTCTGTGTCATAGTTATTATAGTAGTCAAGATCTGCTGAAATAATAGGGAATATCATTTATGACATGTTTATTGTATCTAATTGTATATTTTATATGGTAATCTAAAAATAGTTTCAAAGCCAAGCTACTCTTTTTTTAAAAAAAAAATCTAATGTTTCTTAATGTCACAGCTGCAAATGTCTGCTTTTGATAGATTCCAAAATACAAGAAATTGCAAATTTAATATTTTTAAGCACTTTAAAAAAATATTGCTAAAGTGACAACTTGATAGGAAAGGGGTCTTTACCATCCCATCTTGATTTTTGATAAATCTATTGAAACACTTGAAAATTCATTGGAAAGAGGTGTTTTTTTATTAATATTGCTCAAAGACTTCCAGAAATTTTGTATCTTATCCTAATTGCTAGGAAGTCCTGGGTTCAAAATACACTCCCAGAGAGCATTAAATCACTATATTATCCCTCCCTCCCCTGCCCCCCCATCTCTTTCTGGTATAAATTAAAATAGAGGGGGGGGCAGCAGTTTTGAGTTTTCTACAGACATGCTTTGAATTACCTGTCGTGCATGCAACCATCTCTCTCTCTCTCTCTTTCTCTCACCTATCTACTATCGCAACTGGATTGCCCAGTGTTTTTTTGTTTGTACGTGTTGCTCTTAAATTTATGCAGCTATGACTTTGATTCTGTGGGCTGTGATCTTTAGAACAGGAAAGGGAGCGGCTTCTTTGTGCTTCCTTTTTCCCAATTAATTACTGCCCCTGGAGAGCCCTGTCTTTATCCTCAGGGTTTGCCCTCTGAGGCTTCAGGGCCATCTGCTATCCAGCCTCCGGAACCCTTTCAACAGTTGCTGTTTGTCATTTGACAAAAAGGGACAAAACATAATATATGCAGAGGCTAAAGAGTCAGTGATGTGTAGGGAGGGGTACAGGTGTTGGACTAGATCTGGGGAGATCAGTGTTCAGAATGATAGCCAAAGAGATTCACTGGATGAATTTGGGCTAGTCTGAGCCCAGACCTCCTCATAGGATTGCTGGTTGTGGAATAAAATGAAGGAAAGGGAAGCCCCCTTGAGCTTATTATACTTAATATGTTAAATTTAAATTTCAATTGAATTGAATTTTTGATCTGGTCCTTCTGGGTCCATCTCCACTTAAGGAAAGGGGTCACATTGCTCAAAGGTCGATTATACTCTGTGGCCCAAAGAAGGCTGTATCTGCCGGGTTATTGCACCATTGTACCATTGTCCCCTCCTCCTCCTCCTCCTCCTCCTCCTCCTCCTCCTCCTCTTTTAATAATGCTAGCCTTTAGTAATGCTAGCCAGTTTCAGCATCTTTAAGATACGCTAGGCTACCTTGTGATTATATAAATTGGAAGATGTGAGGTTGGGGAAGGTTGGGTTAACATGATGGTGAATTCAGATGGTTAATAGATGGAATGATGAATTTTGTTAAGTACATTACACAAGCCTTATGGGCTTCCTTCCCTGCTAAGATTTTTTTTTTAAAAGACTTCTATGTAGCAGAAGCCGCTGTTGGTAACTTGATTGTTTTTCAGTTAGGACTTTAGTAGTCCAGTGCTAGTTTCCAAACTCAAGACAGGGAGGTTTTCAGCAGTCATAATTGGAATGGATCCCAAGGACTGCCAAAAGAGACCCACAGCTGTAGAGTCACAGGCTATTCACCACAAGGTTAAATGGAGCCATGAATTGCCTGCTAGGTCCCAGTCACAAGGAATTGCTAATGAACTCTTCTGCAGTGTTCAGATGCCTGCTCCAAACACATCACTCAGCCATCTAAGCTAACAAGACTGGACAGCTGAGAGCTAGGATGAGGATTTAATGGATGACCCCACTTGTCCTATCAGAAGAGCCTCTTCCACATTCTGTACTGCTTTCTATTGCAATGGTTATCAAAGGAAATTTAGGCCTGTGCTGACATCTCTCAGGTTTTCTTCTTTAAACAGATGTATTATTATAGATTGCCTTGGATTCTGGCAGCATTTGACAGGTGAGGGAGAAAGCAATTCCAGCACCTGTCAGTCTGATGACAGACAGCAGAAGAATGACTGCCTGGTGATTATTTCCTTTTACAGATATATCTGTCTCTTAGATACTGTTTTGCAACTGGGGAAGGCAAACTCCATTATGCCTCCCAGCAGATGTACTAGAAACCAAAAACATCAATTCCTGCACATTCCCCCATTCCTCAATGATACTTCTTACACAGAGACTTAGCTCTCCAGACGTCACTGAGCTGCTGTTCATAGCATCCCTCATCCTTGGTTAGGATGGCTGAGTTGGCTGTGTTGCAATTAAGCAACATCTGGAAAACTACCAGCTCCCTATCTATACACACAACTTGCTAGTTATTGCAGGGATTATATATTCACATAGGTAACATTAAAACAAACAAATCCTGTACAGGTGGCCCTTGACTTATGACCACAGTTGCTAATTTCTGTTGCTAAGCAAAGTGGTGAGTTGCGTCCAGTTGCAAAGTCTTTTTTTTTTTGCCGTGGTTGTTAAGCAAATCACCTCTTAATTGAACTGTGGGGTTGTTAAGCAAATTGGGCTTTTCCCACAGACTTTGCTTGCTGGAAACCAGCTGAAAAGGTTGCAAATGGAAATCATGTGACCCTGGGACACAGCAACTATCTTAAATACATGGCAGCTGCCAAGCATCTGAGCAGTGTTAGAATGTAGTGCTGTAGGTTAACTCTGCTCATAGCCAGGAGTTTGATTCTCACCGGCTTAAGGTTGACTCAGCCTTCCATCCTTCTGAAGTCGGTAAAATGAGGGCCCAAGTTGTTGGGGCAATATGCTGATTCTGTAAACCACTTAGAAAGGGCTGTAAAGCATTATGGAGCAGTATATAAGTCTAAGTGTTATTGCTATTTGAATTTTGATCACATGACTCTGCAGATGCGGCAATGGTTTTAAGTGTGAGGCTGGGCCGTAGGTTGGGTTTTTTAAAGTGCTGTTGTAACTTCGAATCATCGCTAAACAAATGGTTCTAAGTCTTACCCCTGAAAAGCAAGCACCAACAGCACTGACTTCTTATCCAGAGGTCATGTTGCAAATTCTTCTTGAGTTTGTTCTATTTGTGACAGGTACCATCAGCAAGAAGAGATGCAGAGAACTCAAGGTCAGAACTCAAGGCTGGATCTCAGAACTAGAAATTGAACTTGCTTCCACTTATTGACACCAAGCTAGCTAAGTGCTGGGATGCCAGTTTGGAAGATGACCTTCAGCATAGACATGGAAAAGGGTGGGGATTACTCTGGCAAGGTTCTTATTAAGTAGAAATGGGGGTGGGTGGATGGGGAGAAAGATGGCATCTCCTGTTAAAGGGCACATCCTCTTTCCTTACAGAATAGGAATTGTTACTTGCTTTGATGTCATGCCAGCCGCAGGAAAAAAATGTATTATTTGTACACATTAAAGACATTGCAGCAGTTCCAGCTAGCTAAACCATAATGATATAATGAGAAATTACACCATTTCAAACTCTGTCAAATACATTCGGGCATTTCCTTTATGTTAGGATAGGTAGGAAGTGAATGCTGGTATTTTCAGAGTAACGACAGCTGAAAGATGTGAATGATGTCATGAGCATTCATGTACTCAGTTTCATGGAATGAACTGAGCATTAATGTATCAAAATGAGTAATGAGTAAGACTAATGAGCAAGGGAAGGCGAACACTTCAATCTCAGGAAGTGAAATGTGTGCCATTCAGTTTCTGATGGACAATAATTTTTTTCACAAGTTTTACTTCCTGAAAAACTTTCAGTGATTACGATAGCTTTCTTCAAGAATGATTGTATCATGTAGGAATATTGAGAAATATGGAATTAACTTTTAATGACTATAATGTATTTAATCACATAATGTTTCTGACATGCTGCATGAGTTCAACAGGGCCAAAAGTATTTTACTGGTGATTTTTGTACTCGGTGTCTGATGCATCTCACTGCAGTGTCCAACATTAGTCAGCCAGCATTGATGGATTCCAGTTGCTCCATGGATAATCTAGTTGTAGTAAGAACTTATTTAAAATGTGCTACTTCTAGAATTCAGATCCTGCAAACTTCATCCATTATTTAAATCTCCTAATTTTAGATCAAAGCTGGGAGTACCACAATGTAGTAATTAATTAAACAATGTTGTCCAATATCTCAACTTTCTGATATAAGAACTTCAGAATGGGTTTTCGTCAATGCAAATATAAATAAATAATTTTAATGCCATTTTCCTTATTACTAAAATAGGGAGGGCAATATAGCTCAATAGCCATTTTATTTTATCTTTTTTTTCCAGACTAGCACCATTCTATTTTAGCTGTACAATCAGCTGTTGCTCTGTAATAAAATGGAGCAATTGGCACATGTCAGTCAGAGATGGAATTCTTCTCACAATATCGGCTTTTCCAATAAATATTTTTCTGTAGATTTTTTTTAAAAGGTTATGCAGTGGTGTTGGATAGCAAGAGCAATGGCAATAAGAGTAGCTTTAAGCTTTCTGACAATATCCTGCCCATGTTCGGGTTCCAGCTGTTCCTTGAATAACCTCCACCTATGGTTGCAGTAAGACTGAAAGCAATTGTGTGCCATTGTGTGGATGCTGGGCCTTATATCATACCTCTAATTAGACCCTTTTATAGTAGAAAGGTGTGCCTTTGTGTCCATTTTAAAAACATTAGGGAGTCAGTGATTATTGTAATTAAACCAAGATAGGGCACATAAGCTGGGCATATAAGCTGCAGTCATTGACATTAGAAGTACTAGAAACTTGCCGTATGTAAATTGCACTTGTCTAGTACCCAAAGCCGGACCATCACCCTGCTTCTTCACCCACATCATAAAGTGTGAGCAACACAGTGCAGGAAGCAGCCCGACCGTTAGATGAAAATACGTGTAAATGTATTTTGCCCTCTTCTTTGAACCACATTGGCCAAACATGAGGCAACAGTTCAAATGTCGGCAAAGTGTTTTGAAAGTTGAAAGTCTCAAAATGATGTCTATTTTTTTCAATTTAGTTTCCTTCTTTCCATCCCTTTGGAGAACAGAGGGGGTTAAATAAAGCCTTCTCAAGTACAACCACATTTTCCTCTTTGTTTTTATTTGCTACAACAAATGACAGCAGTGGATATGAGAGGCACAAAGCCGGAAACATGCTTGCATGGTAAAGCCTGCTTGAAGAAGACAGCAAGCTTGGTTTGACATGGAAAGCAGTGGGCAATTCAACCCCCAACAGGCAAACTCTGCCAGCAAACATATGGGGGGAGGGGCGGCACCACCAGATCCAATGGAGAGGTGTATTTGTTGTGTCCGATACATTCGCTATGATTGTACAAAGAGATATAAGCAATTTAAAAAAATCTATAAATTACAAAGAGCAGTCTTAGGTTGTCCCCCCCCCCAGAGATGAGAGGCAACGGCGTGTGAATAGAAGAAATGCATGGAGAGTGACTGGGAATTTGATGGAGTGTATGTGGGATAACTGGGAGAGAATCTACTCAGTGGAACAGACTGTGGAATATTAGGTAGCACGACTAAGAAAATGCTTTGGGAAGTCCATCTTTTCTTTCTTTCCAAATTCGCCCACATTATAAGACCCAGAACAGGAGAAGAATTCCACCATCAGGCGTCTTACTGGGATTTGGCTTCCAAGGGCTGTGAGCATGATTTTTAAAAATCATGAAAACGTAACACTGGGTTACATCCCTTTTCCTAACAAGACCACAAAAAACAAGCTTCCATAAAACCAACCCCAATCTAGCTGCTAAGTCATGCCAGGAGCAGCTGCACACACATTCCTCACCAGAGGAGAATGGTTGGATGACTGGGACAAAAATAGTTGGTTTTTTTAAAAAAAAAAAAAAAAAAGAAGAAGAAGAATTCAACTCAACTGCCATCCCTGCCAAAGTGGCATGGTATGGTACAGTGTTGCAAATTTGCAAGCAGCAATTTATCAGTGGGAAGAAAAGTTAAAATGCTTTAGTTTTACATATACGGAAAGCCCCGTAGCACATCTTAAAAATTTATCCATGCTAGCTGAGAAAAAATCATGCCATATAATTTGGAAATCAGCACAAGTCTTTTCCGGCTGTCTCTTTTTTTGTGATTTTTGTGGCTCCTTGAAGCATCATCTCCACACAGTTTCTGTACCGATCTTTCTCCTTGCTGTACAAAGTAGTTTGGATGTAATTAAAATGCAAATCATGCAAATATCACTGTATATAGGTAGATAGGCTCTGTAAATCTATTTTGGAATACAGAATCAGAATTTTCTCGCTACAGCATGCACACCGTCGTAGAACCTGGTGCATCTGGACAGCTTTGCTCTCCACACCAGGTCAAAGACCAGAATGCAAGAAGGCACCAAACAACATTCATATTAAAAACAGCAAGTAAAGCAACGGCATCCATAAAGATACTCTAGAAAAGCAATCTGCCCTTTTTGGATTGGCTGCACAGAGTGGAACAAGCCAAGAAGAAAACACAAATGGATTCGATTTTAAAAATTCAGAAGCAGAAAGAACAAGAAATGGTAAATGGTATGAAAAGATAGTCATCTGCTACCACAGTATATGAGGATTTGCAAAGAGATGGGATACTTGGAGTATCAGCTAAATGCGTAGCGCTCTGTCACGGATTCCCCCAATGTGGGAAAAATGTAAACATTGCAAATAATAATTCTTTGGCCACTGCATTTCTCCACTTTTTAGTTCCTTTGTTCCAGAAAATGGCATTTGAGAGCCCCACTAGGAGAATTAGGACAGAACCCTAATCTCCTTTATCACTGCTATGTTCCCTTTCTTAATAACTGATTCTTCTCCTCTCTGAAGATATCCATGGCCCTATTTGAAAACCTTTGTTTCAAAGGAGGTCATTTGCCCATTATCTATCTAGGAGAAATACTTGGCCCCGCCAGGTTGTCTTCCCTGTATCTTTTTACCTAATGCCCTGACTTCAGCTGAGGCAGCCCTTGGATCTTTTCAGTTGCAACAGCTCACAAGACAGACAAGGAACACCATCCCCAACAGAAAAAAAAATAAAAATGAAAAAGGCCCATTTCTTTGGTCAAGATAAAGGCAGCATATGGTTTTCAGTGCTAAGAGAAGCATGCAAAGATAATGCAGAATGTGAATCTTTGTCCATCTTCCCTTCAAAAATCCAATCAAGGGGTCATTTCTCTACCCCTATTGGTTTCACACGGAAGAAGAAGATTTAAGAAACACAATTCTATGATTGCTTAAGAAAGCAAAACACTGAAAAGCCCATCCAGCAGAAGATGAGCCTGGAATCTTGCAGTGAAGGATGGCGGCAGCAGCAGTGGTGAGGGTCTTCATGCCAGCTCAAGTCCTTGGATCGTGGAGGCACTACGGAAACTAGGAGCTGCTTTTGTCATCTTTTAAATCGTACCTGCAAGATAAGCAAAACCTTTTCTGATCTTTGGGAGCACAAAAAAATTAAAATAAAATAAATAAATAAAAAAATCCCCAGAAAGCCATCTCAAGTTGTAAACCAAGTTGCCTGGGAAAGCAGAATTTCTTGCTTCTCCTTCTCCCACATTCTTATGTATGGGAATACAGGTAGTCCTCAACTTACAACTTGTCACTTCTGAAGTCACCCCCGCCCCGCTCCCCCAAGTCACGTAACTGCACTTTGGGAATTTAGCAACTGGGCTGCATTTAGGGCTGCTTGCAATATCCTGCAGTTGTGTGACTGCATTTTACAATGGCTTTGCCCAAAACTGATATTCATTTGTGTTTTGGCAAAACCAGCCCATAGCAAACTATGAGTTTATTACCAACGCAAAAAGGTTGTAAGATCAGGTTGATCGCGTGACCAACCCACTTTCCAACCGTCACGACTTCATGACTGTGATAGGCAGGCTCCATTATGGTCATAACACAAGGACTTCCTCCAGTGACATTACCTCTTTGGCTGGAGGCAAGGGAGGCGAAATGAATCCCAGTACTTAGGAAAGTTTCGTATATGATGTTGCTATCCTTAGAGCTCATCTCCCTTTCTTTGAAACTATATGTCCATATTTTACATTTCTCTTGCCCTTTTTATAGGAAGGGATGCTCAACGTAGCTCTATGTTTTCATCCTTCCCTACTTGGCAAGGAAGGCCTTTCCTACCACCAGCATCTTCTGCAGCAGGTTCAAAAACAAAAAATGGCTGTCGTGGCATGGTAAGACTGACATATTTACGAAAGGGATGGCCTTCAATAAATCTGCTGCAACTGTCATCTTTACTTTCTGACACTTCCTTCTTGACATCACGGCCACCAGCATCTAATGTTATTAAAATGTTCGTAAGCAGGCTGACCGCCAATCATTTTCTGAGCTGCTTTCTCTGCACTTCCAGGACATTTGATTTTGGTTCCTGCAGGTGGCTATTACGCTAAAGAATGAAGATGGTTGTGTAGTTTATTTTGCTCTGTTCACAGAATTCAGATTTAATAGGAATTTCAGGATTGTTTTAGCTGGCGGTAGATTTGCTAGATCTACTGAAAGTTACTTTGAGACTACTGGATGGAAAGTAGCATTATGTTCTGCTTGTGGGCTTCCCACACATACACAATGGGAACGGAAGGCCAGACTGGGCAAGTTCTTTGGTCTGATTCAGTACAACGTTTATTCTTATCATGACTGAGGAAGACTAGAAAGAACAAGAATGCCCGGCCTGGCCTTGGCATGCAGGAAACAATTTTATCTAAAAGAGCCCATTCATAGTGGAATGGATGGGAATCAAGTGGTTGAGAAAGGAAAGAGGGAAAAACTCTGGATGCAAGTCCAAAAAGAAATAACCAAAAATCCCTTTTGGATACATCTCTGATGAATGCATCCTGCATAGAGGATCCACAAAATACTTTTCTATCCACCTCCCCATTCCATTTCAGGACAAGATTTTCCCCGTATCACACTCTGTGAACCTATCTTTCCATTATGCTTAATTCAACTTCTCCTGCTTCATCTCTCTTCCCCTGCAGCGTAAGGTCTCAGAGAAGAGGATGTGAGGGAAGAAAAGGATGACCCATTCTTAGTTGCTTCAATCTTGTCCTAGGGTGCTTTTTTAAAACAGCAACTGGACTTTCTTGATTTTTCCTGGCGACATTTCGCTTCTCATCCAAGAAGCTTCTTCAGTTCTAACTAACCGATGGGGAATGGAAAGGATTTATACTTTTTGCAGTCAGCTAGCCGTTAACATTTTGAGGGTCAATGGGAAGACATAAGCCACCCAAGGACATAGAGCAGTGGTGGCGAACCTATGGCACGGGTGCCAGAGGCGGTACTCAGAGCCCTCTTTGTGGGCACGCGCGCCATCGCCCCAGTCCTAGGCCTTCAGCTGGGTTTTATAAAACCTTTTCGCTTTAGGCCTCTGCCGCTGTGTGCAAAAAAAAAAAAAAAAGGTTCAATCAATGAGTCAATTTCAACTTCTCACGGGGAAAAAAAAAAGATCTTGCAAAGTTGGAATTGATTGATTGAACTTTTTAGTCCCACCCAGTCTGCCGTTACCACCGCAGCCACGCCCACCCAATGGGCCATACCCACCTGGCACCCGACGATGCATAAGTGGGTTTTGGGTTGCAGTTTGGGCACTCGGGTCTGTAAAAGGTTCGCCATCACTGACATAGATTAACCTCCAGGTGGCTTAAAGGACCCTCAGAGTGTTAACGACTGGTTGACTGCAAAGTGTATTAATCCTTTCTATTTCTCACCACTTAGTTAGAACTGAAGAAGCTTCTTGGATGAGAAGTGAAACGTCTTCAAGAAAAATGAAGAAAGTCCATTTGCTGTTTTTTTTTTGTTTTTTTTTTTAAAGCACCTTTGGGGACAGTCATGACCTTGATGAACTAGACATTTGCTTCAATCTTACAACTCTCAACAGATAGCTGCTTAGAGAATGTAACTCTCAAGGGTACAGAATGAGACTCCATTGCTCTTGCTTTTAGGCTGGAAGTTTATTCTTAAGACTCTGCATAATAAACTGAGCTCCCCAAAATTCAGCCCTGCTTGCCAGAAGCCCATTTCAAAGAGGGCACATTTGAGGAAAACCAAACACCCAAACCATGCAGCTCTTACAAGACTAATTTTCTGCCAGATCACAGATCCAATAAGACAGGGGTCCTCAACCTTGGCCACTTTAAGACTTGTGGACTTCAACTCCCAGAATTCCTCAGCCAGCTTTGCTGGCTGAGGAATTCTGGGAGTTGAAGTCCACAAGTCTTAAAGTGGCCAAGGTTGAGGACCCCTGCAATAAGGGATATAGAAGTGGAGTTGACTTGGCATTCAAGACGTCCTCTGTTAACTATACTCCTATACTTACCACTGGGCAGCACCTTGGGTGAGGTCCTTTTGGGAGAGGTCAATGTGTAGCTGGAAGAGAAACGAAGAAAGAAACACGTCACATGTGCCTGGAATTCTCCTGGAAGAAGACGCACTGCTATTACAAGTACAAGCACAGCAATGGCTGTGTTCCATACCTTTCCAATTGGCTCTCCTCGGGACATAAAAGAGACACTGTTTTTGACATAGGCCTCCAACTTTCTCCGCTGGGCTTCTTCCAGAGAGAGATCCCATTCAAGCCTGTTGTGAGAGCAATGCATTGATTGGGCAGTTGCTGCTTTTCTGAAATAGGCTTTAAAAACCCTTCATGATTCTAGATACCTTTTGGATGGCTTAAAAATATAACGAATGAAATAAAAGGACAAGTGCCAGGATCCTTTAACAAGGTTTACCTCTAGCAGTTTTTAATCACCAGAATTGTTGCATCAGCTTGCATTTCCCAGTATCGTGACTGGAATGTGGCACCTAATTTCTACCAGTTAACTTGAAAAACAGAAAACCAGAGTAATATTTATTTTTCATGAATTAATTCAACGTAACTTCAGACTCCAATCATGGTTTACCTCCTTCTGTGTGTGAATACTTTTTAAAAATATGAGGAATAGCAAATGTGGCCCTAATTAAAAATGGGCAAATGGATCAGAGGGATCGGTTTATGTCAGTGAGGTTCCCAGATCCCTACTATTCTTTCCAGTACCAAAGGGGATCTTTTCAAGCATGCCTCTACTGCTGTATTGCTGATTTCTCCCTTACTTCTCATTGAACTCAGGATTCACAGTTTTCTTCCGTACAGTAGTCTTTTTCTTGGTGACACGAGATTTGTCCGGCAGCAGGATCAAAGAAACGTAAGAATCGGGAGCATCCCTGCCGTTTGACTTGAGGTTTCTGGAACGGAGTCAAAGGAGATGGTTCTTTTAAAAAGGAAGGAATCTAAATGATTTAGAACAGGGGTCTCCAACCGCCAGTCGGTGGAGTTGAATGGGTTGAAGCCCATTCAGAATCAGGCCACGGAAGTGGTGGGGGTGTGTGTGCGAAGTTGCATTTGTAAATGAGGCAAGTGCACAAAACCATACCCTCCCACCTCCCCCTCCCCCCACACACCGCTCTTCCTGTCTCCTCCAGTCCACTGAGCTGGAAAGGTTGGAAACTGCTGGTTTAGAAAGTAGATAGCTAGGAATCATTTTAAAGTAAGTCTGGTAACGAGAATCAACTATTCAAACAACAGAAAACCACACTTATTTAATAAACCAAGCCCATTCCCTCCTTGTCCACCAATTTGTCCTGTTTTATCATCATTTGTTTGTAAAAAACATAAACCACTTCTTCTGAGTTGATGGTGGCCCACCACAGTATTCATACACCAGAGTTCTTCCAGAGCCCACTGCAAAGCCAGCTATGCCTTCTCCTCAGAATCATTCCAGATATAATAATCTGAATTCAACAGGACTTACTGTTTTTTATAATGTTCCTAGAGAATCTGTTAACAGAAAGTACTAGACATCCACTAGACCAGGGGTAGGCAACCTTGGCTCTTTTATGACTTCCTCAAGGCATGGCTGGCTCAGGAATTCTGGGAGTTGAAGTCCATGAGTCATAAAAGAGCCAAGGTTGCCTACCCCGATCTAGTCTCAACTGTCCGTACCTATCCTTCCATCCCCTTCCTCCCCTGCCATCACAACTGACGAAGCATCTTGGATGAGAAGCGAAACGTTTTGTACTTTTTCCTCAAGGAAAAAAAAAAAGCAGTCTAATTGCCTTTTGAAAAAGCACCTTTGAAACAACTCTATGATCTGGGTGACTGAGAATCTCCACAGACTACTAGACATCCAGAAGGCAGTGATCAAACCAAAGCAAAGATCATCTGCCATTAGGGGAAAACGTCATCCAAAATAATGGCTTGGAATGATCTCCATGTTCTGTAACTACAGTGGAAAAAAATCTAAGCAATCATTCTGGAGCTTTGTACCAAATTCACCTTTTGTTTTTCCTTTCCCCAAACAAATCCACCCTACAATTGTTACCTGCAGGCATGTATGATCACAACAAGTTTCCTTGCGTCCATGTTGTACCAGACAGTCATGTGCAGCTGTCCCAGAGGTGTGTCTGCTAGCTCCAAATTACTGCACAAAGACACAAAGGCAGAACAATATTACAGAAACTCAAAAATACCTGGGTCTGGTGTGAGAAAAAGAGGGAGCATTTCTACACCCCTCGGTAGCACATGCAGCTTGAGAAAAATAATGCAACCATAAGGAACGCTGAGGGCAACGGAGAGATGGATGGAAAGATGCCATTTGAAAGATCTGAACCAATAGGATGGTGGGGTCGTAAAGGCAAGAGTGTTTGTTCTCCACGTGGCAAGAGAAATATGCAACTGAGGCAGCAAACTGCATCGGCGATGAGAATAATGGTGGCAGGTCGCAGTGGCGGCCTCCGTAAGGCAGCAATGAGGAGGGCTGAAAGCAAAAGCCGGAATGTTTTCTGCAACTCTGAGGACTGCAGGGGAGGAGTAAACTTGCTGGAATTCCCAAAGCCCAGCTGAGCAATGTGCTGCAAGGCAAAACAGCAGAAGAAAGCTCACCTTTTAAAGCATCAAATTATTACGTACATAAACAGCAAGCGTTGTCTCTCCCTTTCTGGTAAAAAGCTCCACTCAACCGATCTGCATTAACAAGAGGTTATTCAAAAGCCCACAGTGCACTGCCTTCCGTGTCCTAGGTTCCTGACCCTGACTGGACTTCAATCTCCCCTCCCGTCTTCTCTGACGGACACAGCAGCCAGAGGCATAAAAAGACATTTAGGACTGAAAATCAGGTGAAAGAGGGGAAAAGTAGAATTTCAAGGGGGAATTGCATTTTCAGGCGTATCACACTCAGCATCGATTCGACAACAGAGCAGCCTTTTTGCCCCTGAAGGCTGCCTCAGAGGCTCGGAGGGAGAACAGGGGTAACAGGTGCATCTACAGATGCCCAGAGATGCATACAAACCAACCTCTTGCTTGGGAACTGTCAGTTTCTTACAGTAGAAATAGCACTAGCACTTAGACTTATATACTTCTTCACAGTGCTTTTCAGCCCTCTGTAAGTGGTTTACAGAGTCAGCCTATTAGCCCCAACAATCTGGTTCCTCATTTTACTGACCTCGGAAGGATGGAAGACTGAGTCAACCTTGAGCCAGTCAGGATTGAACTGCTGGCAGTGGGCAGAGTTAGCCTACAGTACTGCACTGCGCCACCATGCCACGTTGTGGGGAGAAGCCAGGGATTTTGTGTGTGTTTGTGTGCACGCAAGAAACAAGTTTGTGCAACCTTTTGCTTAGGGACTGTCAATTTCTTACAGCAAAAAGCCCAGAAATGTATGTGGTGGGAGGCACCAGGAGGCAATTTAGTGGATTTTGCTGGTTTCCTGCTGTTATTACTATAGCATCTCATGAACTGGATGTTAACCCAGAGTAGTATATGCTTCATTTATTTAGAGTTGTATTTATTTAGCATAGCAGTCTCTCCAGAAAATATCTTGTGGGAAGAAGAGAATTCCTTCAGATCCAGAATACTTGGCTTTGTGCAAGAAGGGACTGTAGAGACCTCAACTCAAAAGGAGTCATATTAATCCACCTACATGGGTTCTGTATTCTATGCAAGGAGTCCTCCTTACCTATTGGTGTGGGGGATCCGCTGGCGCAGCTCTTGCAAGGAGCCAGAATCTCCATCCTCTCTGATATACAGCTCAGTCTCTGACCCCTTCTGGGAATTCTCCTCATATTCATCCCCTGCTGCAGCATGGAAAGCCTCCACTCCCGAGTGCTGAGAAATCAGAAGCTGTGGAAGTGAGAGCAAGGTGCTTAAAGCCTGCTCAGCCATAGCCCAGATTGGCTTCTCCAAACAACCCCCCTCTTAGCCCTTTGAGGTAGTCCAGACAAAAAGTACAGTTGGGGCGTCAGCATTATCATTACTGTAGCATTTAGCAATAGCACTTAGACTTATATGCTACTTCACAGTGTTTTACAGCCCTCTCTAAGAGGTTTACAGGATCAACATACTGCCCCCAACAATCTGGGTCCTCATTTTACCAACCTCGGAAGGATGGGAGGCTGAGTCAGTCTTGAGCTCTGTCAGGATTGAACTCCTGGCTGCGGACAGAGTTAGCCTCTATAACCTGCATTCTAACCACTGCACCACCGCGGTTAAATATATAGTTATATGAACAGAATCTTGCAAAACTGAAAGCATTTATGCCCTCCTCTCTTTCTAAGTCTTTGGAAAACTAAGGAAGATCCTTTCTAAACACTTCTCATACTTCCCCCCCATATGCTGATTGAGCTGCCCATTATCAACCACTGCCTTGGCTGCAGATCTTCCTCCTGCCTCCCAAGGCCATTCCCGCACACCATCATAGCCACTTACCCCAAGCTGCACTCGCATCAAAATCTGGCTAGCAGGACCAGAATTGCTGAGTTGGAACCAGCGGTCAAGGATGAGCCCTTCTGCAGCCAGCAGTTGTGACAGAGGGAGTGACAGCACGCCTAGGCTATGCCCATCATCCTTGATCTGTGAGGTTAAAAAAACCAAAAAAAACAGATGGCAACCGTCCTACACTTGCTGGGCAATTAATTATCCCAAGGGGCCACATGAGAAACTGGAAGTATTGTGGAGAGCTGCTGCCCTACCCCCACTGATGCTAAGGACCAGACAGGGATAGCTGAAGGACCAGATGTGACCCAAAGGCTGTAAAAATGCCCAGGTCTGGTCTACACATATACTATAGGGCAGAGAAGCAGAAGGTATGAATTTAAGAAGGAATCCTCTCCTAGCTTCCAGGTTTTTGAACTAGAAAGAGACTTCTTCCTTGTTAAGATAAGGAGAATAGCTTCTGAGAAGATATAGTTGAGTCTCCACTCCCTTTCCGTTAAGCTGCAAAGAAATTATCCTTTCCTCTTAAAAGGAAGAGAAACTCAGTTGTGGAGATAGTCTCCTCTCCCAATTTAACGATTCTTTGCAGCACAAGGATTAGCTTGTTTTGAGGTTTTTGGCTCAAGGTTAAAGATGGGCCAGTTCTGCTTCCCTTCAGCAAGCTTCCCACTCTAGGGAATTTGGTGGAAGCCCTGCAAATCTAAACTGTTATGTGCACTATAACCTTCCTAAGCACAGGAGGATAGCACAGCTGCGTATCATTTTTTGCATTTATTTAAAATGCATATAAATAAACCACATCGGCTAGCTACCTCAGTTTTAGTTAGTCCAGTGGTTCTCAACCTGTGGGTCGGGACCCCATTTGGGGTCGAACAACCATTTCAGGGGGGTCGCCAAACAACACAGTCCGCCATTTTTTTTCTCCTTTTCCTTAGCTGTGCTACTCCCTTTTATTCTATTGGCTTTTGAAAGAATAGATTCTCTTGAATAGAGTCTAATTCTATTGGCTTTCAAAAGCCAATAGGAATTGTCCAGGCTGTCTCTGCCCTGCTGAGTCCCATTCTGCAAACGGTGCTGCACCAGTTGAGTAGTCCTCAACTTACAACTGGTTGAGTAGTCCTCGACTTACGACCAGTTGGGGGTCGTGGCATTAAAAAGGTTGAGAACCACTGAGCTAGTCAGTTTCTACAGCACTCTAAAAAATTACTTTTATGAATGTCCTTACTGCACAGAAAGAAAATATTTTTAAAAATTTACATTAATATGGTAGCCAAGGCACATTTGGAAAAATTATTTCTTGAAGGTACTACCTGTTAAGAATTTGAGGCATGCCACTGATAAAAGTTATATTCTGGTGATCCTTAAAGCTACCAGAAAGTTAACAAAGGTTAAAACAGGGGTGTCAAACTGCCGGCCCATGGGCCGAATGCCTCATAGCAAAACCGCGCCCACCCCATCGCCAGCAATGGCAAAAAAGTTGTGATACGTCGCGACACGACACATGACATTGCGAGTTTGACACCCCTGGGCTAAGAGAACTTAACTTGCCAATTCTCCCAGCTATAACAGAAGTATACTCAGAACTGTCCACTTGTCGTTGTGGCAGGTAGAATGCCACAATCACGTTGCTTGAACAACTTGGTTTCCATGTTTGACGTTTCAATTCCCACTATCAGATCAAGGGATTCAAGAGTTCTCTTCAGTAGGACAATCAAGTAAACAGGAGTCCCACTGATTTGGTTTGGCACAGATGGATGATGTGAAGCACAAGAGGATAGTTGTGGGGAAGAAGTGCCTGGGACACCTACCTGCAACTCTAAAGATTCTGCATGGGGCCTCTTGATGAGGAAGGAGAAAGCTTCAGCCCACTCAGGCTCTGTTGTCTGAGGGCAAACCTAAAGGCAGAAACAAGCCTTGACGTTTAAAAAATAGAACCGGGGAGAAAGGCAGCATTTGCTAGAATCAGGGGTAGTCAACCTTGGCTCTTTTATGACTCGTGGACTTCAACTCCCAGAATTCCTGAGCCAGCTTAGCTGGCTCAGGAATTCTGGGAGTTGAAGTCCACAGTCATAAAAGAGCCAAGGTTGAGAACCTCTGTGCTAGATGGTGGCTTAAGAAATGCATGGAATATGACATGTAATCCAAAGAAAAATAAGTTAGTTATATAGGACACGGGCAGATAATCAAGGCTGATTTAACATGGCAGCACTCCAGAATATATCTGTCTTGTGAGTTACTAGAGTAGACAGCTATTTTTCTCTTTGATATAAGACTTTAATTTCACCATTAGGTAATCTGTTTATATAAAAATCCATCACTGTCCTTAATTATAAGTTATCAGTTGCATAGTGGAGTTTCCAAATATTTTCTTTAAAAAGTCTCCTTCTGCAATCATTCATTGATGGTGATGCCAATCTTATTGTAAAAATCTGGAGTTTTGGCCATCCCTTTTCCTCGCCCATCACTTGTTCTCCTGCCTCTGCGATGCATTTAACATATATATTTATGAGAAGCAATTTGAGTCAATCCTGTTTTATTTATTTTGGAACCAGCAATCAATTGCTTTGTATAGTTAATACGGAAGCTGAGAGAGATCCATTCTTTCGTGGCTCTATCACTGGAAAACTCAAGTTACATACGAACTCTTCTTTATATAAGAAAATGCATGTATGTATTTGCGCATCTGTTTATATGCACAAACTCTAGCTATGCCACAGACCCCCCTCATCTTGTAGCTTCCTCTTTCCCCCCCTTTCACTTCACCATATTTGCTAGTCCTCTCAAAAGGAAAGAGAGGCAGAAGATCACTGGGGTTCTCCTAGAATGCAGGAAATTAGCAATTTCCTGCCAATTGCCTCCTCTGAACTACTTGCTGGAAAGAAAAATGGGGAAAAGTGGGGGAAAAAAAAGGATAATGAAAGAATACGCTAAGTTGCTTCTGGAACTGATCATAAATCCCCTGGCTGAATAATAGCATCTTATTTGTTACATCTAAAGCGCATATATGCTGTTTGCCTTCTATTTTAAATCCACCATTGTACAATTAATAGCGTGTACTAAAACCCCCCAAAGTGATTCTGGATATATATCCCCTTCTCTACCCCATACTCTGTTCAAAAGCCATGATTAACTACCCACTTTCCTTCTTCCCCATGTCATTACCTTAGTCTTATAGGAGACACCACGGACAGACAGGCTGACGTAAGGACTTGGCGGCTTTGATCCCTTCCGGAGCTGGCCAAATGGGAAAGAGAAAGTGATTGACTACTAAGGCTAGTCACAGGAGGCCCCATTACAAAGATTTTTGTGCGTTGCATGCATATGGTTCATTTTAATCTGTTGCCTCTCTGAAATGAGTTCAGGAGTACTCCACCACTGGCAGAGCCGAAGAGAAACATCTGCATGTAGATTGGGGGCGTCATGGGAACTGAAGAAGAGGGGTTGCTATTACACAAGTATGCTTGATAAATAACAAAATTCCTGATAGTACTGTCTATGCAATATCCCATCTATATACTACTAAAACTCTCGTTATGATGACTTTTAACTGGGCAAAACAGTACATGAGAGAGCAACAACTTTTGAACCAAGTATCTCAAATGGGATAACCTACAGAATGCGTCTGAAATTTGGGGGGGGGGGGAAGTTGTGGCTGCTTTAAAGGTTACTCGCTGCTGCTGCGGTCATGTGATCTTTCAATATTTTCAATATTTCATAACAATTTCCCAGCCAGTCTTGCTGTCAACTTTAGAATGAGCATGGCTGCAGCCATGTTTTCCTTCTCATTTCTAGTTGACACATAGCACGGAGGGAGGGGGGTTGCCAGGTGTTGGGCTAGACCAGGGGTAGGCAACCTTGGCTCTTTTATGATTCGTGGACTTCAACTCCCAGAATTCCTGAGCCAGCTATGCTGAGGAGAAATGGAGAGGTTTCCATGCTGAGCCATGCTGGCTCAGGAATTCTGGGAGTTGAAGTCCAAGAGTCATAAAAGAGCCAAGGTTGCCTACCCCTGTGCTAGACAAAACAGACTGTCTCTCTTGGACTTTCTCTCATGGGAACCAAGGTCATCGATTGCTCCCGAGACCGCAGGCTGGGCGTTTCATGAAAAGCCCGCCAACAAGCTGTATGGGGAAATGTAGTTGCTTGCAAAGCCTTGGAGGTGGGATTATTTAACTCTGTATTGGGAAATTGTTATGCATCTCTTCAAGACTTGGTTTCACTTTTGAAGTGCCATCAATAAACATGTTCTTTGAGGAATTGCAAGCCTCGGAGTTCTGCTTTATTTATCTCTGTCTGTTGGAACTTGGACACTTGCAATGTCTTGCTCCTTCCTCCACCCAGCAACAGCCACGTACCTACCTACAGGGAAGGGCAGGGAAGGGAAGGGTTCTGATGCTCCCTGACAGATTCCCATAAGGGAACTCAATAGGGAAGCTGGCAGGAAGTCTGAAGTCGTTCCTGCTCCCATATAATTTTCAGAATGAAACGGCTTGTCAATGCCCTCTTCTAGGAGGTCTAAAACTTCCCAATCTAGTATGTAGCCTAGGAATCTCTTGGCAGTCTAACCAGATCTGATTCTTTTTAGCTTTGGGGGATCAGCTGCTTGCTTAATGTCGAACTGAAAGTCATAAAATCAATCACAGTCACATAGTGACATTCTTAAGACTGGCATGATTTATGACTCTAATTGCTGCTTGGAACAGGGCTAATCTCTGGATTAGCCAGGCTCTGAATTGATGGCTCAGTGGGCTCTGAATTCATGGCTTCCTGATCCATGAAACATAACTTTCCAAATTAGTTTCTGCTAGTCTTTTTCTTCACTGCTGTTGCTCAGATTACATCAGCAGCTTTGAGTTTCTGGTCATGGATTATTAAGCTGCAACAGCCACTCCTAGAACTAAGAGGTAGAGCACAGAGAAGTATTTTACTGGTACTCACTGGCAATTCAGTTGCTCTGTCAAGGAAGACAGAGAAGAGAGCAGATGACAGCTCCTCACTCTTTGGGGTCTGGATCAAGCTGTTTACTCTCAGAACCTGGAAGAAGAAGTGATCGACAGTTAGGACAATATTTCAGTATTTTACCAACCACTATTAAGAGGACACTTTGTATGAAAGTTGGTGGATGGGTTTATTTCTTCCACCTGTTCCTTTCAAAGCAATAATTATTATGCAACACCTTGGTAATCCACCTCATGCAGTGGCTTATCACAAAATATGCAAGAGAACATGCTGCCAGCAGGAGGAACTGAGAAGTTCCTCAGTTGCTAAGGGGTTACTTGACTTCACCCACCATCAAAGCCAGGGAGGTGACCGTGAGAACACTTCCTCCCACAACTTCACAGTTTAGGGCAGGGGTAGGCAACCTTGGCTCTTTTATGACTCGTGGACTTCAACTCCCAAAATTCTTGAGCCAGACTGGCTCAGGAATTCTGGAAGTTGAAGTCCACGAGTCATAAAAGAGCCAAGGTTGCCTACCTCTGGTGTGGGGTCTGTGGGTGACCCATAATCCCTCCCACAGCTCGGTGTCCCTCAGCTTTTCAACTGTCTGAGCGACAGGCCTGGCTTTGATCACAGTTATAGCAAAAGAAGAAAAGCCTAAGAAGAAGACAGTTTTGTTGATGCCTCTGTGAAGGTGTTCAGAGACCACACAGCATCACCCTTGATTCACCATGTCTTTCATAATCATCAAATGGAGAAGAGAAAATATAAACTCATTCACAATGTGCTGGTTTGTTCTCCTAGAGAAGAAAATCTGAGAAGGAACCATAAATGGTGGGAACGACATTGCTACTGTTATTGCATTTGAAGTTTAATCTCTTTAAAAATGAAGAGCTTTCTTCCCCACCTCCCAGTTCCAGCCAATCCCACATGGCGTTCTCCTTTCTGAAGACCACCATTACCTGCTCCAGCTCTGTAGCACTGGGTATAGGGGGCAGGCACTCCAGCTTCACGTGGAGACGTCCTGATTTCACATCTTCTAGGGGGAGCCACTGCAACAGGAAGAAAGAGTGTATGATGGCAGATCAGCGTGTCCTTGCCCTCCCCACTGCCATTAAGAAAGCCTCCTTTTATTTAGTTTGTGGTCAGATTTGTATATTAACTTCCATGGGAATCTTCCTTTCATCTAGATAAGAGCATCATTGTGGGCAAACTGGGCTGAGACAGTGCAAGTGGTCCAAAATCCAAAGTGACTTTTGCTGGCTCAGGAAAAGTCACTGGGTCTTCTCAGTCCCAATCCAACTCCTTAACTACTTCCACACACAATCTTACCTCATCCACAAACTTGCTGATTAGCACACGTTTCAAAGGGATCTTGCACCTGGCAAAAGGGGAAAGTTTCAAGAGTCAGAGCATTGAAGAAAGGTCTTCCTTCCTTCTACTTCTTCCTTACAAAAGTAACCTTACTGGGAGCTGAATGAGAGGCCCAACTCCATAGCACTAACTTTCTCTCTGCCAAAAAAAGAGAGAAATCTGGCTGTGTGATTAAATCTTTAGGAAAGGAATAATAGGGAAATGTATTCCCTCTTCTATTCCATGGGGAATCTGTGATATCTAACGACCTTTTTTTGGCTTCCCATTCAGAATGAGAGAGCAGTGAACTTTTCTGTCCATTTTTCTTCCTGGCTCCTAACTTACCTCCCCAGGAAATCATCTTTATCCACATCTTTATCATACAAGTCGAACTCTACTTCCTGTCCTGGGATGCTACTCACAATCACCTAGAAGAAAAAGTGGACTGTTGTACAGAGGAATGCAAGGCAGAAGCAGCGATCAAAGTAGGAGTCTTTAGTGAAATAAAAGTAAAAGTCAATATTTGCTATGATTCCAAGTCTGGAATATTTTAGTGCAGGGGTCTCTGAGCCACAGCCTCTTTGAAACCGGGTCGCGGGAGAGATGGGCAAGCACATATGTGTGAACCTCCACTCGGTGAGTGGCAGGCAAGTGCACACGCATGTGGAGCTCCAATTTGTGCAAGTGGAGGGCACTTGCACTCCTGAAGCTCCTTGTGAGTGGTGGGCACACGCGCCCTCCACTCACACAAAAGGAGCTGTGCATGCACGCAAGTGCCTGCCACTCACATACCCCCCCCCCTGCACCGGACCTGGCTGCCAAGCAGGAAAGGTTGGGGACCACCGTTTTAGTGAATTAAGCTAACAGTGAAAAAGCTAAGAGGAGGAACCTCATATCCTGGAAATTGGCCCTACATCTTTGCAAAGAGAAAGGGTGGATATACGGTCACATGTTTAGTCGATTAATTTAAACTGGATAATATTATCCTGTAAAAGAAACATCCCTTCCAATTATCAACTCAAGGTTCATGTTGTGAAGAAGATGGGGATTAGCTACTTGCTACCTATTCCATTTTGCAATCAACTCAAGCTTGATTGATCTGAAAAGCTACACAAGGCTTTTGCAGGGAGACTATCAAGAAATCTAAAGATTGAGGGGTCCTTGGTACTCTCTGAGCTTGCGTGTTTTCTTGCAGACATTTCATTACCCTAACTTGGTAACATCATCAGTGCTATAAACCGACAGCAAACAGGAGTGCTGTTTGCTGTCGGTTTATATTCTGGTGTCTTGCTTGTCTAGGTGGGTGGGGAGGTCTTAGGGATTCTTTGGTTGGGCTGTTTCCTAACGGCTCTTTGGCAGTTTCTTGACTGGGGAATTGCTTACTTGACTGTTGGTCTGAAGTTGACCTTGGAGTTAATCTATGCTGATCTGAGTGCTGATTACTGGTGGAGAGTTGCTGGAGTCTTTTTCTCCTTTGGGCTGGTTGATTATCTCTTTTGCATAGTCTATAGCAGTGGTTCTCAACCTGTGGGTCGGGACCCCATTTGGGGTCGAATGACCATTTCACGGGGGTCACCAAACCATGCTGTCCGCCATTTTTTTCCCTTTTCCCTAGCTGTCCTACTCCCTCTTATTGCTGGCCACACCCACTTGGGGGTCACCACAACATGGGGAACTGTATTATGGGGTCACGGCATTAGAAAGGTTGAGAATCACTAGTCTATAGACATTGTTAATGTCTATGTGTCTATTGATGGCTGATTTGTCAGAGTACCAGGCTTCAAGAAATTCCCTGGCGTTTTTTTGGATTTGACCTGGTCTAGGATTGTCACATTTTCCCAATTGAAACTCTGATTAAATCTGTCTATATGTTGTGAAATTAAAGAATTTTCATCATGCCAGTTGGTGTTCGTGGATGTGTTTTGCCAGTCTTCTCCCTGTTTGTCCTACATTGTGGTTGTTACAATTCTTACATTGTAAGTTGTAGATGACTCCTGTTTTTCCTTCTGGGGTCGCTGGGTCTTTTGGTTTGCTTAGAATGTTTTGAAGGGCTTTAGTTGGCTTGTGTGTTATGCTGATTCCATGTGGTTGTAGTAGTCTATTTGCGCTTTCTGAGATATTCTTGATGTACGGCACTGTAATTCTTTTTAGGGTTTGTGTTGGTTGTGGTCTATTGGGTTGAGTGGTCACGGACTTTTTATGAAGTTGTGTGAGTATCCATTTTGTTGGAATGTATTATATGTGTCTAAAGATTATAAGCTAACTTGGAAACTTTTGAAACAATTCAAGAAGAGGAAATGGCAAGTTATACTATACTACTACAGTGCAATAAATTAAAACATCCCTGGATGCATCGGGGTGATTCTTGATGAGGGAGAGATGCTACTCTTTTTCTTTTATCATGCTGGTGGCTAAAAGAGATTCCTGAACTGCTCCTGGTTTCTGCTTTGCTATGTATGCATATAATTTATTTAAAGTCTTGGTAATAAACCAAGGTCATCCAGGATGAAGGATACTGCTTAGGATAGTGATGGCAAACCTTTTAGAGACCGAGTGCCCAAACTGCAACCCAAAACCCACTTATTTATTGCTGGGTGCCAAGTGGGCGTGGCCCACTGGATGGGCGTGGCTGTGATGATCATGGCAGATTGGGTGGGTATGGCCAAGCTGGGCGTGATCACCTCAATGTTGCTTGTGGGGAGGGACGCCTGTGGAGGCCGGGCATGGTTGGGGGAAATCCAGGGGGTCTCTGGCAGGTGGTGTGGTGTGCAGGAGGCTCGTCCTGTGGGAGACGCAAGGCAAGGCGAGGCAGGGCGGGGGGTGCCATTGTCACATGGCAAGGTGAGGCAGGGGCCAAGGCGGCTGCTGCCTTGACACCATTGGTCCCTGCACACAGAGGCCAGATAACACATGGGTGCTGGGATGCATCCAGCCACGTGGGACCTTGGCGAGTTAGCAGGCGGTTGGTTGAAGAGGGACGGTTGCCATCTCCAGGGCATGGCGCGCGTGCCTACAGAGAGGGCTCTGAGTGCCACCTCTGGCACGCATGCCATAGGTTTGCCACCACTGGATTAGGACATCTAACTTGCAAATACTTTTCAACATGCCAATGGAAAAAAACAGTGGAAGAAATATTCCACTCCTGATTACTCCTTTTTAATGGATAAAAAAAAAATAGAAATCATCAGGAAGACAGTCCAAAACTACCTGGATTTGGTTATTTGATTTTCATGGTTGCTGGGAAAGCATTAAAGAAAAAAAGCCATTAAAAAAAAAACATTAAAGAAAAAAAGTTTCTTTCCGGGGAGATCTGAATTGAATTGCATGTAAAAAGCACTGAAAAAACTGAATCCAAGAAATCCCTCTTGGCGTTACAGGGAACCTCAGAGCTGGGTTTAGGTCCTTTAAAAAGGTTGCCAGCTCTGAAGCCAATTCAAAACAAGGCTTCCAAATGCTCCTCTGTGGACAGTAAGAAAGCTTTGGGTGAATTGCAGTTTCTATAAGGATGCACATACCCGTATATAAATCTCTCTAGCAGCTAGAAATAAAATATTTTCAAGATCAATCCCTAAACCAGGGGTAGGCAACCTTGGATCTTTTATGACTCGTGGACTTCTACTCCCAGAATTCCTGAGCCAGCCATGCTGAGGGGAAAGGGAGAGGTTTCCAAGCTGAGCCATACTGGCTCAGGAATTCTGGGAGTTGAAGTCCACGAGTCATAAAAGAGCCAAGGTTGCCTACCCCTGCCCCAAACCAACCATTATTTTGATTTTTCCTTGTTGTGTTTGGATTTGTTCTAAATATATTCAGATGGACATTGAACCGGAAATACAGACTCCTTTACTCTTTGATTGCTGTAAGCTCATCTTTTCCGAAAAAGGGACTTCGGGTATGATGCGTTTCAGAAATCAGACTTGACCAGTATTCAGTCAGTCAAGTTTGAAAAAGAATCCTTTATCTACTTTCTCTAGATAGGACCTCAGTTACAACAACGTCAGGTACAGTACAAATATATAGTCTTAAAGGATAGCATGGTTGTATTTCCACATCAAATCCAACTCTTCCAGGAATCAATAAGAGGGCGAGGAGGATACAGTTTAATATATGCACAGAAGGAGACGGGGAGGATCCTCACCTCATAGATCTCGCTCCAGCGAGGGTTGAGGTCTTCCTTGATGACCCTGCTGCGAAACTTCTGGCCTCCCAAGCGCACTTTGACATACGGGTCTGACTTGCCCTTAATCATCCCGCCCATGAAATTATCCTTGGCAATTAGGTTCTCCGCTTCCAGCACGTGAATGCGAATTACACTCTGGAATTCAGTGAGAGGAGACACAGTTTGCAGGCCAGATCTATCAATATCATCATCCAACATCATGGGCTTTAGTCTGGCTCCCTTAGATTTCTGAAACCTTTAAATTTTAACTACAGCTGTTTTCTTTAAACAGGATGGAAGAAGGTAGAGACTCAATGAAGATTCTGGAATGCCCAGCTCCTGCACTATATTTAATTTTCCTAAAATCAGACAGAATTTGGTTAACAACAAAAAGGACATAGGGCAGGGTAGGCAACCTTGGCTCTTTTATGACTCGGGGACTTCAATTTCCAAAATTCCTGAGCCAGAATTCTGGGAGTTGAAGTCCCCGAGTCATAAAAGAGCCAAGGTTACCTACCCCTGACATAGGGAATGACCTTGAAGGATAGGAGGTAGTGTTGCGACCAAAAGAACAGTCAGAGTTGACTCCATTTCAAGTAATTGGTTTGAGTAAGCAACGCAGACAGGCCTCTCTTTAGTTCACACGAAGATAATATTAGAGTAGGAGGAACAAATTCAGACCTGCAAAGTTCTGTTACTGTGGTTGTTACAATTTAAAAAAACCTGATCTATATGCCATTGGTTTCTTTGTTTGATATACTTTGATGTCAGGTCCAAAATCTATGATACAATTTCTTAAAATATGATCACTATACTATTTATTAAAATCTGCATTTCCTTTTCAGTCCCACAATGGAATTAAAATCATAGCAATTGTAATGAAGCAACCTGCAAAATCCAAATCAGTGATTAAAGGCAATAACAAGACTATCGGACTGTAATCACAGATAATAAAAGTTTCAGAGGAGCACTGCAATCAGGAAGGCATAATCTCTGACTGCATCCACTGGAATTAAAGTTCTTGAGAACTGGGCCTTTCTATCTCCCCTTTTCCACCCCCCAAATTAAAAATGCATTGTAATTTGAAATTACTATTTGTTACGTGGAAGACACATAGAGGTGTATTAGGCATGACACAAGTTTCAGATTTATAGCCTTCTGATGCTGCAGACAGCAAGCTGTTTTAAATAAGAAATAAGCTACGTTGCAGGCGATCAGCAAAAACCTTCCAATCTACCACTAAAAATCTGCTTTCAAACAGATCTGGAAGCTCTACTGCAATAAACAGAGTTACTACTATGCAAATGGTTTCCTTTTATTTATTTGTTTTATCTTTCTAAACGTTGTCTTGACTAATAAATTCACTTTCCAAAAGACTTTGTCAATTAGCATGGGGATCCAAAGATGGGACACAATCCAGAAGGTGGCTGGTGGCTTGAGGACGCTCTCCCTGCCTTTTTAACTTTGTTTATTTTTGTATAGATTTTTCTCCGGATTTTATTGTTTTTTTTTTTACTTGCACAGCGCCAAGTCACTTACACAGTGAGATGGCTGGTGTATAAATTTGATTAATTTGAGGAAATACTTATTATAAATGTTATAAATACTGATCTATTTATTCATTTCATTTTATATAATATTTATTCATTTAATTTGACAGTTAAACAAATAAGGTTGCTTACCTTTGCTACATAACTGTAAAAAGACAACTGCAAAGAACAGTTAACTTCTCCATTATCTTTCATATTAAGAAACAGATCACCAGTTTGCATACCCGACTGAGCTGCTCCAAGTATGCAGACTTCAACCCCCCAGATTGTTAGCAATGACTAATCTGGCAAGAGAATTCTGGGCACTGAACCCCACAAGTTTAGAGAGCACCTACGTTGGGAAGAACTGTTATTTGCAGGGCTTCTTGGAGAGTTCTGGCTGGTTAAGTCTGACAGGAAGTCAGACTTAGAAGACTTTTGGCCTGATCCCACAGCGCCAGCCAAATGACTGCAGGAAGCTTATGCTCTTATTTTTTACTAATAGCAAAACTATTTATGTTTTCATGGCAGCTGGGTTAGGTTATTTTGGGATCCATTAAGAAGAGGCTTTGGGGGCCACAACATGAATAGCATAACTGAACTTAACGATGATTAAAAGCATTGTCCTCATTTTCTGTAAAAATAGCAAGACTTTATGAGGGAATTTTCGTACTCTCCTTTTTAAAAACTGGAATGACATTTTGGCAAGTTGAAAATCTGTTTGTTCCTCAACCGTCTGTCCTATCTTAATCGCCTAGTTACACACGCTTAGATCACTGACATCCATAAAGAACACCAAATCTGATCTGCCTCCAGAGTTTGAAATGATAGCTTAGAACAGGGGTCCTCAACTCCCAGGCCGCAAAATGATACTGGTTGCACAGCTGGAAGTGAGCAGAAGGCAAACCTGTGAAACCGAAACCGTCCTTGCCCCCGTCTGTGGAAAAATTGTCTTCCACGAAACCAGTCCTTGGTGCCACAAAGGCTGGGGATCTCTGGCTTAGAAGGTCCCCTATCTTACCAAAAGGCACAACTGACTATTAAGATTGGATGGGGAGAATGTGTGATCTTACCTCGGTGCCAAAAGTAGCATCTGGACTAGCCTTGGTGGGCCGAGAAGGCATATCGACACTGCTACCAAGATGGGGACTTTCTGTGACATTGAGATCTCCTGGGGGATGTGGCCGGGTATTGAAACAGACTTCAGGGGCATCCAGATATAATACCTGAAGAAATTATAGTATGCAATGGAAAATCAGGATAGGCACCCAGGCAAAGAGAAGCCGATGAACTGCTGGCCCTCAAACCAATAACGAGGTTGCAATATCTGTCTCTCATTAGCTATAGCTGCCTACTGCAAACCTGGGCACATCAAATGGAAGGAGAAGTCATTTTAGCAATCGGATCCAAACTACTGATCAATAAAGAAATGCATGTTAGAAATAAATACAGGTAGTTCTGAAAAATGTGATTCCAGTCCTTGCTTGAAAATTTTTATTGAAGAGGCATTCATGCCTCTCATAGCCAAGTGAACCAAGGAGCCAGACAAAGCTGGACTAAGACAAATAAGAGTTTGTTTCCGCACATACATGTTGATTCAAAAGATATTCAAAGATCTTCAAATTCTATCTCAGGTAGGCAACCTTGGCTCTTTTATGACTCGTGGATTTCAACTCCCAGAAATCCTGAGCCAGCATGGCTGGCTCAGGATTTCTGGGAGTTGAAGTCCACGAGTCATAAAAGAGCCAAGGTTGCCTACCCCTGACTTAGGAGAACAAGGCCAGAAAAATTATTATGCAGGAAATTTATGACAGACCCTCCCCAACCTTCTTTTCCTCAAAGCAGCTGTGATTTGGAAAGATTCATGTGCTACCAGAAGGATGAGATTCTCCAAAGAATTTCCACAATTTTCCTCGCCTTCCCCCCCCCCCAGACCAAACTGTTCTTACTACATAAGGAGAAAAGTATTTCATCTGTATCGTTTTCTCACTCTGCAGCTAACAGAGATTTGTTTGTGCTAATGTGAAGGGGACAATAATAAGGACCAAAAATTATGCCTAGTAGACAAAGCCACAAGAGGATTCAGGCTTAGCTCTTCCATATCAAGCCAGGGTTTAAGAATCAGCTAGAAGTTTCATTTCAAACTCTGCAAATCCTATTTCTCATTGTTTAAGAGGAGAATCTCTTCCCAACAATCTCTGCTGGCCCTTGATGTTGTTCAGAGAGAAGCAAAGGAAACAAAATTTTGTGGGGACGGGAGGGATGCCCCATATTTTTTAATATTCGTAAGAACTCATTCACTGTAAGACAGGGGGTGTCAAACTGGTGGCCCATGGGCCAGATGCATCATGTGCAGGCCACACTCACTGCCAGCTTTGCAAAGGCAAAAAACATCACAATATGTCACCTGATGCAATCGAATTTGACACCCGTGCTGTAGGATGTTGGGGAAAGGAAATCTGATGACAAAGCACTGGAATCCGTAAAGAACAACAACCAAAAAAAAGGGGGGGGGCAGGGAGAGAGATTCCCACTCAAAACAGAAATTGTATAG
This sequence comes from Crotalus tigris, assembly GCF_016545835.1. NCBI lineage: Eukaryota > Metazoa > Chordata > Lepidosauria > Squamata > Viperidae > Crotalus > Crotalus tigris. Next base: position 1,899,235 of record NW_024100514.1, on the reverse strand, counting down.
AATCAATGGCTTTCTCCCATTTTTTCCAACTCCTTTTTGAAATAAAATGCTTTATGGATTTCATATGCTGGTTTATGTACTGCATTTGTACAAAGAGCTAGAACTGAAAGTGAAGGGGAAACCTTTGTATCATCTCTAAGGTCCTAACGCAACCTTAACTCAAAGCTTTTTACCCGCATGATGAGTTTCATGTAGATACGGCTGTTGGGTCCAGAATTTTCCAGCTGGAACCACTGGTCCAGAGTCAGATTATCAGCACTTAAAAGGCGGGACAAGTGGATTGTGATGGAGCCCAGAGTGGTCTGACGGTTGTCATCTTTGACCTATGGAGTCAAAAAGAAGAATTTCTGCAGCTGCTGTTATGCTCAAAGTGACTAGATAGGCTTGGAAGAGAATAGGAACCTTACCTGTATATCAATGTCCTCAACAGTCGGGTCTTGCAGGAAAAAGCGGAAAGCATCATCCCAGACAGGAGAAACAGTGTTGTAGACAACCTAGCAGGGGAAAGGAAGGGAGGGAGGGAGGGAGGGAGGGAGGGAAAGAAAGAAAGAAAGAAAGAAAGAAAGAAAGAAAGAAAGAAAGAAAGAAAGAAAGAAAGAAAGAAAGAAAGAAAGAAAGAAAGAAAGAAAGAATTATAATGTAATACTTGGAGAAAAATGACAATGGAGTGCTACTGCCCTCTATAGGCAGAGTTAGAAACAGCATTGTTTTGATTGATAGGACAGACCTCTGGGGAATTAGATCTTCTGGCAAACAGCTTTCTCTACTAGAGCATTTTTTTCCCTAATATTCAACTGGCATCTATAATTCAGACTCTTGTTTTATGTCCTGCATTCTAGGATTAAGAGCAGGTCTTGATCTTCTTCTGTATGACATAATTTCCGGCATTTGAATAGCATTATCAAAGTGTTCCTTCCTCACTCTTCTCAGAGCCAAATACTGCCAGTTCTTTCAATGTTCATAAGGTTTAGTTTCTAGCTCTCACATATCCACTTTGTCTTGCTTTGCTACCAACAATCTGAAACAGAGGAGAGAGCAACCTGGCAACCAAATCTCATGCTAAAATTCAAACTTGTCTGAAACCCTCCAAGCAAGCTGCTATCATTCTGAATTCAGATACCCGAACGGATGATAAAAGTTTCAACCAGCCTTTCCACCAATGTGCTGTTTCTAGGAGAGGTTGCAATTCGGAAGAAATAGACAAGATGCATTTCACCTCGTAAATCTACAATGTGCTACCAGTATTTCCACATGCAGTTCATCAAATGGCTCCAAAGGAAGGCAACTAGGAAAAATAAACATCCTTACCTGGCTCTCCCGAGTGACATCTTGAACTGATAGCTGGACCATAGGATTGGGCTCCTTACTAGATTTCTTCAGCTGGGTAAAGTAAGAGGAGATAAATGATAGTATTCATCCAGGAAGGACATATTGGAGAATCTTAGATGATTTGGATGAAGGGATAGATGGGGAACTCATCAAATTTGCAGATGACATTAAGCTGGCAGGAATAGCTAACATCCCAAAAGACAAGCTCAGGATCCAAAAAGATCTTGACCACTTGAACAATGAGCCCTATCCAACAACATGAAATTTAATGTGGAGAAAAGCAAAGTTTTACACCTAGGCAGGAACAACCAAAGTTACAAGTAGAGATTAGGCAAAACCTGGCTCAAAAGCAGTAACTGTGAGAGGGACCTTGGAGTCCTAGTGGACAATCACTTAAGCATGAGCCAGCAGTGTGCAGTAGCAGCCAAGAGAGCTAATACAATCTTTGGTTGTATCAGAGACATAGAATCAAAATCATGCGAAATATTAGTACCCCTTTATAAATCTTTAGTAAGATCACACCTGGAATAATGCATCCAGTTTTGATCACCACCACACTGAGACTTGGAAAAAGTGCAAAGAAGAGCAACTAAGATGATTAAGAGTCTGAAGACAAAAAAGTATGAAGAATGGTTGCAGGAATTGGGTATGGCCAGGCTAGAGAAAAGAAGGACTAGTGGTGACATGATAGCAGTATTCCAGTCTTTGAGGAGCTGCCACAAAGAGGGGATCTACTTATTTTCCAAATCACCAGAAGGCAAGACAAGAAACAATGGATGGAAACTAATCTAGGAGAGAAGCAACCTGGAACTAAGGAGAAACTTCCTTCACAGTGAGAACAATTAAACAGTGGAACAGCTTGCCTTCAGAAGTTGTGGGTGCTTCATCACTAGGCGTTTTTAAGACACTGGACTGCCACTTATCTAAAATGGTATAGGGTCTCCAGCTTGATCAAGGGGTTGGACTAGAAGACTTCCAAGGTCCCTTCCAGCAATATTCTGATTGATTAATCTAAGATCCTTTAGGGATTTCAGATCTGTATCTATAGCATTCCTTGCTACAGGCACTACTGAGGCTTTTTGGAGATCAATATCACCACAGATACTTTTGATGCTCAACCTGTGATATGCCATTCCTCACAGCTTCCTTCATGTAGATTCCTCCAGTCCTTAAAACAAGGGAGGAACCTCTATTCATATAGTATTGCCAAACAATTTAGAGGCAGCAGTTGATGGATTTTTCCAGCTTCACTGCCCTCCATACTCAGGGTCACCATCTGTGGGGGAAAAAAACTCTGGCAATTGCTCTTCTTGAAGTGTGATGGGGCAAGCTTGGGCAAGAGCAAGCAGTGGCCTGGAATAAAGGCTTTTTCTACTTCAGTTGCCTGAGTGGCAGGTTGCCAATGTGGAAGTGCTCTGTCCTGGCAACCTGTCATGCAAGCTGTTTTTGAACAGGGGTTAACATTCTGCTTGACAGATCAGTGGGGTAGAAGACTATTCCAGAATGAAGCAGGAAAGATCTTTCTCCATGTGCCATTCAACCCCTCTTCCACTTCACTCCACTATCAGCCTGTCCATAAGGGTCCTATGGAATGCACAAAATGGTGCTGAAATAGGCAAAATGGCACCATCTTCTCCAAGTAACAAAAGCAGAGTGTTTTTCTCTGTCTTTCCTAATTTAAATTTAATTTCATGTGAACAATGATAGCGCTGTTTTTTGAAAACGCATTGTTTTCTTTTTAAATGACTGCTAAAGAGGTGCTAAAACAGGTCGAACAGTCTTCCATGAACAATCAACCTGTGACTAGGTGAGTGAGCTTTATGTCACAGAATGTTTATGTGAAAGGCTTAAAAAAAACAGAACAGCTAAAGATGAAGATAAACTGCTTCTACAGTGGGCTAGAGATGAAGTAAAAGTTGTCAAGAAGAATATAGTTAGTAGGACGTGTGTTTAGAAACAGTCTATCAAAGTTTTAGATCAACATACCTAAGGAAAAAAATCTCCCCACCTTTCATTTATAGAACGTTAATTTAAGAAGAAACTCAACACAATCTTGGATGACTTAATAACCTAATCAATCCTGAAGTTAATTTTGTCTACCTACATTAACTAATGCACAGGCAAAACGGCCTTTAAATTTTGCAAGGTTATCAAACTTAGGCGGAATGTTTTCTGTACAAAGCTGCATCATGCAAATTGCATTGCAACAAGCTCTTTCATATCTTTTACAAGTTTATATCTCATGTTTATTGGAACAGTTCTTCCTTTTATATAAAAACCTGGACTATTGATTTCTAGGTATCAGCTACAATGCAAACAAAGAAAACATGTACACAGAAAGAAGAACACTGTGGCTAAAACAGTGCTGCTGGTCACAACAGGTTGATTATGATCATATTTTTTTATAAATAGCTGTAAACTATCTAAAGTCCACCATGAGGGAGGTAATGTACGAATTTCATGTATAAATAAATGGCTTTTTTAAAAAAAGACATTAGCTTATGGCTACTTTGCCCCATCACTCTGCCCATGCATTCCCAACTGTTGCAATTCCCAGAGTTTCCAATTTTGGGACAGGACAAATTTATCAAGTTCAAACTCACATCTAAGCTCTGCCCCATTTCATATTAAAAGGTGGCTTTTGGTGAAATAAAACAACCTAGTGTGAAGGAGATGCTATATTGTGACTACTCACTGGTAAGTCTTGTGCTCTGTCTAAATATATCAACAAGATGGCTGCTGAAGGAGGATCTGGCTTTGACGAGATAGTTTTGTTCCACTGAAGAACCTTCAAACAATATATAAGAAATAAATCAGCATTAACTAGCACTTTTTACACAACACCTAGCATATCTATATCCTATATAGCATATTTCCCATCTCACCAAAGAGACCCAATTGCGGCTCTCAATGTAGTGTTAACAAGAGAAGATGTTTACAAGCCATTCTTTATTTTAAACTTTCTTCTAAAGTTCTGCTCATCTTCACACCAGTTTATTTCAGAGCATGCTTCCAAGATTATTCCCTCCCAACTCCTCAGTTAGTTTTCCATCATGCCTTCCAAGCTACAATACCCTGCTTACTTTGTGGAAATAATAAAAATATATGGCAGGAGTTTGAATTTGCAATTCACGGTCCAAATTTAATCCAGAATCTTATCTACCGGTAGTTCTCATAATATGTATATTTCTCTAAGGGAATTTTTCTCTAAAAGTTTAATTTAAAGTTTTGAGATTCACCCATCTTTGGCTTCTCCAAGTAAAAAGAAACTCAAGTAACTAAATAAGAAAAACCAAGACTCTGGAGTCCTTTGTCCATCAGGGTAAGCAATAATTTGGCATATTCTTCTTATTTTCGCAAAGAGGAACGACTCAGATGTTGCCACCTCCAGAGACACCCCTAAAGAGCATATTTCTTCCCTAAGGGTTTGCACTCACCTGATCCAACTTGGAAACATCTGACATAAGTCTATGCCATTCCAGACGTAAATGCACACGAGCCTGGCCCCCATCTTGTAATGGGAACCACTGTCAGGAAAGCAAACAGGAAGGAAATTAGAAGGAAAGTCCTTAATATTTACCAACAGTAATTTGCTTCTGTAACTCAGGGATGCATAACTTTTGGGAAGGAGGACCTAAAAACCAAACTGATCTTGAGTAATGTAGTAGGGTTACACTCAGTAGTGGGCCAAAGACAAAAGCTAATTTTACTTTAAATGAAATCAATTCAGTTAATCGGAATACACCCCCTTTTATTAGGCGTTTCCTCCTATTAAATTCAGCAACATTTCAAGAGGCTTTTGTGGCTGTTTATAGTTTTGGGCCCTCAAGTTGTACCTTTCTGCTTTCGTAAGATATGCAAGTTGCTCCATAAAAAAAAAAGGGGGGGGGAGAGAGTTCTATAACATTCCTAAAATCTCTCTGCCCTTCTATTCTCTGCCCACCCCCCTTGTTCTCTAGAGCCTTTATGGTCCCCCTTGTTTTCATTTGGCTGAAGATGCTCTATTCATGACTGTTCCCTTGCAGCTGGTTAAACTACCTTATGGTTTGTTCCAGGCATGAAAGAGCCATCTTCCCTCCTCATTGCTTACCTCCTCTAACACACGAGTCCTGAACACCTCCCCAAAGTCCAGCTTCATCCTGAGAAAAGAAAGAAGATGCTGATAAATGCATATCTACCAATCCTAGGATTTTAACGTGTAGGCCCAAGATGCTCAGATCTGGTGCTCCTCATTTATGCAGAACTCATATATTCAACGTCTTGAAGCTGCTGATCGTTAGACTGGGTTTTTTAACTATTTCTATTTTTTTCAATACTATCACAATCATTTCCAGCAGTGAAGTGCCAGCTTCCAACCCACCATCCGTCATTTAACTAGGTCATAATTCCCTGCTAGACTTGAAACCAAACCCCACCCAGCTTCTCACCTGCCCAAGAAGTCATCCTGATCGGGGTCTTTGTCAAAGAGTTCCACCTCCAGTTCCTGCCCTGGCACCTCGTGTACAATAAACTGTAGGGACAGTGAAGTGGGGACTCAGAGCAGATACCATTAATTGTGTAGGCCATAGGGGCCTTCTTCCAACAGAGAAAGGAAAACAGTGATAGTTGTATTGCATGAAATGAAAAAGCTAAGATAAGAAGGGAGATTAGAAATGACACATAGTATCCCTAAACATTTATATTTAAATTACCACTTCATCTGGCAGACAGTTACCTCATACATTTCATTCCACTTGGGATTGAGGTCTTCATCAATGACTTTGCTGGTGAAGACCTGGGTTCCAACACGCACAATGGCATATGGATCTGACTTGCCCTCAATCATCCCTTTGATGTACTTATCCTTGGACTGCACGTTCTTAGCCTCCATTAGATATACACGGACAATGCCCTGGAAGGGAGAAAGCAGATCACGTCCACAACTCTAACTCACCAAGCAGTAACGTTCATCTCAGCAGAAATTTTGCCTTACCCTGGGAATTGGGCAACGGAGTTCAGCTGCTTCATGGAGATCAGGGATCAGTGGGATGAGCAGGCGGTTGGGGAGAACCAAGAAAGAGGCAATGGAGTCCATGATCATTGTGTCAGACAGTGAGCTGTTGAGGAAAACAGATCCTGCTGCTCACACTACTTCTTAATAATCTGCTGGTCATGCTCTCTCAACAAGTTACATTATGCAAACATAAGCTCCTCCATTATCTCTCAATGCCTTTCTGCTTTCAGAATGTTCCCCTTCAATAAGCTCAGTTTTCTTCCTCTTTACGTTTTTCCTTCAGCCTGTAAAATCTTCCTACCTTGCTACTCTTGGCTCTCTTACACAATTAGGTCCACAGCGGGCTTAAAAGAAGATGCCTTCCCAAGCAGTTTTGGTCCATACACCCTTAGGTCTTTCCAGAACAGTAATGTTCATTCTCTTATACATTTCCAGAAAGTTAGGGCGACCATAAATTTACCTCAGTCCAGGGATGTCCAATAGATTGGTCATTCCTGTCCAATTAATGTCCAGAGTCTGGAAAAAATGTGCAATGTAGAAATTAGTTGTAGATCTACTGTAGACGGTTGATAGCGATGAAGTAATCGAGACTGAAGGTATTGCAAAGATCTCTTCATAATACTGTATACTGTGGCAGATTATTTGAGAGATTCTCTAATGACAGAATTTAATAAAATACATATAACTTTCCAGTATTAGTTTTAATAGGAAGCTCTACTACATCCAAAGTTTTTACAAATGGCTTTATTTATGCACAAGTATTGTTTAATCCCACAACACTTGAGTCAATGGCATTTGAATGGGTACAATCAAGAGTCCATAAAAAAGCATCAGATCATTTTTAACACTCAAAACACACTGGCCTTTGTTAAACTTCCTTTTGTAGGGTTCTGACAGAGGAATCAGTAATAGATGACTATCAGTCAAATGGGTAAGTGACCAAGGTAGGAAGAGAGGGGAGGCAAGAAATTGGCTTTATCACTTAGACACAAGCAGATAGATATCAACCATACTTGACATGCTTGGAAGTTTTTTAAAAATCCTTTTTGTTTATTTTGCTTCTTCAATAACTTTTTAAAACTTTTTATAACTGTCATTTGCATGTGTCTATGTATATCTATGTACTATTAAAGCTTTCATTCCTGTAACTTTTAACTCAGCAAAAGAGTGCATCATAGGGCAACAATTTGTGAACCAAGATAAGACAAGTGGGATAATCTATAGAACAGTGGTTCTCAATCTTTCTAATGCCGCGACCCCATAATACAGTTCCCCATATTGTGGTGACCCCCAACCACTTATACATCACCGGGTGCCAGGGCCGTGGCCAAAGAAAAGGGGGAAAAATGGCAGACAGCCTTGTTTGGTGACCCCTGTGAAATGGTCGTTCGACCCCAAATGGGGTCCCGACCCACAGGTTGAGAACCACTGCTATAGAATGTGTCCAAAATCTGGGACCCATGATTCCCAATTGAAATTTGACAAATTTTATAAAATTACTTCTAACACAAACACTGTCATAAAACAGTTCATGACATAATATCAAATATCATAAAACATTTCCTGTATTGAGCTTGACTTAGTTATACAGTTCAACTTGGGATAAACATTTTGTGACATAATACCAAATGTCATAATACATTTCCTGTGCTGATGTTTGACTGTGCTATACAGTTCAACATGAACTATTTTCAAGGCAGATGCATCTCTGAAGGTATCTCAACTTTTCCAGTGAAGGCAGCGCATTCGAAATTCTATCATTGTTCAAGGCATTAAGGCAGGTGTGTCGCCGGACCACAGGCCGGACACGTCATCCAGAAGCCACACCCACCCCATTGCCAGCAATGGCAAAACCGTCCCGATACGTTACATGACATCATGTGAAGTCACAAGTTTGACATGTCTGCATTAAGGGAATTTGGCAAGGAAATATCTCTAAAAGGATGGCCCAACAGCTCATGAGTTTTTCAGCATGAAATAATATTTCAGAAATTACTTCTACATATAGAGAAGGCCTGAATAAGTGGTTAGGTTCTGGAGATGCAATGACATTAATGCTTTATTTCATTATATGTTACTACAGAATCTAACACTGTTCACTTAGGAAAAGATGTTCTGTGTTAAATCAACTTTGAGATTCAACATTTTCAGATGTTTATATTCTTTTGAAGTTTATTCATATCACAGGAGAGTTGATATCTGGACAAAGAAAGTAGATTTTCTATACTTTACTTACAACTAAACAATGTATTGTTCAACATTGCAAAGACAAACAGATGGCTCTAACTATATAGGGGCTGCAAAATTGATGTTACCAATAACTGATGAATCAATACTATATCAATATAGATTAGTAATGTATAAATATATGCTCTGCATGTTTTTAGAGATTTCTTTTTAAAATAATTTTGTCTATTTCTTTTTTTGTTGTTGTTTGTATTTAGCACATGCCATGGAGGTTAGATTGTCCCTATTGCCTTTGTGGAAGGATCTGCAGATATGGATTTGTCATTCTTCTTGGGGATCTAGCAACATGTTGAATCTGCTAGATACTTGTATGGATTGTGATGTATGGATTGTACATTGTTTGGTGGTTTTAACTGGTTTTAATAATTTTTTTGTTGTTTTATCTGTATTTTGTTAATTGTTTTTGTGTCTGCTTTAACTGTGTGAGCTGCCCAATATCACAAATTTGAGATGGGTGTGAAACAATAACAACCACAATTGGTTGGCAGTTTGGAGAAACACCAGGAATATGGCAGAATACTTACTGGCCGGCGAATGAAAAACAGAGTAAGAGCTCCTACGATTGGGACATCTCCGATGAGGGGTTCCAGAATGACTCGCAACATGCCATGTAGCTACAGGGGAAATGAGAAATGTGAGATTCCCAATTTCTGGGCTCTGAAGCAAGCATAGGATGATAGTCCTTCCATATCAACAAAGACTCAGTTCACCTTGACAAACAGGAGGAGGCACAATGTCACAGGGTAGGTCAAGATTTGAGCCTCCTTTCAACAATAGTAGCTAATGGTATCAGTGAAATACCGGTATCACCAGCACTTTTTGCCTTTCAGTGTTCAAAACTATTTGGCTTAACTTTTATCCTCACCCTCAGCAATTTTAAGATGGGTGGACTTCAACTTCAACTTCAATTCTGGGTAGAAGTCGACATACCTTAAAGCAGCAGAGGTGGAGAAACATTGCTCTAACATTTCAGCACAGCTGAGGAATCTCTACTTGGCTGCCTTTCAAAGATTGGTGAAAAGATACCAGATGGGCAGACATATTTTTTTAAAAAAAGTTCACGAGGAAGAAAGACAAAATGGGATCTCTGGGCATAGCACAGCGTATTGCCAAAGTAAAGGTCTCCTGCATCATTCTGCATATGCCAGAATTCTGAGAGGAAACTATTTCCAAAAATATAAATGCCATCACTGAGAACCAATTCAGAGATATCTATTGCCCAAGATCAGCCTGGGCAGGAATTATGGAAGTTATAAAAAGCTTCTAGAAAGCATTAGATTGGGAGAAGGATCTTAAAAACCTGAAATGAGAAACTTTACAGTGTCCAGCTTTGCTTTTCTCATTCTGGTGCTCAGAGATGTAGACTTTTGTAATTCCCAGGATGAAAGGCTAACTCAGAGCAGGATTTAGATCTCACTCCTCGTCTACTTTACCTGCATGCCTTTCACTCCAGCCTTGCAGAAAAATTTCTTCACTTCCACGTCAATCTGGACATCACCCACGTAGCTGTCACAGAAGGAAAACATCAAGAAAAATAGTAATATGCAACAGGAGCAAGACCACACAAGAATAGGCCAACAAAAGGTCAAGAGCAAAGTGTGGCCTAGGGATGTCTGAAGGGTCCTTTCAGGGGATTTGAGAAGTCAACTAAATAGTTTAAAATTCTCAGTTCTGATTTCTAAAATTGACAGATATAACCCACCTAACCAAAACTCTTTGTGATCCTCAATAATTTTTAAGAATTTAAACGGTTGCTGGTGCCAAAATGTTTAAGAACCACTGGTCTAGAGAATGACATCTCCTTCAACTCTGTCCATCTGAGCAGTTTTTTTCAGAGGCTGCTGCTATTAGTGCTTTGCTATTTTTATTTCCCCCCCCCCAATTAACTGCCACCTGAACATGGTCCGCATACTATACTATATATATTGTTGAATAACTTATCCAGTGATTGCTTGAAGTTATGTTAGTGCTGAACGGGAGGAAGGGGGCTGTTTATGATAGTACCTTGTAATTGTACCTATTGTAATGTCCACGCAGTCGCATGGTTGTGATTTGGATGCTTGGCAACCAGCCTGCAATTACAATATTGTAGTGTCCCCTGGTCACATGTTCACCATTTGCAACCTTCACTGCAAGTTCCCACAAGCAAAGTCTATTGGAAAGCTGGCAGGTCACAAATGGTAATCACATGATTGAGGGACAATGTGATTGTGCGGAATTTGCCTAACAACAGCAACTGAGAATGCGGCAACTGTTGTCATAAGTTGACATGCTCATCTGATGTAGCACTTTTGACCATGTGGTTGGACAATGGAACTGCCAGTCCCAATTACTCATTCAGCTAGGACAGGGGTAGGCAACCTTGGCTCTTTTATGACTCGTGGACTTCAACTCCCAGAATTCTTGAGCCAGTCCCACACTGTGAATTGAATTAAAAATTAATAATAATAACAACAACAGCAATAGTAATAATGACACTTTTAACAACATCAAACATCATCTGTCTATCCCAGGTCCTTGGAAAGAACTTAATAGGTGGATAAAAATACCAAATCCAGTCTAAACATCTGGTTGATTGTGCAACCAACCATAATAATTTATTAAACTTGTATGCCAGCTGACTTTTAATGATTCTGGGCAGCTCACAGCAATCAAACAAACAAGCAAAAACAAAACAAAACAAAAAAACAAAGAATCGCAGGGCTCACAACTCAGCTTTTCTCTAATGGAAGATAGAGAAAAGGCCAGAAGGGTGTTGTCCCAGAAAAGGGATTTAATCTTCCCCTCCACAGTGCAGTTCATTTTTCTCCATCAGGACAAAATGTGCTGTTAAGGTGTGTTTTTCTTCCAGGAAAAAGGGTGCTGTGTGCCCAGCTGCCAAAAATACAGTTTATCATTGTGCTTTGCCATTCATTCCATAAAAGACAATCATTTTTTCTTAGTTTCAACTCCAATAAACAAAGTTGATAATTAGTAGCAAAACCAAGTCTTACAACTCACCTAATGTTTAAATCCAGCAAGATTTGCTTTTGGCTCCTGCCGGTGTGCACTTTGACTCCAATGACTTTGAGGGGCTAAGAAACAAAAGCAGCATTGTTCCTAAATAAATGAACATGGATCTAGAGACACTGGCCTTCACTCCCATTCCCTCAGCCAAGCTTCAGTGTCTATGGAAGCAACCAGTTCATTGATTTTTGTATTGAACTCAAAGCCTTTATTGTTTGTATCTCCCTTTGGAGTAACTCTTACTACTTTCTGAAGTCCATTTCCCAACCTGTCTCTCAAAAGGTAAGCGTGGCCCATAGCCCCCCCCCAAAGATCTCTACCTCTAGTGGGAAATACCTCTGCATCTTTAAATTTGGTTTGTACTATTTTGCAGATTGATACTCTTCTATTTTATACATTGTTGTTTTATTATACTTTACTGTATGGATGCAACTTTTGGAAAAGTGGGATAGAATCTGCTGGTACAATCTAAAAAGTTTATTTTTTAGCCGATATATGCTGACATAGCTTAAAAAGAATGCAATGTGACAGATCTACCACTCTTGACAATGAGAAACAGAGAAGGATGGGAGGGGACAGCAGTTATAATGCCCGTTGCACTAACTTATTTCTCCAGGTGAAGCTTTCAATCCATTGTTTTGATCAATTATTCTGTTGACCATTTATTACCTTTTCTCCCATGTCAATCTTGTTGAAGGTGAAGGTCTGCAAATGGGCATTAGAAGCACGTATACTTGGGGCAATGTTTTCCACCAAAAGCTTCTCCATGTATTGACCAAAGAAGGGCCAAGCTTGGGCCAGAATCTGTCACAGAATAAAAATCAGTCATTTAAGTATTTTCACACAAGCATGACTTGCCAGGGAAGGAACAACTGAGCTAATTGCTTCTCACCTTATTGAGCCATTCAGCTTTCTCAACGTCTGGAAAACTGACCTAGAAAGAAAAAGGAAATACAGATTGATTTAGGCACGTCAAAACATGCCTGCTATGGGCTCCTGATTACACTGGAAGCCACAAACATGCGCATTCAAAGATACTGCACTGTGCCTTAAGATGTGTCAGCAAAAAAAATCTAACAACTTTCATCAGTGACTATGAAGAAGAGAGATTTAGGTGAGGAAGGATGAACCAAACATTCCCAGCACTTTAAAAAAGAGAGTATCAGAATTTGGTAGTAGATTCGTACGTCCCTCTAAGCCAGTGGTTCTCAACCTTTTTAATGCTGCGACCCCCAACCGGTCGTAAGTCGAGGACTACTCAACCGGTCGTAAGTCAAGGACTATTCAACTGGTGCAGCACCGTTTGCAGAATGGGACTTTTGGCGGGCTCAGCAGGGCACAGACAGCCTGGACAATTCCTATTGGCTTTTGAAAGCCAATAGAATTAGACTCTATTCAAGAGAGTCTATTCTATTGGCTTTCAAAAGCCAATAGAATAAAAGGAAGTAGCACAGCTTAAGGAGAAGGGGAAAAAAATGGCGGACTGTGTTGTTTGGCGACCCCCATGAAATGGTCGTTTTACCCCAAATGGGGTCCCGACCCACAGGTTGAGAACCACTGCGTCTAAGCTCACCAATTGTGTTAACAAGTTATGCAAACCCTATTTATTGCTCCAGTCCTTGACAAGTCATTCATCATTGTTCTAATCTGAAGCTTTAATGCTTGAAATTCTCAATGTGCTTACCTGGGAGTAGATTCCACTGATTTCAGTGGGACTTCCTTCTGAATAAATCCACCTAATATTATGCTACTAAAACTGTGGACCCAACTTCATGCTCATGATCTTCTTAACATACATAACTCAAACTATCACATGCAAAGGGCTGGCAGTCCTCAGAAGAACGTTTGCAAAGACCAAGGTCCTTGAGACTCTCAAAGCAACAGAGTTATTCAAAGATATAATTAAGCCTAGGATGAGTAACAACATTCCAACAGGATCAAGAATGTGGGGCTGAGTTCCTTAGAATGTAGAAAGTGTTGCTTAGTCATCAATCTTCACTGCATCAGCTGTTAGGCGAAGCAATTTCTTTCTGCATTGTATTCTTTCAACAGTTTGCTGAGATGGGGAAGGCTGGGAAGTGGACGTACTACATGTGTCAAGGGAGCAATGACTGATGACATGAGAAAAACAGCTGATCTTTTCTAACATTTTAGCATTCAGGCATCAAACATGGCCTCTCCTTCTTGTTCCATAGAAATCTTGTCGCTGGTAGATTGAACAGAATTTGCTGCTTTATGCAGAACAACAGGACTCTTCCAATATTAGTTAAAAGTCTCAGTACTGTATGTGGCATGATTGTAAAAGAGAGATTTAGGGGAGGAAAATAACAATTCATTAAATCCTCAGAAATCAGTTCTTCAAAATTAAGGGGGTCTCCAACTGGGAGTTGCAATCAGGATGTTATGAATAACTTGCAGGGAAATTAGGGGAATTTCAATCATTTTTTTAAAAAAAGTTGTCTCTAGCATGATTGTCAACCTAAAACTTATGAAATGTTTTTATATTGCCTCCTTGTTTTAGCAAAGGTATAAACATGTTGTGAATTGCCAATCATAGCAATGCTTTCAATTATCTGTGTTACAGAACATTGTTTTGAAATGATTTTTATATCTATTTTATAAAATGTTTAAATATGTCTACTGAAATCTGACTTACTGAATATCTGAAAAATATTTATTAGATACTGATATCTGAGTTCAATTTTCTTTGGAAATATCTCTGGGTTTTTTGGTATCTTGACAACAGGACATTTAGTAATGAATTAATAGCCTTTGGAATATCTGTAGATGTATATATTTTAGTTAAGTTCATCAACCCATATATGATAAACTGATAGCTAGCAAACTCAGTAGTACCAAAGAGAAGGAATTTTTTGATGTTTCTTCTGAAAATTCCTTGGAAAATCTCAGTGCTATCTCTTCCTCAACTGTGAATCAACGAGCAAAGGGAATTGAGAAGTCTGGCTTCATATTGATTCCATTTCCACCATTCTATCACTGCAAACCAGATTTTACTACATTTGGAGCAAATGCTGAAAAATTAAATGTGGAATGAAAAACAAGAGCACCCATCTCAAAAAACAAAAGCCAGCTTTCAGAAGTTATGCAAAAATAAACTCAATCTTCCTACTTAAGAAAGTTGGTTTTAGTTTTGGTTGGAAGTTTTATTTTATCAAATCATACAGTTTTATTTTATTTAATATATGACATAATTTAAGTGGGATGTTAAATATTCCACCCCGATGCAGTAAAATATTTAATTTTAAATTCATTGTGATATTATATAGCTGCAGAACTCTTGTGGTGGAGGGAGGGTAAAACTCCACGGTTGCCACATGAAACAATCTCACAGTAAAATGCACGGTTCTGCCTATGTGAAACTAATAATTTACCATGAGCAATGAAAGCTTTTAGATTCCCTCGACTTCTGTAGCAAGAATCAAAGAGTGGAGACCAAGACAGTTTCTCTACACAGAAAACAATTGCAAGTTATGCATGAATAGCAAAGGAACCAGAGGATTTGTGCACCTTAATGGAAAGTTTAATAAAAGTGGATAATAGAGAATAGAGAAATGTTAAGACCCACAAATGCTAACAGAAAGGGTACCTGTAGTTTGTTTGTTGTAAGGACCTTTACAGCAGTCTTTGAATGGTTTACAAATGTCAACATATTGCCCCCAACAATCTGGGTCCTCATTTTACCGACCTTGGAAGGATGGAATGCTGAGTCAACCTTGAGCTGCTCAGGATCGAACTGCTGGCAGGTGGCAGAATTAGCCTGCAATACTGCATTCTAACCACCACAGCTCTTAATGTTCGTTGAAAAAACAAGAATGTCTGTGTATAAAAGCATACTTCATCCCACTTGGTTATATCGAACAAAGATTGTCAGGAGAAATGCAAAAGTGAGCTGAATCCGTTTAGAATAGGATGTTTAAGTGTATGTGATAAACAAGACTGGATCCAGACTGCATGGGTACTGAGTGAAAGGGAACTGAAGCGAAAAGGGAACACTCAGTACAAAAGAGGTACTTTGAGGAAGTTTGGTTACACAGACAGAATGAATAAGGTTAGTCACAATACAAATATGAGGAAGGCTGAAAGGAATGAGCAGGAAAAGACCATGATTGGACAGAGTTGATGAGATCCTGAAAAAAAGAGAGATGATTATTTTAAAGAACCAAAGACAATATATGAAAGGATGTACAAATGAATAGTTTGCAATAATAGAAAGCTATGCAGTGATTTAAAAAAAAGGTATTTCTGTAAATGGGATTTAGTTATGTGTTTTCTTAACTCATGTCTTAATTTCTTTGGCTTACTACTTCTGACTCCTTTACTGCACTTTGCCCAATACCGGAAAGGGAGTAACTCGGTGAATATGCCTATCTTTTTCAGTAGTGATATCCATCAGCCACATGTTATTATCTTCTATTAGGCATTGCTTTCATTTTCCTACTTTTGACTGCATTACCCATAATGCTAGAAAGATAATGGCTTTCAAGGCAGCTATCATTGCACAACCTCAATGCTTTTATTGATTTTTGTTTATGTATGACTTTTATCAGCAAGGTTTTTAAACTGACAACACTCATCCTAAGTGCTGCCATCATAAATCGCTAACCTTGGTTTTTATTTGTCTGCACTCACCTCTCTCCCCAAGACACATGAGCATTTTTCTAGGAATGTAAATGGGAAATAGGGTAACCTTGATAATCTAAGAATCTGTAGTCTCAGGAACTATTAAGATAACTTGAGAATCTGGACTGCAACCAGTGATGGGATTCAAATATGTGAACGACCGGTTCTCTATGTGGATGCCGCTTCCGGAAGTCCATTTTGGCCCTGGGCAACAAAAAATTAGCTACCGATTCTGCCAAAGTGGTGCGAACCGCTGAATCCCACCACTGACTGCAACCTTACACAGTCCCTCAAATGTCATATCCAATGAAAGTTTTCTGAGTAGAGAAGCACAGAATTGTGGTCTTCTTCCCTCTGCTCCTTGCTCCAAAAATAAGGCATTAAAAGGGTGACAACTTCTAATTCACAGTATTTCAAACTTATCAGAACAATATGACCCACTTCCAAAGCAGCATGAATGTGTTATTTTGGGCTGTTGTAACTAAAATGTCATAGGACAAGCTAAAAATGTACCACTTCAAAGAACTTGAAAAGAAATAAGTTTTGCTGAAGTTTGACTAAAACATTGTGGTGGTTCTGAGGCGACATAAAATATAGGTTTGGGGCTGAATCAGTATCAGACTTGTATGTGTATCCTGTATTTACCTATGATGGGGGATTTTTCAGATTTACCCTCCCTCTCTACATCTAAGGTAGTGTGTATTTTATATATTTATATATCAGAAAAATCACACCCCAAAGGCCCTAAAATAGTTCTATGAATTATCTGATACTATGAAGAAACGCTTAAGTAAGAAATCTCAAAATGGCTGCAAAGAATTCAACAGGAATTCTTGTCTTGGAGAGAGTTTATCATTAATAATAACACAATATGCTTTCCCCATTCTTTTGCCATTTTATATCATCAGCTAGTTTGCTCTTAAGTCCTTTGCCATTTCATTCCCTTCAAGTCAAGTTAGTTGATTGTTTTAAACAATTGCAGTAATTAGATCTTGGCAGCAGATGAAATTCTTCAATAAAGATTGTGGGCCTGGAATGAGTGGTAATGCTTTCAGCTCAGGAACCATAGATATTTGTCTAACTTTTGCTTCTGAAAAAAAAGATTGAGCAAATTAAGTATTTTTCCTCCACTTTTGCGGATTAAAAAATATATATTTTGAGAAATGGTTAAACTGGAAGCTATCTTATTCAGTCAGCAACGAGCAATGTAGATATGTAATTTTGTGGGAAAGTATTCAAAATCTGTCTTTCTGAATTCTTTCTGATTGATAATATGATTATGTGGCTCCTACTGATAGAAAAAAGCAGCCTGGGTTAATAAACAATACCGATATTTGGGGCTGACTTCATTTATTTTCATGAACAAAATAATTTAACATATGTGATGTGTCAGTGTAAAGAAATAATCACCCTCTTAGATTCAGTAACTGGTGACACCACTTTTAGTTGGAATTATTACAACCACAAACTTCCTGTCATTAGTGATCATTATCTTATTTTGTAGGAATTCTGGTCCATTCCTCCATGGAGAACTGCTACAAGTTACAATTTAGTAATATTTGGGTATCTGGCAGGAATTGCTTGTTTCTGGTTCTGACACAACACTTCTATGGGACTTAAAATATGGACTTGACTTTGCAATCCCTAATCAAATTTGGATTCCCTCCCCCATTCATTTCTAGACTTCCTAGAATTATATATCTTGTTGAATGACCTATCTGAGCTTCAGTTCAGTTGGCAATCAAAAGACTCTCCCGACACAAAATATTCCCTAATCATGGCACTAGCATCTCCATATTTGACAATATGATATTCTTACTTGTGGAAATCATTGCTTAGGCAAGACTACTATTTAATGTGGAGGGGACACAATGGCTATGGGGTTAAAGATGCTGAGCTTGTCAGCTGCTGACAGTCCAGGTTTGAGACTCAAGTGCTGGGCAATGGGGTGAAATCCCATTCCTTGCTCCAGCTCCTGCTCACCTAGCAATTCGAAAGCATGCAAATGCAAGTAGATAAATAGGTACCACTTTGGTGGGAAGGTAACAGGATTCCATGCCCTTTGGCATATAAACATGCTGGCCACATGACCACAGAAAATGTCTTCGGACAACACTAGCTTTCTGGGTCAAAAAATGGAGATGAGCACCATGCCCTACAGTCAGACTTGACTGAACAGGGAAACCTTTACCTTTTTTTACTACCAGTATCTAATGCAAAAAGTTCCATGTCTACTCATCTACTTAGAACATTCTTCAGAAGACTGGAAGGTCATCCTGGGACCTGTTGGCAAATTTAAGATGAACACTGATGTTGTTAAAGAAACATAACTTCTTCCATGCTATTTGCTCATCAGTCCCATTTTTATCCATTGTTTTGTTCTCGGGTTCTTTGTAATTTCCTAGAGTGTTATTGTGCTGCATAAATGACTTGTTCACACACACTGGCACTTCATATATTAAGTTAGTTTATTTATGAAATAAATGACAAGCAAACTTGGCATCATTTGTTTGCTCAGCTTTGCATTATATATCATTAAGGTCCACACAAATAGTTTTATAGAACTACACAAGCCAAGAAAATGCAGAATCCTGATATATATTTGTTCAGAGGAAATGACTTTGTGTTTATTTTTAAAATGTTTAATTAAGAGTGCCTCAAGGAAAAGAAACATGACCAGCTGATATCAGCAGAGACCTTGGCTGTAGGAAACGGCACTGGCAAGGTCTAAGGTCCCTGGGGCAAGAGAGTTGCTTTGATGCAGATGTCCATCATCTGCTCCCACTCACTTATGTGTCAGCGTTCCTCTGCTGCACCTGGTTTGCTACAGCTGACTTAATATGGTTGAAGTATCATGGCAACCAACAGATTCAGGATGCCTCATCTGATTGGAGTAGGAACCTCCTCATAGCCATAAATGACTGTCCAGCTTTAAATATATAGCTGAAATAAATATACCTTGGGGTAAACAGAAATAAATTATTCAGCAGACCAGATTCTTTGGAAGGTCTGTGGATAAAGAGATGATAGGTGATCTCTCAAACATAAATGGACAACTGCTCCTTGCAAGGAGACCATAGGCAGCAATTTTCCACAGGTTTGAGCATCGGAAGATGGTGGGATTAGCCATCTTGTTCACAACTGCAGTAGAGACTTCTAAAGTAGAGTTCCCCAATCTTTCCCACTTTGTGAACTAGCGGTGGAAGGAGAGGGGATGGTTCCGCACAAGTGATAGGCAAGCGCATGCACTTGCGCACTCCATTTGCATGAGCGGTGGGCATGCGCAAACGGAGCACATAAGCATATACTCGCCCACCACTTCCATGGCCTGGTTCCGAATGGCTCAAGATCTGGTAGTGGGCACGACCCAGGGATTGGGGACTCCTGTTCTAAAGGACACTAAGTTCATAAACCTCACTTTCTTATCACTTTTGGAAATTGCTCATTAACTACGTCTAATCTATTAGAGACCTTCAGAATGACAACTTTTAAATAATATGTGATTCTGAAGGTTCTCCAATCCAGTACAAAAGAAGAAAGTAATCATAAACTTTAGAATTTAAAGCATCTGAAATAAACAGAAAAAACCTAAATAGGAGTTTGATCTTAGAAAGTTATAAAAGGATTAAAGGCCCAGGTAAAATATTGGAATATTGAAATTTTTACAATCAGACTTTAGAATTATAAAGATTAAATTACAAAGATTTGGAATTAATTACAAAGATTAAGGTTCTTGTAGGAAATGGATCCTGTTTTTATTTATTTATTTGTTTAATTTATATGCCGCCCATCTCACTCTGAAAAGCAGCTTTGGGAAAAACTATGAAATAAAATTTTTGCATTGAAATATTACAATGTCTGACACAAACAGGCATTCTATAACACGAATGACTGCAGAAAAGCTTATGAAAGTGTTAAGAAACAATTCTTCCAAATTTTAAGGCTTTTTCTTCCACTCATATATGCTATGAAGCTATGTGAATGGAAGCCACTCTTTTTTGCATAGAATGGATGGTTTTCATACAGGTAGTCCTCGACTTATATATAAATTATATTCAGTTGAAAATGAATCCCGTATTGTTGCATTATTGGTATTAGGGGCCATATGATAGATTGTGGATGATTAGAATTAATTAAAATTGATTAGAATTTTAGAATTCTAAATTAGAATTAATAAAAATAACAGTAGTAGTAATAGTGAGTCCTGGAAAATCTAAAATCTGCCTACTGTAAGGACCCACCCCACTTTGCATCTTAAGAAGACAGAACTCTTGGAATAATTCTTCCAACAGGAATCCTTTATTAAGAAGAAGTGGTTGCAGGCGTGCTAGACAGGACTTGGGGTCCAAGCCCTCCCATTCAAGGTTTTAAGGGGTTCCCCAGTAGTCCCACCCAATCAACCCCCCTTCCAGTGATAGTTTCAGGTATCACAATTCCACCCCCTTTTTTCTTTCTTCCGTCTGGATGGAGACTTCAGATAAACTACATGAAAGGCAAATAACCTTCTTTGTTATGGTAAGGTTCTTTGGTGCTAACGCTTTGAGGTTACAATAAACACACATTCAGCATTCAGCTCCTTAGAAGTATACTGAAGGAAGTGAGGGCCATAAAGCCCCTTTGTTCTCCCCCTTCTCTCCCTCTTATGGCAGAATCCAGAGAAGGCAGAATTGGGAGTTTCTATATTTGATAATTAAAGATGAAATATAATTGGATTCTTCCCACAACACGGCAAATCTTCTCCTCATGGGTCCCACATAATTAGCCAAGAGTTCAAGAAAATGGGAGAATAATTATAAAGCAAATCCACAATTGGGCTGGGTTGCCTATTCACTGACTTTGTAGATTCTTTGAAATTAGTCCTTACTCATGCCCTATGCTGCTGATACAACACAGTGCGGTCTTGGGGGTGAGGGCTCGTGCCTCCAAGATTCAGCTACCATATGGCTGATATACGGTCAATATTTACATTTTATTCCAGCCCAATAGCTTGGAACTAATTTTCCATTAGACTGATTTTTTAAAAAAGTTCACGTTTTGCTCAGAGAATGCTGGCAAGAAGTCTAAAGCCAACGTAGTCTTCTAAGGATAGCCAGCATCTCTTGCCAGAGGGAGAAAACATAAACCTCTAGCAAGCATTGGCCTTCTGATCACAACTAGTGTTCTCCAAATAGGTCAAGACTACAACTCCCAGAATTCTCTGGCAATATGAAACCCCTTGCTAGTTCCAATACTTCTGGAGAGCACTGGTTTAAACAAAACTGAAATTAACAGGAGACAAGGATGGAATATTGTATCTGTAAAACCAGCTTTCTCTAAAACCAGCTTTCAATTCTATCTTATGACCAGCCTTCTGGTTTTGAGATAAAAGAAATGTTTTTGCCTTCATAACTCGTGATTAATACCGTTGCTGTTGCCAGTGGACGAAGCTAAGCCAAAGCAATAGAAGAGCAGTTATTAGCAAATTTCTTGTGAATAATTTTATTTATTTATTATTAAATATATTTGCCATCCATCTTGCTTCAAAATGATTCTGGGCGGTTTACAGCATTAAGATCATAAAAGATAAATAATAAGGTAGAATTCAGAAGAATTTTGGCTTAGTACGGTGTCAAAGGGATTTCAAAAGCAATACCAGTTACACACTTAACAGAAATTACGAATTTATGAATCATTGTGTTAATCTCCTCACTTTAAATATCACTCATAATGACCCTTAAGAGGCTTTTTGACTGTGGAGTATTAAAACTCCTCTTATTTTTTAAGGGGAAAAAAAGTCAGGGCCCTGCATTTTTTTTTTTTAAATCACTATATAAGAAGTTATTGCTCATACTTTCCAAAGGTCTTGGATTCATCATTTTCCAATTCCCCTTGTAAACAAATTGCCCACACCAGGACTACAAGATAAACCTTGAGGAAAACAGTCTGAAATTATACAGAATGTTCTCGGTAAAAAACAGCAAAAGATAGTATGACTTAACTAGCACAGACTGATAAAAGAAGCTAAAACTCAAAGCAAAGTTTAACTGTAACAATTACTTATTATTTAAAGATAATTTGAATGCTGGAACAAAGTGGTCTGCTTCTTTGCCTCTAGATTTTCCCTCACTTCTGGGGTAACTCCAACCATTTAGCAGAACTGCAGGAGACATGATTCTTGCTCTTCTTTTCTCAGCTCATGTAGAACAGTGTCTTTTGCGCCATGCCTCTGGAGCTCTACCCTTTCGTGCAGAGATGGGGAACGATGGCCCCTTTATGACTTGTGGACTTCAACTCCCAGAATTCCTAAGCCAGCGTGGCTGACTCACAAATTCTGGGAGTTGAAGTCCCCAAGTCATAAAAGGGCCATTGTTCCCCACCCCTGCTTTAGTGTTAAAGAAGACATCTCATCTACAAGGAGATAGAACTGTTCAGAAGGAGATCAACTGCTACACATGAGATAAAAAGAGCAGGTCTTCCTGTGAAGATATCAACTCAGTTTGCAAACACCTCAGCCTGCCTGCTAAGAAAGACCAGCAAAAAGGCCCCAGCATTGTGAATGCAAGCTGGTCATTCATAATAGATTTACAAACCACAATGTCTGAGTTCATAATATAATAAACGAATGCTAAGTAAATGACATGATGGCATGATGTGTTGTATAAAGTAGGCCACTGGTTCTTTCTTGCTCGTGTGCTATCATCAGCCTGTGGTTTGATCCAGAAAAAACAATAGTACTGTCTAAAGAAATAGTCCTTTTTGCCTTCTGAAATAGCTGCATTTTTCCATCATGAAGGAAACATTTTTCCAAATATGGCCATTTCCAGACAAACTGTTCCTAGAACCATAAACGTGTCCCAAAATTAGCTTACTCTCTATATTATTATTTATTTATTAAACCATTTTTATGGCTGCCCAACTCACACATAGGAGGCTTCGTGTGGTTTACAACATTAAAAATTACAAATATAAAAACCCCATCCCTGCACACCACCCTCACAACATGAGAGGAAAGCCAGGATAAAAGTACTCAAGAGGGTCTCTGATTCTCAAAAAAAAAAGGCTCTATGTTCTGCTGAGGCTTCAGGTGGCCACAGTGCAAGCAAGGATGCCAAGCATAAGATTGCAGCCAACAGATTGCGCCCAGCCCTGAATGCCAAAGGGAGACAGTTTTTTAAGCTACCATACATGTGTCTATAATCGTTTCTTTCTGGCCTTTTAACAATAACAGTAACAGCTCAATAAAAGAAAAGTGCAAAAATTTGGCCTAGATTCGAGAGGAACTTCAAATCTCTTATCTCCATAAGCAAAAGGTCTTTTCTCAGCAGTTGTTTGCGTCTTTTGTTGCAAGGGCAAAAAATTAAGAGAGGTGGAAAGCTTCAAGGGCAAAAAAAATTTGTTTACATCATTGCAAAACAGCTCGTGAATAGTCACAAGCATTTGATATAACCACAGTTCTCTAAAATAGCTGCACTATTTAGATCTTTACCATTTTTTTTAAGAGTGTACTTTCTGGATGTTTGATTCAGCCAGTGTTTTGTATCCAGCTTAGCACACAGTCTCACCTTTCATTACCATAAAGCAGTGATGGTAAGCCTTTTAGAGACCGAGTGCACAAAACTCGCACTCGCCCCACCCCCCTGCCTGCCCCTGCCTCGCCCCGCCTACCCGCAGGGCTACCCACCGCCTCCACAGCCTGCCACAGATCACCCAGACGGCCCAACAGCACCATGGTGGCCACGCCCTCCGCCCACGCCCTGCAGCAGCATCTGCGCGTGACAGGGTGCAAGGGTGGAGTCTTGTCCCCACTGTCTGGTTGCCATGTCCTTGGCTGTGCTGCTCCGTGTGGGCCACACCCGGGGTGACTCTCCTCCGGGGGGTTGCTGGTGAGAAGGGGGTTGCAGGAGGAGGCGGGGCTGGGGCGTCACACGTGCTCACAGAGAGGCCATAGGTTTGCCACCACTGCCATAAAGACTTATTTTCTACTGGGCTGGAAATTAGGAAAATGAAAAGGAAATCACTTGCTGCTATAATTTTAAATTGTATCAGATTTGCAACATAGGCATATCTCACTTGCCAACATAGCTGAAAAGATTCAAAATCCCTAAGAGGAGAGGACACCAAATATTGGTAGCACGACTGTTTATGAAAGAAGCATTTGAATGAGATCGCATGAGGGAAAAAAGAAGATCAGGTTCTCTCCTTGAAAACTGCAGAACATTTATTTTCAGAAGCTTCGTGAATATCAAGTGGGGAAGGGAGATAAATCACCTAAGATCAAAAGGACTGGAAAATAATTAAACAAGTATTGGATGCTGCTGCAATGTCCTTTGCTAAAAGCCTTAAATATTAATTTATCAAGGAACTTTCCTGTGTAAACTCCACATAAATAACTATTTTTGCACAAGCTGCAGTCATTTCAAAAATAATGCAGGAGGATTTTGCAGAATTTCAATTTAGTATTTTAAATAGTAATGTTAGGTCTCAGATTATAAACAGGCCATTGTTATCAACTGCTAAGTAAAGCAATGCGCATATGGACTCTCCAGGAGATTGCCCTGCTCTTCATCTCCAGCACCAATAAAGGCAAGGTTATCTGTTTATCAGATAATTCAATGCTTGAATTTAGAAGCCAAAGGATAAAATAAGACACCATGCATCACTCATGCTTCTATAATAGTCTTAACTGAAACTTCTATATGATTTGTGAGCTTTTTCATCATATATATAGCTCTGCTGTAGCAAATGGGGGATGGCCCTAGAAATCAATCTTAGAATAAATAATTTTCCTTATTCTCTTTTCCCAGATCCCATACATGTAATCCTGGGATTACATTATAGTTCTTGTCCTCAGGATTGATCTTATTTTGGAGTTTGAAGTTTTTGTTTTGAGGTGTGGAGGCATACAAGTTAAAACTTCCATGGACGTTAATTAACCCTGAGTCTAAAACTCTGCAAATATTTTTCTAGGTTTTCTAGATTAGAATTCAGTGACTTGAATGCTCATTTCCAGCCCCTGAAAATATTGGAAGTTTTTGATTTGCTTTTAATTCAGTGTAGGACAATTCAGTGCATGCAAATACTAGCAGGTTTATGACCTCTGGCTGGAATTCACAGTTCTGTGGATAAACAGATCATAATTTGTTGTGTAACTGTGGTTATTTCTCTAGGTGAATCTGCCCTTAAAGATAATTTGGAAACTATAGCAGGTGCCAAAAAGATCTGCCCACTTGCTAAAAAATAAGAACTATTACCATATAGCTGTGTTACATAACCTTTATTATGGAAGCTGCATTGGCTAAGTTTTGTTTCTAGGTACAAATCAAAGTACTGATTATCACACATAAAACCCTATATGGTTTTGGTTCTGTGGGCACTGGAGATATTCAATTCCATACACAATCAGCTTATCCCATTCAAACTAGCAGAGAGAAAACATGGGGTTGGTGGTGGGGGTGGGGGTGCAGAAATCAATTCCACCCTCTGGAATATTCTGTCTGCTGACATTGGGATGACTCTCAGAAGGACAACTAAAACACTACTTTTTTGCAGAATCCTCAGAGAATATATATTATTGTTTTCTCCAGATTATGAATGTACTAGCTGGTAAATTTTTATGGGTGTTAAATTCTTGTTTTTATATTGACATTTGAATTGTTTGCTTGTTATTCTATCATGGGTGTTTTATTGTGCTAGCTGTAAACTGCTTGGATTCCATGAAGGTGGGATATGGATTTTGTTCATTGATTAATTGATTGCAAAGGAGGGGAGCTTGTAGCTTTTCAAATTTATTGAACCACAACTCCCAGTCTCCACCCCACCCCAGGGCTGCATCTGAGCCTTATGTTGAGATCTACAGATTTCCCCCCTCTGAGCTAAAAAGCAACACAGTTCCACCCAGATTTAGATTTCTTTATGATTGCAGTAGGTGTTACCTCAAAAGTAAGTCTCATATCTCATGGTCTTTTCCTGAGGTCAAAGAGAAATGGGCATCCCCTTTTTTTTCTACCTGGCACTTGACCTCAGCTTCAAG
The DNA here is from genome assembly GCF_016545835.1 of Crotalus tigris. NCBI lineage: Eukaryota > Metazoa > Chordata > Lepidosauria > Squamata > Viperidae > Crotalus > Crotalus tigris. The sequence goes on along the minus strand of NW_024100514.1, from coordinate 1,873,010 downwards.
ATCAGCCCTTTATGTAGAAGCTGATTTTCCTTAACAGAGAATGATGGAATGCAATATTAACTGTAGGACTGCAATGCTGGCTACCTGAAGTCCTTATTTTACATAGGAAGAAAACTCTTTTATTGCATGAAAAGGAATCTTGTTGCCAGTAAGCACGACCAGGTGACAATTTGCAATCACATCAACAAACCCACTGATGGAAATCAAGAGGAAGCAGGAGCACCACAGAAGTAGATTGATTCATCAAGCTGATAATGAGGCATCTGCACATATGAATTCTCTTAGTAAGATTTTGCAGTTTAATAGTTTTGCCATTTTCAAAGTGAAACTTCCTGAAAAGAGACTATAGTCATTTCTCTGGATTCTTCCTGGCTCCAGTTGTAGATAGACCATTTCATTTGACAATGTGTTCTACACTGCCCACTGAGCTGAATCCAACCTCTGTTTTAATAATAAATAAATAAAATATTGAATAATTTATTTTATTTCAATTTTTAAGATGTGAATTATATTTTTTTCTAAAGTAAAAAAAAATTGAGGGAGCTTCCACCCTCTTAAGCTATGACATAGGATAACTCTATTCATCGATTAAATTTATATGCCAGAATTTGATATAAAACTCAAATCAGAGAGGCCAAATGAAGGGCAAAATGAAACAGGGGTCTTCAAACTTGGCCCTTTTATGACTTGTGGACTTCAGCACCCAGAATTCCTCAGCCATCATGCCTGACTGAGGAATTCTGGGAGTTGAAGTCCACAAGTCATAAAAGACTCCTGGTCTATATTCTCAGTCTTGCTTGTTGTTTCAGAAAGGATCAGGGAAGACAGCTACCCATGCAGGACTATTTATTTTCCTTCTTTTGGCACTACTCACATTCCTAGATGCCATTTTAAACTGAGAACAATCAAGGGGAAGAGTGAAGTGACTCTGGCACATTGTCAGCAATAAACTCCTTCCAAAGTTTTAAGTCCTTTATGATGCTTAAGGATGCCAGTTCCTAATGTAAGCCTTGTTCATAAGTCTGTGTATTCTGTTTTTTTAAAAAACAATAATTACAATAGAACCTTTTTGTCTGACAGCTTCCTATTCCAATTTCTTTGCATGCATGAGTGCGCGCACACACACATCCTCACATTCTCTTTCTTAGCGATTGTATGAGATTTAAATATATTTTTTATCATTCTTCTAAGAACTGAAAATAATGCTCTTTATCCCCCACACTTCCTTTTATCTTCACAACAAACTTGTGAAGAAGACCAGGCTAAGAGAGGCACAGCTTTAGACCAAAATGATCCGCAGGACCACTGATTCCCTACTCTCCTTGTTCCTCCTTTGGACACTTTTGGCATTTCCTGCTATGTGCATCTCAACTGCAACTTCTGTTATTTTAGGGGTGGTGTCAGGCCTACCACAAACTTAAACCTCTAAATAGAAAGCAATGCTTGGCTCCATCTACTGAGAAAGGTATATTTTTATTAGAGGTCAAGTGTATTGCAATAATGCATAGCCAGAACTGAGATACACGGGCACCAAAATCCCTAAGTTATATTTCCCCCTTTTCCTCTCCCTAATTGTCTTTATAAACAAAGTAAATAAAAATAGCGAGTGGTCCTAAAATCATCTTGATATTTTCCCTAAGTGGGAGAGCTGAGCCTTGTCCTCCATCCAGCCAATCTCCAACCATAGTACCATACTGCAATTGTTGGCAATCTTTTTGTCATTAAGGGCCACGCTTAATGTTTTCAAGGGCTGTAATGCAAGAGCCAGTGCCGTGAGGTTGTGATAGGTACTAGTCCCACCTCAGCCACAAAAGTTTATTGGCTAACTTTGAGCCTCGTGATGGCCTAGTGGTGAAGAGTTCAATCCTAGTTAGCAGCAGATGTTTCTCTCCTAGAAAAAAAAAAGAAAGAATATCTGCTGCGAACTCTGAGTGGTGTCAGGAAGGGCATCAGGCCAGTAAATGCTCTGCTCCATCAGTCACCCTGACTCTACCTCTAAATTAAGAGATTACAAGACTATAAAAGGGAGTTTTGGGGTAGGGGGGCTGTTACATTCTCCCAACCCTACTTCCCTCACAGGGTTGTTGAATGAGGAAAAATAGGAGATGCACACCACTGAGCTCCTGAACAGCTCAACATTGCAAGAAACTGTGTCCCAGGTTCCCAGCAGTCATGATCAGAGAGTCCCAAGGCCTATGCGCACTGCAGGTGGCCTCTCCTTATCCTAGAGGTGCGTCAGAATTGTTCAAGTAGAAATTGGTTACCACAGAGACCAGCAAAATAAAATGAGCAGCGGAGGTGGGGGAGCTCAGTCATTTTGGAGAACTGATGCATTAACTCAGTGCATTAATATACCATGTGATCTAATTAAACAAGAGGCTGAGGCTACAAACACCCAGAGAGAAAAAGAAAGGGAGAAGAGTCATTAGCTTCTGAGAAAGGAAATGAACCGTCCCTCAACAGCCACAAAGATAAAGTGAAGGACAAGACAGTGCACGGAGCCAAAAGTACTGTTTTAAACCGTGCCAGCATGAAGCACAGAAAGTAGCTATTGCTTGGTTGTGACTTGTTTGAACTGAGGTAACATCTGCATTTGGAATGACATGCTGAATGGTAAACAAAACATGGAAAAGGTTGCATAACTATGCCATCAAAAGAGAAGGCAGACAATGCTACACTAATCCAGTCTCATGGTTAAGAGTTTCATGAAAACACAGCCAAAATGCAATCCACGAGATGTGTGAGCCTAGCAAGAAATTTGGGAGCAAGTAATTTTACAGGCAAATTTGATCATGACCAAACATGACACTGAGTACGCCAACAAGTCTTCCATAATCTCACAATTTCCATGGGCAAAGAAGTTCCAGTATTACCACATAAGCCAAACCCAGCAGAAGGTATACCAAAAGATTGCACTGAGGGTTCAACTAGTGCTAATTTGGAGGTCTTGTTTTCAGTAAGTCTAAGATGGTAAAAATCCTACCAGAAAGAAAAACTATTAGTTTTGTTTTTTAACAAATGATTTAACTGTACTTGAATGGTTTATAATCATTGACTATATAGCCATAGAATGACTATGACTAACAAGTAGGTAGTTTTTAAAAAGGGTTTACAATGAATTGTTCCATCTCTTCCCAGTAACAGATTCAATGCATAAGCTCTTTTTCCCTTTTCTCTTCCAAAATCATTGCAAACACTAGTATTGCATTAAAACCAATGGATATTTTCATTAATCCCCCCCCCCCCTTCTGGCTTCCTATATTTCCTCAATGCTGTTTTCAGGGAGGTGGTAATCTTCTACAGCAAATTTAGGACATGCATGAGCGTTGAAGAAGGGAGAAATAAAAACAGTAAGCTAATAAATTTGATAAATAAGTTGTCTTTCCTTTTTTATTAATGGAGATATGCATGGGATCAGAAGCCCTTTCAAGAACCAAGCAGTGCTGCTGAATGCAACCCAAAATAATTAATCTATCTGACAGGAGATTAACATAATCAGATGTAAATATTTGGATTTTCAGTGCTTATTGCAGGCAATGAAGATGAGTTATAAAGGCTGGATTGTATTTTTACTTATGTCCCATAGTCAAATCTTATGTAGATACAGAGCCAAAAACCAAGCACTTTGGCATGGCTGCTTCCAAACCTGCTAAGAAGCTTGTGCTGGAACTAAATACTTTATAGAAGTATTTGCCCTCCCAAATTAAGAAAATGAGTGAACGTATAGGTAGCTTTAGACATTAATATATCTGGCTAGGATTTAGGATAACAAGCTTCAAATCTTAACTTCCACATTAACAGCCTATCTTGATTGAATAAGTGACTAAAAGCATTGTTTTAAGATGCACTGGCCCACAATAAAAGCAAGAAGTCAGAGTCGCAAAATATTTTTTGTCTCTAATATATCTGTTGATTAATAAGAATTCCAGAGATTTACTAGAAGCAGGTGTTTAATTGGTTCTAGTAGCTGTTCTGTGCTACTTTACTTGCAAAACAACCTGGGTCCATTAAGCACCAGACAGAGGACAGAAATGGGCCTGCTGATGTAGTAAAATCAAAGACATGCAATTCATTCCTTACTTCTCTGTGTTAATCTTTAATTCATTCATATATTGTTGTAAGATTTAATTTCCCTTTATGTTTTCTTTGTCCCGTCACATAGAATTCTTCAAGGTTTTAACAAGCCTCTCTGGTAAATTTACTTATGGAAAAATATATCCAGGTAACTCTCTTGATTTGTCATTTGTATTGCCCCTTTAAATTTTAAAACCTCAACCAATTTCTATTGCATAATAGAAAGGATCTTGGAATCCAATCCATGTCCAATCCTGTGCTCAAGCAGGCAAACCCTATACCATTTCAGCCAAATGGCTGCCCAATCTCTTAAAAGCCTCCAAGGTCGGAGCACCCACAACTTCTGGAGGCAAGTCATTCCACTGATTGTTCTGTCAAGAAATTTCTCCTCAGTTCTAAATTGTTTCTCTCCTTGATTAGTTTCCATCCTTGTCCTGCCTTCTGGTGCTTTGGAGAATAGGCTGACCCTCTCTTCTTTTGTGGCAGCCCCTTAGAAATTGGAATACTGCTATCATATCACTCCTAGTCCTTCTTTTCATTAAACTAGACATACCCAATTCTCACAACCATTCTTCGTATATTTTAGCCTCCAGTCTCCTAATCATTGTTGCTCTTCTCTGCACTATTTCTAGAGTCTCAACATCTTTTTTATATCGTGGCTACCAAATCTGGATGCAATATTCCAAGTGTGGTCTTGCCAAGGCATTATAAAGTGATATTAACACTTCACGTGATCTTGATTCTATTCCTCTGTTAATGCAGCCTAGGACTGTGTTAGCTTTTTTGGCAGCTGCCACACACTGATGGCTCATATTTAAGTAGGACTCCAAGATCCCTCTTGCAGTTACTACTATTTAGCCAGGTACCACATATTCTATGTGCATTTGGTTTTTCTTGCCTAAATATAGAACTTACTTTTCTCACTATTAAATTTCATTTTGTTAGATATGGCCCAGTGTACAAGTCTGTCAAAATCTTTATGTACCTTCAGCCTGTCTTCTGGAATGTTGGCTATTCCTGCTAGCTTGGTGTCGTCTGCAAATTTGATGAGTTCCCCATCTATCCCCTCATCTAAATAATTGATGACAATATTGAAGAGTACTGGGCCTAAGACAGAACCTTCACCCCACTGCATACTTCCCTCCATGTAGATGCAGTTCCATTAAGGACTACACATTGAGTGAGGTTAGTTAGCCAGTTACAAATCCATGTGGTGGTAATGCTATCTAACCCAGGGGTCCCCAACCTATGGTCGGCGGCCCAGGAGCTCTTGGCCAGCGGGCCACAGAAATGGCTGGCCGGTGCGCGTACATGTGGGCACACATTTCTCCCTACTTGTGCTAGTGCCCGTGGCCCCATTTCCACATGTGCATGGGCGCGAATGGGGATACTAGCACAGGGCAGGTGTCTGCAGCCCGCTTGCACATGTACCACTAGCCGCCAAGGGGGGACGTGGCCATTTGTGCATGTGCACGGTGCCAGCACATGCCACATGCGCAAACGGGGCTGCTACGGTAGTGCCGCGCCAGTGTGCATGGCCCCGTCCATGCACACACACACACCAATTTTGCTCTCCTTCCCTCCGGTCTGCAAGCTTAGAAAGTTGGAGACCTCTGATCTAACCCACATTTTTCTATCTTATCAAGTAGTATTTGGTGAACATCGCATACTAAGTCATTTTCTTGGCTTGTCAGCTGTAAACCTAATTTTAATGCTATCTCCATCTTGTCAGCTAAAAATTGTTCTACACCTATCATTTCTTCAATAACATCTTTTGGGCAGTCTATCCATAGAAGCAAATATAATTACTCACATTGTTGGTATTGTGATTATTTTATGATTCCATTCTTCAAAAATCCCCTTTAGTATTTTTATTGTAATAATATTTTGCAATATTTTAAAGGGTTCTATTTGTGTGTTTATTTGTATCCTATCTTTATTATTTTTACAAATAACTCAAGGCGGCGAACATATCCAACAAACTTCCCTCCTCCTATTTTCCTCACAACAACCCTGTGAAGTGAGTTGGACTGAGAGAGAGTGAGTCGCCCCAAGTCACCCACCTGGCTTTTGTGGCTAAGGTAGGACTAGAACTCACGATATCCCACTTTCTAGCCTGGTGTCTTAACCACTAGATCAGGGGTAGGCAACCCAAAACACTCAAAGAGCCACTTGGACCTGTTTCCCACCAAAAACAAAACACCGGGAGCCGCAAAACGCTTTTGATATCTAAAATGAAGATAACACTGCATATATCCTTTTTTACCTTTATTATAGGTGTGTGTGTGTGTGTGTGTGTGTGTGTGTGTGTGTGTGTGTAATACACACACACACACATACATACATACACACACACACACACACACATTAAAAATAAAAGTAAAAATATGACTCTTGGGAACATCCATACCATTAAAACAATGATCACCAAGAGAATGCTTTAAGAGAATAAAATTACATACACACACAGGTAAAAAAAGGATATATACAGTGTTATCTTCATTTTAGATGTCAAAAGGGTCTCTCTCTCTCTCTGTCTCTCTCCCTCCCTCCCTCCCTATCTGCCCTTGGTCTGCCACTCCTCTTCCCCCACTCTCTTTCTTTCTCTCTCTCTCTCTCTCTCTCTCTCTCCCTCCCTCTCTCTCTCTTTCTCCCCCCCCCTCCTATCTGCTGCTCACCTGGCAAGCTTCAAGCTGTTGTCCAACAAGCTAGGGGTGGGCAATCTCGTCTCTTTTATGACTCATGGACTTCAACTCCCAGAATTCCTGAGTCAGCCTAGCTGGGCTAGCTAGCTCTCTCCTGCCCTTCCTGCTTCCTGCAGAGACGCAGCAAAGGGAGGAGCTCCGCCCAGAAAGCTTTCCAGCTCCTCGGAGAACACTGTGAGTGCACTCTCTTGTGTGTATATATATATATACACACACACACACACACACACACACACAGAGAGAGAGAGAGAGAGAGAGAGAGAGAGAGAGAGAGAGAGAGAGAGAGAAGCAGGGAAGCGCAATTGCCTCTCTCTGTCTCTGTCTCTCTCTGCAAAGGCAGAGGAGGCTGGGAGCCACAGGGGAAGGCTCAAAGAGCCGCACGCGGCTCCGGAGCCGCAGGTTGCCGACCTGTGCACTAGATCAAATTGGTTCTCTGTGTAATGTAATGTAAAATATGTAAATATTTACCTAAAAATGTTAAGTCCCTTCTAGTGTCGTTTTTGAAACCATGAAATTGCTTAGCTCTATTTTATCTTGTAAAAAACAAAACAATATATTTCCCATGAGAAGCTGTTTATAATTAATTTCAATATCTTACTGTAATAGTTATCTAGACCTTTCATCCATTTATAACTTTCTAGGCTCAATATCTTATTTAGCTTTTTGCTGTTTATTTCAGATTCTTTAAATTCTTATTTTTTGATTAAATTTTTCTTTTGTTCAGGATTGATGACAAACTCACCTGGCATTTTCAAGCTTGTTGTTCTGAAGGTCTCAAATAGTTTATAAAGAGCAATTTCCGAAAGTGATTAGAAAGTGAGGTTTGCAAATTTAGTATCCTTTAGAAGTCTCTGCCGTGGTTGTGAGCAAGACGGCTAATCCCATCATCTCCTGGTGATCAAACCCATGAAATACGACTGCCTATGGTCTCCTTGCCAGGAACAGCCTCCAGAGCAGATATGGGAGATCATCTATCCTCTTCTTTGTCCACAGACTTTCCAAGGAACCACTCTACTCATCAGTTTTCTGGTCTTTGCTGTAGTCACATCTTCAGTTCATCATACAGGTAGTGCTCAACTTACAACTATTTGTTAAGTGTGATTATGTGGGTATATGCATAATTTTGTATTTTTTTTTCATATTTATGTAGTGTATATCGGAGGTGGTGACCCTTTGAGAGCTATATGCAATGAAATTTCATTTTAATGTATGCCGATTAGTGTACATTCAAAGTGACAATAAAATTATTATTCTATTCTATTCTATTCTATTCTATTCTATTCTATTCTATTCTGTGACAATTCAAAGCTATGACAGAATTAAAAAGAGCGACTTACATAACTTCTCGCACGTATGACTGTCACAGATTACCAATGGACACAGGATCAAAATTTGGGCATCTGGCAACTGGCGTGCATTTGTGACACGTGCAGTATCATGATGTCATATGATTGCCATTTGCAACTTTCCTAGCTGGCTTCCAACAAAGTCAATGGGAGAAACCAGGTTTGCTTAACAACATGCGATTCACTTAATGATCATAGCAGAAAAGATTGCAAAATTGGGCACAGCTCACTTAACAAAAGCCTCACTTAGCAATGGAATTTCTGGACCTAATTATAGTAGGTTGAGGACTACCTGTATCTTCCCCAGAAGTCAAATCCAATTGTTTTCATTTCGATATTTACAGAACCATCTGGATGAAAGTTAATCATCTAAATCTCAAATCAACGGTGCATCAATTATGGCTAGCTTAATCTGCATTATTTCAAACTAAAGCCTAATAAATGTCTCCTATTTTAATTTTTTTTTTTCAATAAAGAAAAAGTACTGCTGCCTTGGGATATCTCCTCTTATTTGGTGTCTTCCACCTGTGTTTTGCTAACCAGATGCCCCAGCTCTTGAGGTCACTAGATTGGAGAATTTAATTTATTTCAATTTGTTGCGCCGTTTTGTTTTATTGTGTTCTTTTTCTCTGAAATCTATTTTAGTGATTACTTTTACAGGAAAACCAATTCCAAAAACCAGCTAGCAGTAAATAATGGAAATTAAAATTACACCAATAAGGCATCCTTTCTCTGGGCCATAATTCTGAATTCATAACCTGCTATTAAATATATTGAACAAAATAATCTTTTTGAGTTATAATGACCAGATTATGAATATGGTAACGTTAAGGTCGAGGATAAAGGATGCGACACTATCACGTACTTGTATTACTGATGAAAATTTGATTGTATATTATTCTGCTAAATAAACCACAGGGACATGGTTTAGGAAAAACACTGAGGAATGAGAAAGGCCACCTAATAGGGTGATCAAGCAGCCCTTTTCAGTTCTCAGTAGACCAGTGTTTCTCAACCTTGACAATTTTAAGGCATGTGGACTTCAACTCCCAGAATTCCACAGCCAGCAATGCTGGCTGTGGAATTCTGGGAGTTGAAGTCCACATGCCTTAAAATTGTCAAGGTTGAGAAACACTGCAGTAGGCAGTCCTCATTTTCATCCTTCCCATTTTGGCCTTTGAAAGAGGTAAAATTACAGAGCAAAGGGGATGTGGACTCCAGGGCCAAAGCAATCTCTCTCTTCCCTCCCCCCCACTTTATATGCTTTCAAGCTGAAACCCAAATCTTTGGTACATTATTTTAATGTGCATATAAGGCAACAAGACAGTCTTTCTTCTTGAGGCCCAAGGCCAGGTGGGAATGTGAGACAGCAATAATCAGCAAAGAGACGCAGTTTAAGTGGGAAGAATCAATTTTCTTTTTCTGCTTCTTCCTGCGTAGATCCTGATCAAAATGAGTCCTTTGGGAATGTGGCAGTATAAAAATAAGCAGTATTACATAAATAAAAATAAGACACCTGCATATTCAGAAAAAGAATACTCAGGCTAAATGTTAAGTTGACCAACGGACACATAAGCTGGGTTTCTACATCACTCTATGTAACCATATTTTATTTTGCTGAATATGTTGTAAGTTATCAACAGTGGTTTTGCAATCACAATGGATTTATGCATCACACTAAGCCAGTGGTTCTCAACCTTTCTAATGCCGCGACCCCATAATACAGTTCCCCATGTTGTGGTGACCCCCAACCACTTATACATCACCGGGTGCCAGGGGCGTGGCCAAAGAAAAGGGGGGGGAAAATGGCAGTCAGCCTTGTTTGGTGACCCCCGTGAAGTGGTCGTTCGACCCCAAATGGGGTCCCAACCCACAGGTTGAGAACACTGCACTAAGCTAAAACCAAACATATTTCCCAAGAACCTTCCTTAGCCCAAGTAATGATATCCAATGCAAATATTCTCTTTTAAAGGAAAACACTGATAGGAAAAAAATGGTAGGAATGCTTCAGTAGATGCTACAACTGGCAACTGGTTGGCCTAAATTCTGAAGCTGTTATCAATTGTCTGGATTATAATCACGTTTATTTAATTTGAACACAAAAGGACATTGTGGATATAGGCCACCTTTAATTCCTTCCATAAAGTCACTCACACCTTGGTCATCTTCCATCTGGACTACTGCAATGTATCTACATGAGTACTCTTGAAAAGTATCTGGAAGTTTCACTTGGTGCGGATTGCATGAGCAATCTTGGGTGCCCCAAGAATGGCACATGTAACACCTCTGCTGCACAAAATGCATTGAATGCCAGTTTGCTTCCAGGTCCAATTCAACGTGTTGGTTATGACCTTTAAAGTCCTACATGCCAGACTACCTGCGGAGTTGTTTTTGCCCCATTACTTTACATTACATCCCACTTACTCAGGCAGGGCAAGTATGTTGCAGACCCTATCAGTTAAAGAATTCTGATTGGCAGGGTCCAGGAAGAGAGCTTCCTCTGCCATTGTCCCCAACCTATATGGAACATTCTCCCCAAATGGCAAAACAGGCCCCCGACTCTCCTAGCCTTTCATAGCTGCTTGAAGACCTGGCTCTGCTACCTTGCTTGGGGCTCACAGAAGAGCAGCTAGCCACGGGGCTGGTTAGCACCCTGAAGCTCCTCCCCTACCATTTTACTTTTAATTATTTTATTCCTGATTTAATTGCTTTTATTATAGAATTTATATATAGCTTTTATGTTTTTTTGTAGTTGTTTGAACACTGCCCAGAGTCATTCCGTGAAGGAGACGGGTGGTTGCTACATATGATAAATAATGTGTGGAACTATCAAGGAAATAATTAAACCTTCAAGGGCTGCAAGACAGTTTAGCCAATCAAATGAATGCAAGATTTCTACTCAAAAGTGTTTCTGAGGAAAGCACAGGGCACAAAGAAAATCTAGAAAAGAAGTTGCCAATCAAGTGCCCTCCAATTATTTGACTACACTGGCTGGAGCTTTTGATTTTATAAAGAAGTCGTAATCAAAAAGTGTGTTTCTTTTAGTTACGGTAACTTGAAAGGTTTCCCTTTTAAAGGAAATTCAATCACAAACTAAAACATCCAGCTCAAAAGCAATCAACATAGCAGGAAGGTGTTAGACTAGTTTATATTTAGAGAAATTCTCTTTTGGCTCTGACCCAAAAAACGTTACACCCACCAATCTTAAGCTGTGTGGCTGCAGAAGGAACAAAGCAACAACAGTTCCCATACAAAAGAAAACAGAGTGGGTACTGAGTGATGAGTCAGAGAGAGGAATTCTCCAAATTCCACTGCTGTTGGGCCTGTCAATGAAGACTAGAAAACCAACGTAGCAGCCTCTCTTTTAATATCGTTTCAGATTTTACAATGCAGGTTTATAATCCTGATTACTTTTAATTATGTGCAATTGGATCAGGGTCAACTACATACATTTTCTCCAGGAGGATCTGTTCTCAACTTGGCCTTTCAGATCTTCCAAAAGTGCACCACAGCCCTTGAAATTGAATCCATCCACCTGGGTGCTGGTTGTCTTCTTCTCTTCCTTTCTATCTTTCATTAAAGCCTTCTTCATTAATGCCTTCTTCAAGGAGCTACTGTGTTTCCCCCAACATAAAACCCGGTCTTTTTTTTTTTTGTGCCTCCAAAAGAGGCAATGGGTCTTATTTTTTTTGGGGGGGGGGGTGTCTTTTCCACTCACCTTGCAGCACCAACAGCCCCACCCAGCCAGCCCACTTCTGTGGCTGAAGGAGCAGCTTCATTCTGCAGCTGAGAATGGAGCTCCGGCCTGTATTTCGCAGTCACAGGCCTTTTGGAAAGGCCTCTGTGGCAGAGAACCGAGCTATGGATTGAATCCATAACTCAGTTCTCGGCTGCAGAGGCCTTCTGGAGTAAGTCTTACTTTCAGGAAAACAGGGTAGGTCTGAAGTAGGATCGTTTGAGCCGAATACTTTGTACCCTTAGTGAGAACTCTGGATTGATTTGTTCAATGATCCATTTGTTTGTTTTTTGGCTACCTATAGCATTCTCAGGTATCTTCTCCAACACCAAAGCTGTCAATGTTCCTTTTATTCTGCTTTTTCAAAGTCCATATACTTGTGATACCAATCAGGAAATAAACTACTACTCATATTAGGCAGCATTTACACACCTTGTTACTCCTGTAACAAAAGTAGCCCCCAGGTATCTAGCTAGAAAGTTTTTCAAAACATGGTAATCTGTTATTCTTTCAGATTATTGACTAATATAGACTAATATATAATTATTCAATATATTGAATAATTTAGGCATAAGCAGGCAGATAAACTAATATCTGGATCGGATTAGCCTGTGCAATCTCTCTCTCAAAGCACAGCTAGGTGGGCCTGCTGGTTTCCAGAGAATCTCCAGCAAATGAAGTAGCAGAAGAGATACCTGGAGGAAAAAAGAGAAACTCCAACTGGATACTGGTTAAAATCTTTTCCTTCTGATATAATTCATAGCAATAGAAGTGCCTATTTCTCTACTCTTTTGTTTTCTGAGTATCAGCCAAATGCTTTGTTTATGGTAATTTGATCTCTCCTAGACAGGAAAGATCTAGGGGAACTGACCTGGATGACTGAGAATCTCCACAGACCAGTGGTGGTGAACCTATGGCATGCGTGCCAGAGGTGGTACTCGGAGCCCTCTCTGTGGGCACGCACGCTGTCACCCCAGCCCCACTTCCCCCTGCGGCCCCCTCCTCACCAGCAGCCCCTCTGGAGGAAATTTGCCCTCAGGTGCGGCCCACATACTGCAGCGCAGCCAAGGACATAGGATGATGCTGCGGGGTGCGGGCGGAGGGCGTGGCTGCCATGGTACTGCAGGTCTGCCTGGGCGATATCTGCGGCGGGCCATGGAGGCGGTGCGTGGCCCTGCAGGCAGGTGGAGCAGGGGGCGGGTGGGGGTGGAGCAGGCAGGGCAGGCGGGAGGCAGAACAGGGGTGGGTGGCAGTTTTTGGGCACTCGGTCTCTAAAAGGTTCACCATCATTGCCATAGACATTTGGATCCAGGGAAAAATTTACAGGATCACTATAAGGAGTGCTCCTGAGACATACTGGATAAAGTTGCTTGTCTTTGCATTGAACTGAATGCTAGTTTTGCAGATCACATGCAGTTGACTAAGCCATGATCTTGTGTTATCTGGGAGGAGTTTCAGCCTCTAGCCTTGAGGAAATGAACAGGATCTTTAATACTGATGAGGGAGTAGTTCCACGCACTCTGAAAAAAGTGGTCACTGGATTAATTGGATTTGGTGATTTTTATCCTGCTTCAATCTTCCCTTAGCTGTGCTTGTTGACTGCCTTTGGCAGATCTTGATGCTGTTAGTCTATCTGTCCTGATCCTCTTTGATGTTTCAGCGGCTGTCAATATTTGACCATGATATCCTGGATTGGCTCAGAGAGTTGAGAGTAGGATATATGGTATCATCTTCATCCTCCAAGGTTGATCTCCACACCCCACTCCTGCAAGGGTGGTTGCAACCCTGTTGCCCTTCAAAAAGACTGTAAAAAAAAACAACACCTGGCTATTTCCTTGGCATTGTGCTCAGGATGCATAGAGCTCTAATTTGAGTGCTTTTTGGAGAAATAGTGAACACTTCCCAAGTTCCTCAATTAGAGAATTATTTTTTAAAATTGGATTGGAAGCTCATGGTAGTTTTAGAGATGCAAAATGGTGTTTTAATTGGCCAGGAAGACCTATATGGTCAAGGATATTACTTTGAGGCTACATATCAATGCTACAGACCAAAACAATAGTCTTTCTTCTCATCTCTTCATACGACAGACTATATCAGTCTAAAGAAAATGCTAATAATTTTTGTCTTTAAGAAAACTGCTATTAAAAGCTCAAATGTAGGTACAACTGAATTACAACCCTTAGCACAGTGCATCACCATCGTCTGTCTAGATCAGTGTTTCTCAACCTCAGCAACTTTCAGAGATGTAGACTTCAACTCCCTGAATTTCCTAGCCAGCATCCTGGCTGTGGAATTCTGGGAGTTGAAACTTACACATTTTCTCCAGTTCTTTCTCTTCTTTTCTGCTATCTCAAAATACTGCAGTGTCCATTATCTTGAGTTGTTTTGTCTTTCTTATTGACAATTGTTAAATCTGAGGTGTTATGTGGCAGGTGTTTGAATTCTAAAATCCCAGAGCACTTTACCTTCATTTTATATTACTTAGTGTATTTTGTGATTCCCACCACTTCTTGCTTGCAGACAAATATTTTTTACAGATATTCCAATGCATCACTGTTGCTACTTTGTTTTGATGCTGTAGTCAGTCTGTGGGGTCTTCTTGCGGCAGCTAATTAGGTGGTCCACTGTTTCTTCAGCTTCTTTGTAAAGGCGGCATTTGCTGTTTGTTGCTGTCTTCTCAATTCTGTTTTTGCCTGCATTTGTTCTTGAGGCCTGGTCTTAACCAGCCAGAATTAGCCCTGTTTCTTCAATTTTCCTGCTCTTAGCTGTTTCCAAGTCTTGTTGTTATATTCCCTGCCTGCTTTTTTTTAATCTACTGTCCATGTAATACTTTGCTTTGCCATGCCTCTTTTTCATTCTTCAATTGGTCTTTCCTGTAGGCCAGTTTGGTCTCTCCAGTATTCAATAAGCTTTCGTGGCATACTACCTTCAGTACATCTTCTTCATTGTCCTTCAGATATTCTTCCAATGCCCTTGCTTCTTCTTCAAATATCGGTGTACTTGTTAACATTCCACACTCTCTAGTAAGTAGGCTCTGTCAACAACAGTGGAGTTTGGACTTTAAAATTTTCTTCACTCTCATAATGTATCCACTTCTAAGCTTCTTGACTTCAGTGTTCTTGATGTTGTCAGCTTGAAGGATGCCCAGGTATTTGTAGTGATTTTCTTTATCCAGACTCTTGATATTTCTATATAGGGCATCCTGATACTTCCAATTTTCAATATTTTTCCCCTTTGATAGTAAGGGTGGCACATTTGTCCGGTACAAGCTCTACTGCAATAACTTGGATGTATATACGGATAGTGTTCAGCAGTGATTCTATTTCACATGGTGTTTTCCCATATAACTTCAGATTGTCCATGCAAAGGAGGTAAGATAGCCTGACAGATGTTTTTAATGTTTGATAGCCATGGCCTGACTTGTTCAGTACTGTTGGCAAAGGAATCAATGAGATGACAAACAACAGTGGTAATAGTGATTCTCCTTGAAAGACTTCTCTCTTGATATTAACTTCTCCCAATCTATCACCATTGATCAGCAACTGTGCCTTCCACTGATCTTTGCACAAAGCTTCTAATGTTTCTACTGGTGCCTGTTATTTCTAGGCACTTGATTAGCCAATCATGTGGTATGGAGTCAAATGCTTTCTTGTAATCATTCCAAGCTACATTCAAGTTCATCTTCCTTCTTTTCAAATTTTCCAAAGTCATTTTGTCAATTAAGAGCTGATATTTTGTTCCTCAGCTGTCTGGGCAGTTTCTGCTCAGACAGAAAGAGCTTGTTTTCAACTAGATGCTGTTTGACTGCATCAATTACCACACCAATTAGCAATTTGAAAGAGTTTGGTTAGCAGGTAATAGGCCTTAGTTGCCTGGTGCTGCCCCTTTTGTTGGATCTTTCATTATCAGGTAAATTTTTGCCAATGTTAATCAATCTCAATTTCATCTCCTTGCAATGTTGTTAATTGCTTGAAGATGAGTTGATTCAGATCAATTAAAACTATACAGTTCATCTCCCCCTGGTGCTGACCAATTGTTGATTTTCCTTGCCCTCTTCTCCACACCATTTCTTTCATTTCAGCTTCTTTTTTACTCTTATCCACTTCCCTTATCCAGGCTGCATTCTTATTATTATTAAAATGTTTATTGCCAGGCTCTCTGAGAAGTTATCAAGTTTTGTATGCAAAAGGTCCCACATCCAGTCCTTGGCATCTCTAGCTAAAGAAGATGATGCAAAGCAGGTAAAGGAGATCCAGAAGGAGCGTTGGCTTACCTGAACGCCTCTTCTCAGCATGATGATGAAGAATCCACCAATGGGTTATTTCAGTCCTCCTGCCCAATCAGACTAAGTTGTCAAGTTGTCACGCCCCTCGACTTGAACCTCCCAGTTTCAATGACAACAGTTCGACGTGATGACTCTCAGAACAGGTACAAGGAAAAAAACAAGCCCCTGGCATGGACCTAACTGACCTCTAGAGGGGAGGGTGTGGATTCTTCATCATAATGCTGAGAAGAGGCGTTCAGGTAAGCCAACGCTCCTTCTCCGGCATGATGACTGAAGAATCCACCAATGGGACGTACCAAAGCTCCTGGAATCCCTATGGGAGGGAGTCAGTTGGGGCCTGTGATCCTGATGTTGGCACTACCTGTTGGAGGATTCGTCTACCGAAGGCGGCCTCAGCCAAGGCAAATTTGTCCAAACGGTAATGCCTAATGAAAGGGGAAGGCGAGGACCATGTCGCCGCCCTGCAAATATCCTCAATGGATGCTTGAGTTGCCCACGCCGCCGATGTGGCAGCACTGCGGGTGGAGTGAGCCGTCATATGACTAGGAACGGGCAGGGCAAGAAATATGTATGCCCCTGCAATGCAAGCCCTGATCCATCTACCTATGGTGGAGGCAGATACCTTTTGGCCCATGGATGAAGGCTGAATGGATACAAACAGGGCTTCAGACTTACAGAAGGCTGCCGTACACTTGATATAACAGCGCAAGGCTCTCCGTACATCCAATGAGTGCCATTGCCGTTCCAAGTCATGTGACGGATGGGGACAGAAGTCTGGGAGAATAACCTCCTGTGATCTATGGAACACTGTGTTTATCTTAGGAATAAATGAGGGATCTAACCTAAGAACCACCCTGTCCTCGTGAAATGTGCACAGGTCTTTCCTGATCGATAAAGTGGCCAGTTCCAATATGTGCCTGGCGGAGGTAATAGCTATCAGGAAGGAGACCTTAAGTGACAAGAACCGCAAGGAACATGTTCTAATGGGTTCAAATGGTGAAGAGGTTAGTACCTGAAGAACCCGGGGTAGCTCCCAGGAGGGATACCTGTGAACCACGGGAGGTCTGCTATTGGTGACTCCCTTAAGGAAGGAGTGGATTGTAGGGTGCTGGGACAAAGACTCTGAAGAGTCCAGGAAAGCACCGTGGAGAGAGCCACTAGCTGTCTACGAATGGTGTTGGGCGACAACCCCTTGTTGACTCCCTTCCAACAACGTTTGGAATGGTTACCTGGGACAGACGCACATGATTCTTGTCACACCAGTGACAGAAGTTCCTCCACGCATGATCGTAAATACGATTAGTCACTGGTCTCCTGGCAGCCTGGATCATGTCAATCACCCCTGACGAATATGACTCCTGAGTCAGGGTGCGGCGTTCAAGTGCCAGGCGGGCAACTGTAGCCATTGGGGGTCTGGATGTTGAAGATCCCCCTGCGTTAACCATATGCGACTGTTGGGGATCCTCCATGGAGCTGAGGTGGAGAGGCCCACCAGGTCTGCGAACCACGGTCCTCTGGGCCAGTGAGGTGCAATAAAGATTAATTCTGCCTGCTCCTCCAGGATCTTCCTGACAACTGCTGGAAGCAGAGGCAGCGGGGGAAAGGCGTACAAAAGGCCCTGTGGCCACTGGCTGCATAGGGTGTCTGTCCCCTCCGCTCCCCGAGAGGGGAAGCGAGAAAAGAATCTGGGCAGCTGGGTGTTCTCCGGCGAGGCGAACAGGTCCACGATTGGATGACCAAATCTGTCCGAAACCTCCCTGAAGATATCCAGGTGTAACCTCCACTCCGAATGGTCCACTATCGACCTGCTGAGGAAGTCTGCCTGACGATTCGCCTCTCCCGAGATGTGCTCGGCCCTGATGGAAAGCAGGTTGCTCTCTGCCCAGGAGCCCAATGCTCGAGCTTCCGTCATGAGTGACCTGGATCGAGTGCCCCCTTGCCGATTCACGTGAGCTTTTGCAGGCATGTTGTCTGTTAGGACCAGCACATGTTGCCTTCTGAGCACTGTTTGGAAATGCTTGAGAGCCAGATGGATCGCTCTGAGCTCCAACCAATTTATGCTGGGCCTCAGGTCTGTCCGTGACCACTGACCCTGAGCCATCTGGGTTGGGAAGTGTGCACCCCAACCAAAGAGACTTGCTCCATGGTCACACTGATATGACAAGGCTCCTTGAAAAGAGTCCCCTTGTGAATGGCCAAGGATGTCGATCAGCCGAGAGACACACCTGGCGAGGGACGCGCACCAACTGATTGGAGGTACTGGTGTGTTGTCTCTGGTATGGAAGCAGAAACCACTGGAGGGTCCGGGCATATAGTCGGGCCCACGGCACTATCGCTATGCAGGATATCAACTTCCCCAGGAGCTGGGAAAGGAGAGCCAATGACACTGCCCTGCTCCTGCGTACCCTGAGTGCCAGGTCTCTGATGCTCCTGCGCCGTTCCTCTGACAGATACATGTGACAAGAGTCCGTGTCTATTACTGTGCCCAGGTATAACAGGCAGGTTGAGGGAGATGTCTGGCTCTTTTTGAAATTTATCAAGAACCCATGGTTCTGGAGAGTCCTGATTGTGAAGGCCAAGTCCGACTGGGCAGTCGTGACTGAATGTGATTGGATCAGTATGTCGTCCAGGTAACAATGGACACACACCAGGACCAATCTCAAATGAGCTGCCAGCACCGCCAGGATCTTGGTGAAGACCCTGGGGGCGGAGGAAAGGCCGAATGGTAGGGCCCTGTACTGGAAGTGGTGGTTGAGATAACAAAACCGCAGAAACCTGAGATGCTCCGGGAGGATGGGAATGTGCAGATATGCCTCTGTTAGATCTATCGAGGTCATGAGGTCTCCTTGCCTGACACTGCCCAAGATGGAATGGAGTGTCTGCATTTTGAACCTCCGGTACTGGAGGTGGAGGTTCAGACCTTTGAGGTCGAGGATTGCTCTCCATCCCCCTGAGGATTTGGGGACTACAAATAGAATGGAGTAATATCCCCGTCCCACCTGGTTCAGGGGAACCTCCTCTATGGCCTTGATACTCAGTAAGTGTCTAATGGCATCCTCCATGAGCCCTCTTTTTATTGGGTTTCTCATGGCTGGACAAGAGACAAAATGGTCTATGGGTGTGGATTTGAACTCCAGGGACAGGCCTTCTCTTATGGTGCGCAGAACCCAGGAGTCTGTGGTCGTGTTTTCCCATTGGCGGATGAAAAGAGTGAGTCTGCCGCCAATGGGGGGAGTCCCCCCTAAGTCACTTGGTGCGACAGAAGGGACGACCCCCTCTGCCATGAAAGGAAGACTTGTTCTGGGTCTGATACCGGGATCGGTCCCTATAGTTCGTCCTATCAAATGTACGTTCTGTTTTGGGAGCTGGAGGCTGGTAGGATTGTCCCGTCTCTGCCACAGCTCCAGTCCGAAAGGACTGACAGCGACCATAGGGGAGGAAGCACCTGCTAGCTCTCCTAGTCAAATGAGAGATGACTTTCTGCTTTTGTTTATTTTCAATGAGATATGGAGTCAATGCCTCCCCAAATAATCTGCCTCCCTTGAAGGGGGCGGTGGCCGCTCGCCACTTGTGTTTGCTCTTGGCCCTCCAATTTTTAAGCCAGAGTAGCCTCCAAGCAACTACGCTGGAAGCCATTGCCCGGGCCGAGTGTTTGACGGAGTATAAGGAGACATCTGCCATATACTCAGACGTCGCTATGAGTTTGGTCAGGTCCTGGTGGATCCTGACCTCCTCCAAGGGAATTCTGTTCTGTAACTGTCTAAGCCAGGTAAGGGAGATTCTAGCAAAGAATGAGGTGGAGGTTGCCGCCTTTGCTGCCCATGCAGATGCCAGGTGAACTTTGCGCAATGCTAGTTCAGATTTCTTGTCTTCTGCCTTAAGGGCGTCCGGAACATCTGCTGGAAGACTGGCTGCTGAGAAAAGTGGAGCTAGGGATTCATCCACTTTGGGCACCTCCAATAAGCCCGTCAAAGTTTGGGCCATGTCCACAATCTTGCGCTCAGCCGCTCCCTGGGATGGCTGAGCTGCCGGTGATTCCCATTGTCCCTGAATGTTCTTCAGGAATAAAGGGGGGACAGGGTATTTGTAGGTGTCTAACTACTGGTTCAGCGAACAGGGGATTCGTGTCCTGAGCAGTGGAAGATTGTGGGGTGGGGACCGGATCAGAGGTGAGCTTACCCACTGCACAGGCCCTGCGCAGCAAAGAAGGAAAAAGAGATGTATTGAAGAGCTCTGCCATGGGCTGGGAGTCATTTGTAGGCTCCTCGCAATCCGACCACCGGTCCGTACCATCATCATAATCCAAAGCGTTGGAAGAATCGGATTCAGGAAAGTGGGATGGCGAGACCATGACGATATGACCGAATGTAGGTTGTGATGAGGTAGTGGGCGCTGATGAGGGCCCCGGTATGGGTGACGTTTGATGGTGACCCGATGATGCCATGGCTTGAAAAACCGCCTGCGATATCCATGATTGTAGCTGGTCTCTAAGAAACGGCTCTAGCGGAGGTCATAACCCCGCAGCAGTCGGTGTGAATGTCACTGTGGGTGCCGTTGAAGGTCCTGGCAGATCGAGGTCCTACCCCAAAAGGGGTGGCCCTCCCTGACCAAAGGTCTGAATTGAGAGTTGCTGATGCTCACGCTCCGTTGACCACGCCCTCGATGAAGTCAGTAGATGCGCTCCTGCCTCAGGGGCTGCTGGTGGGGGGAGCGGAGGTGTATGTCCTTGTCCAGCTGACAAGCGTTGGGCCCGGGAGAATTGCTTCTCCAGGGCTCTGTGCGTGCGATCGGCCTGCTTGTCGCTTGCCTTACTAGTCTTCCTGCCGTATTTGGATTTCGCTTTGGCCTTTCCCTTAGGCACTTCTGGAACCAGAAATGGCTAGGTTGGATTGGTTGTCCATGTCCAAAAGCTGTGGCTCAGTGAGGTCTGCCATGGCAATCGAGAGGTGTCCCAGATGAGGCTCTGGAACTGACTTGCTCTGCAAGAGATGTCAGGTGCCCCCCGTGGAGGGACTGACTGCATGTGGATTAACGTGAGCTGGCCCACTGGCTAAGCCGGGCTCACGCTGGGCGCCACAAAGCGCTCATCACCAAGGCAAAGGGCAATCCGTATGCCAGTCCTGAGGCCAAAATAGTGACGAAATCACACGCGTCTCACAATAGTGGCAATGGTCAGGTTCTGGCAGGCAACTATTAGATGCAGAGTGGCAGATACTAAGGCAATGTTAGGCAAGCAGGACCTGACAGACCTTCTTGTCAGCAAGGTGATAGGGATCCACAAATCTTGTTGTGATTGTGATGTCTTATTTCAATTGGAACAGTACATCCAAAAGACCTAAACTTAAAACTAGATTGAGTCCAAAATAATTATATATGTATATCTATATTTATTTATATATATAAGTTTTAAATTGGTGTGAAAAGAGCATGCAAAATGGTGTCCGAGGCTGGGAGACAATTCTGGAAGCTTCCCTGTGGAAAGTTACTGCCTCGCAAAATGGCGGACGCCCTGAACCCAGGAAGGGGGGGGGGGAAATCTGACGATCGAAACTCTGATTCGATCTATGACAAGGAGCTACAATGATTCTAGACACTCCCAGGTCTTAGAGATTGAAGGGAGAAAATTAAGCAGTTCGCGCCTAACAGCTGCTTGGCGCGACGGTGCTCACAGCGCTTTAGCAAGGCCTCCTTCGTTCCAAAAGGCAGCCGGAGCAAAGAAAATTAAATTATTCCACTTGTCCCCTGCAGCGCTCGCAATGCTCTCTATTCAGCCTGTCAGCCGGCCGAAGAGGCTTCGGCAAGAAGCTGGAGGCTGAATAGACTCAAAATGGCAGCCATGAACGATGGAGTGCTGACCGAGTCCAATCAGTAGAATAAGGCCATGTGGCCTCAAAATGGCGGCCGCAAGAGGGACTGGAGGCCTCTGCAAGGGAAGTGGGAAGAAACTCAGCTGAGCTATAAGGAGAAAGAATCACCCCCCTCCCGTATCTAAAAAGGTGCTGGGAAAGAAACTCAGCTAACAGCTGAGTTTAGGGAGAAAACAGCCACCCCCCCCCTTAATGTTGAGAGGAATACTTCTTTCCTCCCCTGTTTAAAAGGGAATAGGGGCCAGAATCCCCTGTAAAGGGAATAATCAGAGGCTAGAAGCCTCTAATTCTCTAATTCAAAGAATCCACTAATGGGTTTACTATAATTTAGTCTAACCTGCCATACAAACAAACCTGAGAGTCAAGTTATCACGTCCTCATGGGCGAAAGACTAAGATGAAACTGGGAGGTTCCAGTCAAGGAGGGGCGTGACAACTTACAACTTAGTCTGATTAGGCAGGAGGACTGAAATAACCCATTGGTGGATTCTGCAGTCATTATGCTGGAGAAGAGTCAATCCTAATAAATGACATTGAGTTGGATAGATCTGTGGTCTGATTCAGTTTAAGACAATTTCCCATCCTCTTAAAGACTGTTTGACCATAATCAAATCACTTACATTTGGGTATTAAAACAATACTTTTTGTGTAAGTGGTTTGAAGATACCAGATGTTGCAGTTGCAAGCTAGGGCATTGTGCCCAAAGAAACAAGCCAAGAACAGCAGTTCAGGATCTGGAGTGCAAACTCAGTTGCTTGATGTCATCAGGCAGAGGGACGAGGGAAAGAAAAACTCTCCATTTATGGCAAGCAGTGGTTTGGTTTTTTCCACTTCCGAGTGTTTGTGCAGTCCTTTCCCCACCCCGATCCCAAATTACACACAGACAATCAACTCTCCAAAAAGTGACATTGAGAATACATTGTTTTAAAAGACAAAAAGTAAGCTCCTTTTCTCTGAAAGCATTTTTACAGGATTGATTTGTGTATTTTAAAAGAGATTCATTTATGCCCTTTGCCATGTATTTCTCTAGCTTAAAGTCCAAAAGGTTTTATAGATTCATTCTAAAAAAAATAAGATTCTGAATTATTCTACCACTTACATTAGGTTTGCTTCCCTTCTGTTAATTATAAAAGAGCAAATTAAGTATATTTTAGGGTTTCATATGAATGTGCTAATTTGTATTTTTATTGATCTTAACCACTTTCTGAGTTTGTTCTTAACTAAGAAACTAAAAACAGAGGGCCTCATGCAGCTGAAATGTGTTGGCAGGTAGATTCACGAGAGAAATTTTAAAGGCAAAAATGATCAAGTCACTTCAAACAGGGGATATCTGGAATACAGAACAGATAATTTCTTTCTATGAAAAGCCGCAGGCACAAATTTAGTCTGTTCTCAAGGTGTGCTGCAAGCTGTACTTAGTATATTCACAAAGACACTGTGGTTTTATGGCATCATGGCATCTGGCTCTCTCAATTCCTGGCAAATAGATGGGGAAGAAATGGAGGTAGTGACAGATTTTATTTTTCTGGGCTCCAAGATCACCTCAGATGGGGACTGCAGCCAAGAAATTAAAAGTCGCTTGCTCCTGGGGAGGAAAGCTATGGCAAATCTAGACAGCATACTAAAAAGCAGAGACATCAACCTGCTGGAGAAGACTCCTGCGAGTCCCTTGGACTGCAAGGCGTTCAAACCGGTCAGTCCTAGAAGAGATCAACCCCGACTGCTCTTTAGAAGGCCAGATCCTGAAGTTGAAACTCAAATATTTTGGCCACCTAATGAGAAGGAAGGACTCACTGGAGAAGGGCCTAATGCTGGGAAAGATTGAGGGCAATAGAAGAAGGGGACGACAGAGAATGAGATGGCTGGATGGAGTCACTGAAGCAGTAGGTGTGAACTTAAATGGACTCCAGAAGATGGTAGAGGACAGGTAGACCTGGAGGAACGTTGTCCATGGGGTCGCGATGGGTCGGACACGACTTCGCAATTAACAACAACAACACTGTGGTTTTAGCGGCTTCTATCAGCAGATCCCCTCACGATCTTTTTCAGTCTCTGAGGTTATCATACTCAACAGTTAATCTTCATTTCCACAATTTCATACTTTAATGCTTGCAAAAACAAAGGGGGGATACTATCTGTATTGCAACTGAACACTTGAGCATCTTAAAGATCATTTAAAAATAAGTTTTTAATCATTACAGTTATGAAGTGGTGGTTAAAAGATAGTGTAGGTCAGGGGTAGGCAACCTTGGTTCTTTTATGACTCCTGGACTTCAATTCCCAGAATTCCTGAGCCAGCCATGCTGACGAGAAAGGGAGAGGTTTCCAAGCTAAGCCATGCTGGCTCAGGAATTCTGGAAGTTGAAGTCCACGAGTCAAAAAAGAGCCAAGGTTGCCTACCCCTGGTATAGGTGGTTCTTGCTGAAAAGTGAGCACTCCTCAGAGTTCCAGCCATTGCAGCATCCCTTGGTTCACAGGACCGCCATTTGCAGCCTTCACTGGCAGCTTCCAAGAAACAAATCAATGGGGAAGCTGGCAGGAGATCACAAATGGTGACCCCCCCCCTTGATGTCCTCTTAACAACAGCACAGGATTTGTATAACAATAGCAGCTGGAAGTGCTGAACCTGCCATCACTAAGCAGTGCAGTCACATACAGATAGTCCTTAAGTTACAACAGTTCATTTAGTGACTGTTCAAAGTTACAACATCACTGAAAAAAGTGACTTATGACCATTTTTCAGTTACGACTTTGCATCCCCAGGGTCACATGATCAAAATTCAGATAGTTGGCAATTGGATCATATTTATGACAGTGGCAATGTCCTGGGGCCATGTGATCAGCTTTTGCAAACTTCTGACAAGCACAGTCAATAGGGAACCCAGATTCACTTAATAACCATGTTACTAACTTAACAAATGCAATGATTCACTTAACAACAGTGGCAAGAAAAATCATAAAATGGGGCAAACTCACTTAACAAATGTTTCACTTAGCAACATATATTTTGGGCTCAACTGTGGTCGTAACTTGAGGACTACCTGTATAGCATTGCCCTTTACAATCGCATTGCTGTCATTAACTGAGGGTTAACTGTAAACTTTAGTGAAAACTTTGCATCCAGAAGTCAGAGCTTTGGATCTGCCTTTTTTTCATGAGAGTAACAAACCAAAACTAAACAAAGGCACACCATGTACACAGGATACAAATTCTGGATTTTTATGATACACAATTTAGGCTACAGGGCAAAATGGGAAATCTAAACACAAGACAGCCTCTGCCTCTGCCAATAAGAACAAGAGTTACCCCCCTCTTCTCCACACACACACTCTGTTTTAGCATTCTAAGGCAAAGGATACTCATAAGTTGCTGTGAACTCATTGGTTTAGGATTTGGACATACAGCCCTTCCTTACAGCCCACAACTACTGCTGTCCTTTGCATTCCTATAGGATGACCCCTCTGCTGCTGTTCAGCCACAATTCATTCCTGGGATGGTATTTCATTTCCCTCTTTGTTGCAGTAGTTAGAGTGCAGACCTTAGAAGCACAACATCCAATTTTTAGGCAAGGTCCAAACAATGAGGAGGAGGCAGCCTTTTTTGAAGGTACCAGAACAGGCTTCTGGGGCATCCTTAGCAACACATGTGTGTCTATGAAGAACTTCTCTCAGATACATGCAAATAACACATAAAATCCCTCCCCTGCTCTAGACACACATTTTCCAAATTTTCCCCTTCCTAATCGCTTTGCAAAGTTACAAACCCACACTCAGCATTCTCCCCTTGAGACACAGGGAGTGATTTTCACAGAAGACAAGCTGGTAAAAATACCTCCAGAAGGACTATCTTTGTTGGCAAAAATGGAAGGATTCTAACCTCAATACGGGTAGGAGAAAGGGAACATAAGGCTCCCTCTTATCTCCACGGGGACCAAGGCAAAATAGCTCAGCTTGCAAAACAAACCTATTGGTAGCTGCTTCCTAGCAGTCAAAGAGGGCAGGCTGTCCCACCACCAACAAAAGGGGATGGCTGAGAATCAGGCCACATTCTCGAATCTGGGCAGAGTGCCTTCTGAGCATTTTGTTTAACTTGCCCAACTGAACTATTTTCAAAAGTTTGGATTCCTTTCTCAAAGGCCAAAGTGTGGGTAAACTAAACGAAGAACCCTTAGAGGGGACTTTATTGGGGGTGGCAGATAGATCTCACCACTCTGAGGTCAGCAATGGGGAAAGTGAAATTTCAGCTATTAGAGCAGTGGTTCTCAACCTGTGGGTCGGGACCCCATTTGGGGTCGAACGACCATTTCACGGGGGTCGCCAAATGCAGTCCGCCATTTTTCCCCCGCTTTTCCTTAGCTGTGCTACTCCCTTTTATTCTATTGGCTTTTGAAAGCCAATAGAATAGACTCTCTTGAATAGAGTCCAATTCTATTGGCTTTCAAAAGCCAATAGGAATTGTCCAGGCTGTCTCTGCCCTGCTGAGCCCGCCAAAAGTCCCATTCTGCAAACAGTGCTGCACCAGTTGAGTAGTCCTCGACTTACGACCGATTGAGTAGTTCTCGACTTATGACTGGTTGGGGGTCGCAGCATTAAAAAGGTTGAGAACCACTGTATTAGAGGCTTAGTGGGACACCATGCCAGGAGCTAGATGGGCTCATGGCCATGCACAATCAGGATGTATGTCTCTCGCAAAGGTGATCCTTTTACATGTATAGCAAGGGACTTCATCCCTTTTCTTCCAATGGGTTCACATTATCCTGATCAGTAACAGGAGGTAGGGAGGGCTCATCATCTCTGGATTCACCAGATCTAAACATGCAACATCTCCACCCAATCCTTTTTCCCCCCTCTCTGTGTTGTCCAGATCAATTGGCAAGCAGATATTCATGTGAAATTATTTCAGAATACAGAATTGGATGGTTGGAATAAAAGGAGGCTGTTAACATAGGAGAGCCAGAAGGTGTAAGAAAGAGCTAGTTGTAAAGAAGTAAAGAAGAGAACGAAGGCATCACATATTTGACTAACAGATAAATTCAACAGGAGGTCTTCAGACTATAATTTGCAGATCTGGTATTAAACTAGAGTTTGACTAGCCATGATTAATTAAATGAACCACAATAACTGGGTTCACACAACATGGTAACTCAAAAACCATAATACCACACTGCAGCTTGGCACAATGTGTGAACCCAGCTATACTGTTAAACATATGACTGCAAATATTACCAATGAATTAATTTATTGATATGAAGAATCATTCTCTGCAGAGGAAGATTCTTTACAATTTCTACTACAAAGGGCCCAATTTAAAACAAGCTAGCATGCATTTCAGCCAATTTATGACTCATTTGTGAAATGCTCTGTATTCAAAGGTTTACCAAGGATTGTTTGAAATGGTATAGGTTCTCCTGCTCGAGCAGAGGGTTGGACTAGAAGACCTCCAAGGTCCCTTCCAGATTCTATTCTATTCTATTCTATTCTATTCTATTCTATTCTATTCTATTCTATTCTATTCTATTCTATTCTATTCTATGCCCTGCAACAGTATAGTATCTGCAAAATAAACACAGGTTTGTGTTTATCAGGCTCCCCAAATCAACAGTTGGTTCTATATCTCAACTCCTAATTTTGCGTGGCTAGGCTTAAATTGAGAATAGATCTAGAATCTAGATAAGGATTTTTATTGCAAGCTGAAATGGCAAGATGTATGTAACAGGAGATTGCCCTCTGTCAGAATAAAAATGCGGTTCTTTCTTACGTCCAAGTCAGTATAAGCCTGCGGCTTATTCTACCTGCCTTTCCCACACCTCATCAAAGTTAATTTCATGTCCTGAGTGGCAGTTTTTTATTGGCAGGACTGACATATTTGTCCTTAAAGAACTGTTGACTCTTGGCTTACGTCTAACAAGATTTGGATATATTGTGAATATCTGTGTAAAGGGCAAATTCACATTTCACATGTCACAACAGTCAGTGCAGAAATATGCTACTGCATTCCATCATTGTCTCCCCTTGTTAGATATTTGCTCAAGAGGCAACAATTGTAAGAAACCTGTGATATAAGAAAGTAATAACCCATGAATTCATCCTAGAAAAGTTCTCAAATGCAAAGTACAATAGCATTACTGTTTGATAGGGTATTTTGCATATC
Source organism: Crotalus tigris (assembly GCF_016545835.1). NCBI lineage: Eukaryota > Metazoa > Chordata > Lepidosauria > Squamata > Viperidae > Crotalus > Crotalus tigris. The sequence goes on along the minus strand of NW_024100514.1, from coordinate 1,844,848 downwards.
TAGCAGACAGTGTTCCAGTACTCAAAATCTCCACATAATTCCGTTCAATGAACACTTAAGACAAGGAGTCCTACTAAAACAGAGACTGCACACAAATTAATTAACAATTCCTTTTAATGTCTGAAGGAAGTACCTGTCCTTGTGCAGCATTTTAGAACCACAAGTAAAAAAATCTTTAATTATGGGATATCACCAAATCAAAAGAAAGCTTTGTTGAAAAAAACTACATGTATTGTGTTTTAACCTATTCAGATACTCTTGTCAGGCCTAGCTGCTTGCACTTGCTCAAATCCTCTGTAGCATATATACAGAGGAAGAGGTAAGAAAAGTTAACAATCAGAAACCCAGAAGACAACTTCAAGATGCTGATACATCTTAGGAAAGCACTGTGTATAAAAAAAAATCAGATGGAATTATCTCAAGAGAAACAGGATGCCAACAGGAAATGGTAGAGATAGCAAATCTGGAAACTACCTAATGTGATGGTTAGAACTAGAACAGGATAGAAGCAACATTATACTCACAGACATTTATCTCTCCTTTTGGGAGATATAAAATGTTAAACAGGAAGCTGCTATGCTATAAAGCAGTGGTTCTCAACCTGTGGGTCGGGACCCCATTTGGGGTCGAACGACCATTTCACAAGGGTCGCCAAACAACGCAGTCCACCATTTTTTCCCCCCTTTTCCTTAGCTGTGCTGCTCCCTTTTATTCTATTAGCTTTTGAAAGCCAATAGAATAGACTCTCTTGAATAGAGTCTAATTCTATTGGCTTTCAAAAGCCAATAGGAATTGTCTAGGCTGTCTCTGCCCTGCTGAGCCCACCAAAAGTCCCATTCTGCAAACGGTGCTGCACCAGTTGAGTAGTTCTCGACTTACAACCGGTTGAGTAGTCCTCGACTTACGACCGGTTGGGGGTCGCGGCATTAAAAAGGTTGAGAACCACTGCTATAAAGTAAAGCAGTGGTTCTTAACCTTTTTGAACAAATTGCCCCCTTGAGCCAATGAGGAAGTTGTCATCGCCCCCCTCCCCCAACCTAACCTCTCAATCTCAACATAGGAAATAATTCTTCAATTTATGCAAACACTTTTTTTGTTTTCTTTAAAATTGTCATCAGGACATATCGATGCAAATAATTTATTTCCAGTCTTTTTCCCATATCTCTCATATTCTGGCCAATGGCGTGCCACTGCATAGGTAGAGACTGCTGCGCAACGCGCATGAAGATAAGCAATGTGTCTTCACATATGTACGGCATTCTGTACTGAAGCTAGCTGGAGGAACATTTGAAAACACAATTCAATCCACTAATAGCGATCATGTGATGTTTTTGTATGACAGATATACAGCGATTCGCTGTACGAAAAAGTTTCAAAAGTGTCCCCCAAACTTCTCGCTCCATCGCCCCCTTTTCATTCCTTTGCCCCCGCGTCACCCCTTTTCGTTCCATTGCCCCCCTGAAAAATGAAATTGCCCTCTGGGGGGCAATATCGCCCAGGTTAAGAACCACTGAAGTAAAGCATCAGCATATAACATCATCCTTAATTCCACCATTTCATAGCTAGTATATAAACATACAAACTGTGGGTGGCTGTAGCCCAGTGTATTGTCTGGACCTGAGTCTGTTGCTTCCACCCAACAAAAGACAGAGGTAAGCAGGGTTGGAAGACTGGAATAGTGGCTGCTTGAGGGTGAATGAACTTGCCGGTTGACCCTCTGCTAAATGGCTCTTTAGAGACTGACTATGTGCACACCATGGCAGCTGTTTTGCAACAAGGCATCTTTTCCTGGGAGCGCCCACAGCAACATCTCCTGAAAATTCCAAATGCCTTCAACAGCCTTCCAAAGATTAAAGACTTGGGGAAGTAAAAAAAAAAGAGAGTTTTGGAGACAGAAGGTAGAAAAAGTGGCATTAAAAGATAGAAATCCAAGAAAAATGCAGCAACTGCTTTACAAAGGAGCTTGCATGGATCTCCCAAACAATTCATAGGATGAGGTTTACTTCTCTTTCCACTCAGATAGAACTTTTAATTCTTCTACCACAGAGAGCAACAATAAAAAAAAAAAAAAATGCCAGGCTGATGACTCCAGTTTCCAAAATTCCTGTTCTATTCTGACTGAGAATCCTGGGAATTGAAAGCCAACACATATAGAACTCAATGGTTTGGAGAAGGCCAGTCTAAAAAGACTTGCTGAAAGGACAATCAGAAAAAGAAATCGAAGTTCCTACTAGAGTTATACTGCTACCTAGATGGGAATTCCTATTACTGAAAATAACAATAAAAGCATGCATATATGGCCAGAGCCTTTTACTAATGTTATTTTGTTCTAAGCCCTACAATAAAACTGAAAGAGAGTTGAGCAGAATCTTCATATAGCATATGAACTAGCCCAAGGCTATTTGCATCAGCAGTACATACTGGAGACTGATAAGGCAAAAGGGAAGGCAGAAATACCTTGGAGAAGACATTTTGTGCCCACATTTTTATTAAATTTACACACTGACTAAAGTGAAAAAAATTCATACATCAAGAGGTGTGACTGCTTTGTCAAGTTTGGAAGAAGCCAGAAACCTAAGAATCAAACCCAGAAACCGTGAATCTGTTTGCTTGGAGACAACAATGTACCATAAAACCAGGGCTTTTTTTCCTCATAGGACGCCCAGAACAGAGTTCCGGCATCTTTTTTGGATGGAACCTTATAGGGTAGGGTTGTATGATGTATGTGAGTTCCGGCATCTTTTTTTTTAAAAAAGAAAAAAAGCACTGCATAAAACTCCCCCTTAGTGTCCACCAAACTTCCTGATTTTTTTATCTTAAATTTAAAACATAGAACCAGCTCTCAGCATCATATTTATTTCCAAGAACATCTTGGGGCCCCAAATGTTTTCCTACCTACAAAATATAGTTGACAGCGGTAGCCCAGTGTTCTCTTTGGAAATGTGCTCTGCCATACAGGTAAAGGACAAAAGTGGCAGGGAGCATTCTGGAGGAAGGGGCTGGCAAGTCACATTTTGGCCAATTAGTTATTTTCAACTGATGTCAGTTTTTTCATGAACAGGCACCCCCCTAATCTTCCATGTTCTCAGGGCACTCACATTTTTTCAGTATATATACTAGTCCCAAATGTTATAGAGGCCCAGTATATGCTGAAAATCAGTTCATTAAAGAAGATGCAGGGCTTGATCTAAAGATAAAGGCTGAAACCATTTAAGTTTACCCTAAATAAGAGACTTCAAAGAATCCAGTGTGTGTTCCCTTATTTATAATTAAAATAAGATGGATCTACTTAGAGAGCCTCCAAGCCACAAAATTATTTTACAAAATCAGATTTCTTTCCTGCCTTCCCTTTTTTGGTTATCAATAATTGAGTCAAAGCATATACACAAGAATAATCAAAACCTTGTGGGCATCTTAAACATTCTTTGAGACAAATTCCTATAATATCATTGTTTTTCTTTCAGATGCCAGTGATTTTTTGTTTGTTTGGGTTTTTTTGCTGCAGCTGCAGCCACTTTTAGAATAGGCACAAGGCAGGAAACCTGCCTGAGGGCAAGTAACTTGTATCGCTGGAACATCAGCCTAGCTGGGCTAAAAAAAATGCCCAAATTCTTCTTTCACGGGGAAGAGAGAACTGAAATCATACATAAGTACATATATGCAAGGGCGCTAAAGAAGCGTTTCCTAACTTAAGAGGCTGCCGCAAATGGGAAAATTTCATCTTTTCTGCTCAGAACTCAAGTGCAGTTCCTAATGTTTGGTGCAAGTCCCATGCAAGAAGCAAGATCATCCGGGGAAGGATCAATTTACTAGACGGGGATTCCTACAACTAACACATTTCGGGCAGGGGCGCGGCATTCTTACCCAGGCGGGCAGCTCGTTCCGACTCAGGCTTCTGCCCAGTTCCATGGCGCTCTTCACCGTCACCTCTTCATCGCCCAGGACCTTTCCAGCAGTCTGCAACGACCGCTCCTTGCTCAGTCGCCGGCTCCGCCAGCCCATGTAAAGGGCCACGCCAGCGACCACGAAGCCCACGCTGAGCCCCGCCCGACCGGCCAGATACACCGGGAGCAGCCACAGCAAGCGCCGTCCGATCGCGCCTAGTGCCGTCAAGGCTTCTGCAGAGCCGAAGCCTCCCGGCAACCGCGATCCCGAGCTGGAGGGAATCGGATCTGATGCCCCAACTTCTTGCTCCGTGCCCCGCTCCATGGTGCTCCCAGGATCGACCAGAGAACAAGAAGCACCAGGATGGCACTGCGGCTAACTCAACCGCCCCTGAGGTCCCGCGGCTGTTGCAGTCAAGGATCGAGGAGGCGGGGTGTGATCGAAACAACGCCCCTCCACGCCAGCGGATTGGAGAATGAGATCCAGAAGGTGGAGCTAACTCTGCAATAAGCCGCGGGACTGCGTTCTTTGATTAGACCAGATTCCCGGAGGAAGAGACGGTAGAACCAGAAAGCCGCGCCCCTCCTTCCTGATTGGGCAGCGAGCGTTCCAAGATAATGAAACTAAGCAACGGCTTTCTTTACAGTAGTTCTGACTTAGCTGCGCACTCGAGGGGCCGAGCTCCTCGGATAATTAACTGTTGACTGGTTGATTCTTGTTGATCGGGCGGGACGAGAGGCGTGGCGAGGTTTGCATCACTCCGAATTCGTAGCTCTGGGGCAGGAAGTTGAGGAGAGACGCATTGCTTTATTATTCTTACGTATTATAAAATCCTATTTTTTTTCTTAATTTTCTTAATGGATTAGTCTTTCTCTTGTCATTCATACAAAAGAGATGCATTTCCAAGAATCCTCCCAAATTGCGAACAAGTTCATTAAACCAGCAGTACAGAGAGGTAGCAAACAGGTAATCTAAAGGGCTCAGCAATTCTTTACAAAAAAAAACCAACAACGCTCGCTAATTATAGGAGAAGGTAAAACTGAAAGAATAACAATAGCAACAATCAAAATACTGAACATTCTTAAAAATTGGTCTGAGTAGTGGACAGAATTTTGTGACAGCCAGTCGTTTAATTACCGAATTACATAAGGAAACAAAAGGCAGTGCTTTCAGTGTTTTGACTCAACATGTTTGCATTTCTTGAATCCATCCTCCCAAAAGTCTAGCAAATTAGGCTAAATATTGTTTAGCTTTGTCAGAATTTGCCCAGTTCCTTCTTAATAACATGTTTTACCATCTGTAATGGTAAAATTTATTTCATAACTGTTTATTCAAACAGGCTTTTGACAAGATTAATATTGGCATGTCTTATTTCTAGAAATTGACAGCCAAGAAAGATGGGGGGAAAAATGACTAAAATCTTCATCTAATCTGCTAAATAAAACGTTGGTGCTAAGGTTTCATAAACTGCACATTTGAAAAAAAAAACCCTAACATCTGTATTAATGTAAATCATTTTATCAGTTAAAGGGGAGGTATATACAGTCATGTAAAAAAGAGTACACCCCATTTAAAGTTTTTTCTTTTAACCTATGTGGACATACTAATATTTAATCTTCATTCAACTATATAAAGATGATGTAATTTTAAAAAACTATGAAAAAATAACCTGCAATCAATTCTTTAACAAAAAATGAATAGATATGCCATTTCTTTCTATGAAAACAGTGGAACATTGGCTCTAGTACCGGGTATTGCTCCCTTTGGCAGAAATAACCTCAAGCAGGTGTAACTACTATTCTCTGACATCTACTGAGAGGATTCCCCCTCCCCATTTCTCTACGCAGTATTTTTCAACTGGGCAATACTTGAGGGGTTTCTTGGATGCAGTGCCTGCATCAAATCACCCCACAATATCTTGGTGGAATTTAGATTAAGGCTTTGATTTAACCATTCTAGAACTTTGTTTCTGTATTTGTGTGTGTATTGTGTTTCAACCATTGCTTGTTAATTTGTTGTATTGCAAGCTCCACTTCCACCTCAGCTTCAGTCTTCTGACAAACGGCCTCATTCTCAAGCACCCTCTTCTATTTACATGCTTTTCTATCTTGGATTCCTAATATAATTTTTTTAGAAATTTAGTTCCAGTAAACACAAAGATACCCACATCCTTCAGTTGCATAATTCTTATAGTATTCTTATCTGCTTTTGCAGGCTATGGCTTTAAAATACTCCTATCATATGTTAAATTAGAAAACTTAATTTTCTATTGAGGGTATTATGAAGACTGCTGGGAATGGTTAATGAGATCAACCTTTTTGGTTCAACTCTGAGGCTAATAGTTTGATTAAAAATAATGCTCAATTTTAAAACTTTAGGACATCTCTTTTTAAAATGCTGAACGTTATCCAAGTATATTCAATCCATTATGCTATTTTTTTTGAGTTAATTCACTCCATCATCTCTGACATCTCTGGATTCACAACATTGTCTCACCAAAAGAAAGCTTACAAAGATAGATCCATTTGTCTGATTACATTTTATTGTCTGTGCATCCAGCACCCTAATTCTAATGGGCTTGCTGTAGGCTCAAGGGCTGAATAGATATGAAATTACCAAAATATTGTAACGATTTAGCCATTATCAAGCAGAGCTAGCTTTAATTTATTTGTAACTCTGGCTACAGTTATCCCATCTTTCCTACTACCCCTTGTTTAATTACTATATCATTTTACTTGTCTCCTAGTTACTGAAGCACACACACTCACAAACTTTCATTACTAAATTCTTAAGGCTCCTCAAAAGAATGCTTTGTATCTGGCAGTCCTAATTATCAGCAAGGATTGGTGACACATTCTTCTCCTGCTCTGCTGAAGAGAATTTAATTTATAATAAAGGCAATAGTCTACATGAATTTTTAAAAGCCAGCCGAGATGAAATGGCAAAACTGTGCTTCTTAAAGACAGCTACTGAATATGAGTAAAATAATGAGGGGGTGGGAGATATTTTTTCCCTGTTTGAAAACCCTCAAACAACTAAAGCTATGAAACTTCACAGATCCCATTTTTGTGGAAGTTAATATTTGAACTGAAGACACTGTGGTGTTTTATACGGGCCATATTGCCTTCACACACTGTCACTGAGAGTGAGAACCACATATGAAGGAAAAATTAGGAATTCTGCTAAGCAACCCACTGGCTTTTCTCCTTCAAATGTTTTCTGTTTTGAGGGGAGATGACATATAAATAAATAAATAAATAAAAATAAGTATTTAACTAAAACCCAGCAGTTATTACGGAATCCTTACCTCCTGCTTCCTTCTCCAATGACCTCACAGACAGAAACAGTGAAACATAAGCACCTTTCCTCACTGTGAGTTTCAACTCTATTTTAGCTGGACAAGACCACTGGACTATCCTGTAGTTTTATACTGATTTCTTAAATAATTTTCAAAATTAAAGTCACAGATAGGAGGCTAATTCATATAGTCCACTGAATATCCAGTATGCGCTTAATATGAAGTATGTTTCAATTCCTGCTAACATGTATGGAATATATTTGTTTTCTGAAATGAGATTTGAAACATTTCTGAAAATATATTCTCTATAGCATTGGGCTTCATATTGATACAGGTAGCCCTCCATGTATGACCACAATTCAGCCCAGAATTTATGTTGCTAAGTGAGAAATTTGTTATGTGAGTTTTGGCCCACTTTATGATTTTCTTGCCACATTTGTTAAATGAATCACTGCAGTTGTTAAATTAGTAATACAGGCTTCCCCATTGACTTTGCTTGTCAGAAGGTCACAAAAGATGGTCACATAACCCCAGGACACTGCAACCGTCATAAATATGAACCAGCTGTGAAGCATCTGAACGTAAATCACATGACCATGGGAATGCTGCAATGGTGAAAAATGGTCATAAGGCACTTTTTTCAGTGCCATTGTATATTTGAATGGTTACTAAATGAACTGTTGTAAGTTGAGGACTACCTGTAATTAAATTTGCCTCTTTTCTCCTGGTCACTGGCCTTTTCTCTCTCATCCCCTAACACAAAGTCGATCCAGATGCATACAGATAATGTATTTGCCAGTTACATGCTGTCTACCTTTGTACACAAAAGAGCACAAAACAGTTTGTCTGCCAGGATATTGAATAGCTTTCACTTGAAACTACAGGCACGTTGTTTATAGTCTGTATTTTAAAACAGCATTTTAGCCAAGAAGACTGTGACAGTGAAGCAGTTTTCTATAATTTCTTCCAAGCCAGCTGATTGACAATATCATTTATTTTTTTCTTTCATTTATTTATATTCCACCTTTATTATTTTTATAAATAATTCAAGGTGCCAAACATAACCTAATACTCCTTCCTCCTCCTATTTTTCCCAAAACAGCCCTGTGAGATGAGTTGGACTGAAAGCGGGGGACTGGCCCAAAGTCACCAGCTGACTTTCATGCCTAAGGTGGCATTAGAACTCATGATCCTCTGGCTTCTAGCCTGGTATCTTAACCGCTAGACCAAATTGGTATACAGTAAAGTAGTCAAATAGCCTTCACATCTAGTGGTTTCATGCCCATAATGATTCTTTGTCTAAAGTCCAGAAATGGTTTGCCATTTTTTTACTTCCCAATTGACCTATAAACTTGGTGGTGATTCAAACCTAACTCTGCTCGGTCTTTTCAAGATCATCAAGATGTCAAGGTTCTGACAGACAGAGACAAATAAAGCAGAACTCCGAGGCTTGAATAACAATTCCCCAATACAAAGTTAAAAAATCCCACCTCTAATGCTAATGCTATGCAAGCAACTGTGTTTCCCCATATAGCTTGTTGGTGGGCTTTTCATGAAACGCCCAGCCCGCAGTCTTGGGAGCAGTTGATGACCTTGGTTCCCATGAGAGGAAGTCCGAGAGAGACAGTCTGTTTTGTCTAGCACAGTGATGGTGAACCTTTTAGAGACCAAGTGCCCCAAAACTGCCCCACCCCCGCTCTGTCTCCCGCCCCTCAGGGCCACCCACTGCTTCCACGGCCCACCGCAGATGGCCCAGGCAACCCAGCATCGCCATGGCCATGGCCTTTGCCCGCGCCCCGCAGCATCTGCGCGCAACGGAGCGCAAGGGCGGAGTCTTGTCCCCGCTGCAAGGTTGCCATGTGCTTGGCTGCACTGCTCGGTGCGGGCCACATCTGGGGGGGGGACTCTCCTCCAGGGAGGCTGCTGGTGAAGAAGGGGCTGCAGGGGGAGGCAAGGCTGGGGTGACGGTGCACGTGTCCACAGAGAGGGCTCTGAGTCCCATCTCTGGCACGCGTGCCATAGGTTCGCCACCACTGATCTAGCGCAATGCCTGGCAATGCCCTTCCCTCTGTACCATGTGTCAACTAGAAACGAGAAGGAAAACATGGCTGCAGCCATGCTCATTCTTGACACAAGAAGGGAAAAGATCTGAAGTCCCTAATCTTATTTAGCCATTGCATTTGCTATTTAATATATATATTTTAAAAGGGCTTGAGACTTTCAACATACTAAATGCTAAAAATAGGTACCCCCTCCCATCTAGCATCCCTTCAGTATAAAAGCAAGTTGTCTCACTTTACACTACCCATTAACTGTATTTTTATAAACAAATAGTTCCCTGTAATTGTTTACAGTAGAGCAGATTGCATCCACTTTCCTGTTTACATCTCCCCTTTTCATGCAGTAGATAAAGTTGGAATCAAGCCAGCTCTATATTACAAGATAGTAAATGATGGAATACACCCTCAGTTCCGCTGCTGCTTAGTTGCCACCCAACCTGAAAGAACATTGGTGCCATCTAAAGGCAAAGTGTGCTAGCTACTTCTAAAAAGAAAGTATTCTGTACTGTTATTTAAATAACTACATGTCTACTCATAACACTGCGATGACAGTATGTATAATGCTGCTTCTCAGGATAAGCACTCTTTGCACACAGAAAAAGAGCTCGAATCAGCAAAAGAAATAAACACCATGAAACAAGAAAAAGTAACATAAATATAGTTAAATCCTATAATTAAATCCACCCCATGGAAGCCAGTTTGATCTAAAGATTATGGTACCAGGCTAGAAAGTGGAAATTTCTGAGTTGTAGTCCCGCCTTAGCCATGAAAGCCAGTTGGGTGGCCTTGGGACAATCATCCTCTCTCAGTCCAACCCACACAACAGAGTTGCTGTTGTGGAGAAAATAGGAGAAGGAAGAAGTGTTGGATATGTTTGCCACCTTGAGTTATTTGTAAAAATAATAAAGGCAGGATACAAACAAAGAAACAAACTAGTAAATAAAATCATACCATCCCTGGCTCTGACCTTGATGGCCCTTCAGGCTTTTCCATCTGCCTGGCCAGGAAATCAGAGGGTGCTATGAGGCCCATAAAATGGCTGTCCAATACTCTTCTTGAATGGATGTGCTCTCCTTGGTGACTGTACTGTATAGTTTTTAATTATTTTTATTTAAATTGTATTGCTTCTATGGCTGCTTTATTTTTTGATGTTTTGTTATTGTTAAATTGTAAGCCATCATGTCATGAATGTGTGATTAGTAGCTATATAAATTGATTGAATAAATAAATCCAGTTTAAACTAATATTTATTATTCTGCTCCATACCTTTAAATCCCTGCAAACTACCCTTGCTTTCATCCATCCATCCATTTTTCTATCTCCTTCCTACACTTTTTGTCTCTTTAATTGTCATTGTTTTTCATCATTTCAAGGCTGCCATAAATCAGAACGCACATAGTCTTCTCTTTCCTGATCTCTTTGCTTTTCTTTGTGATTTGATCTTCATTCATTACTTCTGTGGGACTAAACTATCCCAATCTACTTCTTTTTTACTCCTTACTTACTCATTCATTCAGCCCCCAATGCACTCTGAACCCAATTTCTTATTTAGCCACATTTCCTTCTTAAGTATCCCATTATATATATATATATATATAGGGATGGAAAACCTGCTGGGTTACTTTAGGCCAGTCACACTCTCTCAGCCAACCCATCTCGCAGGCTTGTGGGGAAAATAGGAGGAAAGAACATTGTGTATGCTGCGTTTGATATAAACCGAAGAAATCAATATTTTGTCTGATATACTCAACACTCACTTCCTATAATAAAGTGGGCAGAAATATTATGCTTTTATACAAATCCATTGGTGTTTCTTTCAACCAATAGTCATTTTTCAAAGAGACCATATTACCTGCTACTTTTCCATCAGCATTTGTACCCACTTTCTTATTTTTAATAAACCTTCTACCAACATAAGCACATTCTCAGGGAAAGGGTGAGGCTCTACCATTTATTTATAACTTGGAATCATTATCTCCATTTTCCCTGTCAAACTTAATTGCTTTGGAGCTTGATACAATAATTTTCAGATCTCTACCCCATGTTGTATCATATAATCTACTGCAATCTACTATTTGCTACAAACCATTTGGATTCTCTACATACAAAAGTACACTTACCATCACATTCAAAATATACTTTTAACATAACCACAAACATCCATGTATTACACGGGTGTCAAACTCGCCACGTCATGTGACGTGTTGCGACGTATCACGACTCTTTGCATTGCTGGCAATGGGGTGGGTGCGGCTTCGATATGATGAAACTGGCCTGCAGGCCGACAGTTTGACACCCCTGATATATTGTATGTTGTCAGCCATTCAGCCATCTCCGATCTTTGACCGCTTTATAGCTCAGCATTGTACTTTTATACATAAATACATTAAAACTCCAAGAGGACATCATACGTCCCTTATCCTTGTGTCTGCTTTATTTTGTATTTAGCAAACCAACCTTCAACTCAGTTTCATCTGCAGGAAATAATTATGATATCAAAACAATTATATGTATGTGGTGATGCCGACATGCAAATACCATTAAATACTTAACAATCTGTCATCTAAAACCAAGAAGTTAAGTCTTGTTATTTGAGTAATGACATCCTCGTGCCCATTCTGACATTGCATTTGCCTATATTTAGGCAAAATACTATTCTTCACTTATTTCTCAATAGCCTGTTGAAAAGCAAAACTAATGTAGCATAAAGCCCCATTGCACTTTGTAAATTTTGCTCATTGTAGTCTCTGCTATTCACTCCATTAGAATTCTACCAAATGTTTTCCTAGGGCAAACTAACCCATCTGTAGTTTTTGCTTTCACTCGTTTTAGCTTGTCCTTTTTTGGAGGAAAACAATAACTATATTATTTTCCAGTCCTGAAGCATGGATGCAAGCTTTACGCCCGGTTGTACAGCCTTTCCACAAGTAACTTTTGCAGAAGTGTTATGTGAACATTAACAAACTTTAACATTTCTTCAGTTGCATGCTTTTTGCTCTTCTGTCAGGCTTCACCTGACAGGCACTCAGGAATCAAATACATAAGGATAACAGGACTCATGAACTGCAGTTAAATTAGTTTATTGTACAAGACACAGTAATGTCATTACAAAATAATTTTGGCAATTGCTGTTTTTTTCCAAACCAGCCCCAATATTTACATAGTCACTGATCTATCTCGCTGATTGTCCTCCACTACCTTCAAGCAACTGATAATATTGCATCTCCTTTTCAATAGGAGGCCCAATTTCTATCTGTCTCTTATTTAAATAATATTGAGTCGGGATGTGAGATTTCTCCTTCATTTCTGGGAACTGCTTCTTATACCTGCAGCCTCACCAGTATTGTGCGTCAGTTCTTTCTGAGACACAAACAAGTTTTGCATTTAATTTCTTTTTCATGTCATTCCAGCATTCTCTAATTTCACTTGCATCCTAAACCATTCCATCCCCTTTATTTTTAATTCCCATTCCTCTGCTCAAGGCTTCTTGTTTAGTGCTCTTTATGTTTACATCAAACTACCTCTACCTGATTTTCTTGAGATCTTAATCATTCTTTTTGTTGACTACATCTTTGCAACTATCTTTCTAGCCCTATACATAGTGTTCGATATCTTTCTTTCATTCTCCTTTTTGCAACAGTTATTCTATTACAATTGATGCATTTTTTTTTCACATCCACAGCCTCTTTTACTTCATCACTCTACTGAACATTTCCTTTCTATATTTTCTGATAACAGAATGTCAGCAGTTTTCACAACCTCTTTTGTCTTTCTGTTTATTGTGTTGGGAGGATAATCTAATACATTTCGTACATGAGTTATATTTTTTTTCTTATATTATTCTTTCAAGATCCATTCTTGACAGCACCAAATAAAGGACTGCTCTCACATTCAGAATATCTCATTATCCTGCACTAATTCTGTTTTTTGATTCATTCCTTTTCTGTGTGTATGGATGAATGGACTTAGTCAAAACAGACCTTTCATTAAGCAGATACTCCCCAATGAGTCACTGTTCTCACTTACTCCTGAGCCTCCAAATGGCAGAATTACTTTTTCTGAGATCTGTCATCTTGTTCCATTCATCCATTCACATCACCTAGGTCCTAGCAGAATACATTTTCCCTGGAAACACATTCATGCCGAATGTTAGACCGTTCTCTCCCAAACAACTTCCAGTTCTTTCATTACCCCATTCACTGAAACGTAAGATGTAGTTAACACCAGTTGCCAACCTATGCATTTCTACTTTCATAGGTACTCACAGTAGCACCAGTTCATATTTTCTGACCCAAATGTCATTTATATTTAAATCTAAACTTTCCCACCCCTGCATGTCCTCAATTGCATTCCACGAAATCAGGCTTCTTCATGCAGGTCTGTTACATCCTTCCCCTTTCAGTTTCCCAGATGCATATCTATTTTATTTCATTTATTACATTTAATTTATAATATTTTCTTCTTACAAATCTTCTATATGGCTTGGTTATCAACCAGATGGGCCAACCCTGACCTCTACCACCCATCATGGCTTTGATCAATCTCATAATGTTTTTCAGCCAACAATGTGTAAATTAGGTTACCAGTCTTAGACATATTTGTGCCATATGTAACTTTCCCTACTTACGATATGGAGAGTACTGGCAATTGAGAGTTTATAAAAATCTTATTTCATGTATCCAATCTCTGTGTGAGTGAAAATCCAATTCTCAGTATTATGATCACGATTGCTTACAAACAATCATGTCTTTCAGGAGTCTTTTGTCTTTTATCTCTTTGGATTGCTTTGATAATGGGACTGCATATATTTAGCTGCCCTATTTTACCTTTGACAGTGACTTAATGTATTGTGCGAATTCAGCTATTCTGGATTTAAAAATGTATTAATGGAGTCTTATATTTTGTAAACTCAGTTAACTGTGGCTTGGACAAGCCATGGTTAAATCATGGCCTGTGTGAAACTGATGCCATTCTTGAGTCTAGTCATAAAGGTGCATTGATGAGGGCAGATGTAGCTGTGGAGAACATCTAGCACAGCTAGATTCTTTCTCCTGTGGTTATATAATGTTTATTAATTATTAATATTAAAAAAGCAGCTCAGTTAATGGAGTATTTTGCCAATGCCTTTATAAGAATGGCTATCCTAAAATAACCAATTTTAAATTAATTACCATAGTAGAATAATAGAAGATAAGCTAGTACTTAATATTTTCAAATATTGATTATTATAATATTATGCTATTTAATATACCAGATAAAATTTATAGAAACAGATATACTAGATAAAATGTATGGGAAAAAAATCTGAGAATGATCTTTTCAATTTTGGATATATTCTACTATTAAAAAACCCACTGCAAGTTCTTTATAAAAAATAAAAACATACTTTACAAAATCAGCACATTGCAATGATGATTCATAGTCCATTTCTAATTTTAAATCGTCTACATTAAATCTGGAATTTGATTTAGCTTTTATTTAACGAATGTAGTCCCAATACCTGAATTTAACAGCTGATGGTGTTTGTTTATAAGAGTTAGTTAGATGCCAAGGAAGTATGAATGGCAAAAAAGAAATGTTTGTTGAATACTATCCTGCATCCTTCCCTTCCTCTCTGAATGAATACTTAATGTTTCTTTTGTCACTTGCAGAATATATTTTATTTTAAAAGAGCGTTTGTTTAAAAATATATTTCACAAATATATATATATACAAGATCCTCAGGTAACTGCTTTGATTAATTTGAAAGAATTTCCATCACGCTTGATTGCAAAAGATAAATTAAAAATTCATAGGATAGTGGGCTGGGAGAAAAATTCCCAAATTGCAGTACATGTTCACCTGTATAGCAATTTTACTTATTTTCATATGCCATGACTTTTTCCCCAGAGCCTCCCTATTACAGATCCCATCTCAGGTCCCCTTCCAGAGAACTAAAATTCTCAGAGTTTCCTCTAAGGCAGAGATCTCCAACATTTTTGATTTAGCTGCCTGGAAAGGGAGGCAGGCATAGCTACGTGCATGCACAAAAATGAGCCCTGTGCACACACACAAATGGCTGAGCGTGAACGCCTGTACACATGCAAACGGCCGCACTCGAGCGCCTGTATACATGCAAAAAGGGCTGTGCAGGTGCAAGTGCTGCAAATGGGGCGGCACTAGTGCTGGCGGAATGCTATGGGCGGCACTAGTGAAAGTGGGACGCTTGGGGGAGGAGCGGCGCTAATGCCGGTGGGATGTTCGCGGGCGGGACGGTGCTAGTGCCGGTGGGATGCTCAGAGCGGCGCCAGCGCAGATGAGTGCATGCATGTGTGCGCATGCACTGGCCATCCCTTCATGCGGCCTGGTGGCCAAGCGGCCGTGGCCCAGTAGTGGGCCACAGCCCACAGGTTGGGGACCCCTGCTCTAAGGGGAAATGACTTTAGGTTAAATAAAGTTCTGCAGCAACTCCTCACAATGTTAAAAGGGATCCAAAGGCAAATTAACCCTGCTTCTTAACATGAAGCAGGATCATAAATCCTAGAGTCCTTACAGCTCAAGCAATAGCATTTCGGCTTATATACTGCCCCATAGTGCTTTACAGCACTTTCTGGGCGGTTTATAATGTAGAAGCCTTATTTGCATATTGACCCCAACAATCTGAATCCTCATTTTACTAACGTTAGAAGGATGAAAGGCTGAGTCAACCTTGAGCCCTGTCAGGATCGAACTCCAGCTATGGGAAGAGTTTGCCTGCAATATTGCACTTTAACCACTGCACCACCAGGACTTCTGGTCTGTGCATCAAAAGCCTTGCAAAAATTGTGCCTATCCAGAAAACAGCAGCAAGAAACCTTGAGCTG
Organism: Crotalus tigris; assembly: GCF_016545835.1. NCBI lineage: Eukaryota > Metazoa > Chordata > Lepidosauria > Squamata > Viperidae > Crotalus > Crotalus tigris. The sequence goes on along the minus strand of NW_024100514.1, from coordinate 1,828,763 downwards.
TGTCCCACGCTTAACACGAGGGGTACTTAAGCAGAGATTATTTAATGGCCCCAATGGACGTTTGCTATGTATGATACACATTACCCTGCAAGAAAAACGATACCCCAAAAAGAACAGAAGGGGAACAATCTAAAAAAATATTTCCCCTACTGCCTACCTGCATGAAAAATGGAGATTTTACTGATGCAGCTGGCATGAAAAGCAGGAGGTCAAAAGCATGGCATTTGTACCATTCCTATCCTAGGTTGGCATACTGCCACCATAAACATCAGATTGAGCCATTTAAAAAAACATAAGAATCTTATCTTTTCTCATTTGGAGACTGCCTTCTCCTCCTCCTCATACCCAGGCAAATGCTCCCACTAATTTGCACTGATGGGGCTGTGTTTTAGAAAGCATCTGCCGCGTTTGCCAGTGTGACCATCACAGCCTCGAGATGCTTGTGGCAGACATAGGCTATAAGCCCTCCTTGATTTGCCCAGCGCTCAGCACCCACAGCGCCCTCTATGGGCTTGTTATAGGTCAGTTCGGGCAAATTCTTGTGTTGCCCAGCACGCCAAACCTGCAGGGCTGCTGAAAGATCAACGATGCCTCCCCCAAGGGCTCGCAGAATGGCATGGGGGCCACACGAGTCCCACTTGAAGGTGCTGCCTTCTGAAAGTACATAAGCATCAGCAAGGCCGAGAGCAACACAGAGCATCTTGTAGCCGGCACCTGAAGCAAAGCAGAGCTTCTCACCGTATAGTGGGGCCAGTGCTTTCCGCAACACGGTTGTCTCGTTGCTGCTCAGCACCACGCAGGGGGAAGGCTGCTGCTGGGGTTGGCTCAGCGAGCTTAGCTTGGTGCTTCCGTAGGAAATGCCCCAATGGTATTTGCTCTGCCACCTGCCAAAGAGAAAGGTTCAGGGTAGCTGTGCTAGGAAAAGCCCCACCATTATATAATGTTAAGAAGACAGAGGTGACCCGGCAGTTACTCATTCTCAGCCCAACCTACCTCACAGGACTGCTGTTGTGGGGAAAGTAGAAGGAAGGAATATTAGATATGTTTTCCATCTTGAGTTATATGTTAACATGGCAGAATAATATAAAGACAGCAAAAATAGTATGAGTAATAATAGGCGCCTTGAGTGCAATCCAAAGGCCTGTGAAGCACCACTTGAACACTATCAGCATCGACTAAATCAGTCAACTGTAAAAAGCAGCTTTACATGGAACAGCTTAAATCCTGCAATGGCACCTTTAACACCATCCGACAACATCTGCCTACTCCAGGTCCTTGGAAGGACTCAACAGGTGGATAAAAATGCCAAATCCAGTCTTAATATCTGGCGGACTGTGCAACCAACCATAATGACAATTATACTGAGAAAAACCCTTGAGGGAATTGGTGATTGAGGTGGCTGTCAATATTGCACAAGGAGAATGCAAGGATTGGAAGAAGCAGTGCTTTTGCTTAGTTGGAAAAGGGGAGTTGGGACAGGAAGAGGGACAAATCTTTTCGGAGTCAAAGAAAAGGAAACATTACAGGAACCACTTGCTAGAGTATTTTTATACAATAACTGATTTTTGTGGCAGCTGTGCTAAACCTATGGCAATGTGTGGGCCATTCCTTAGGTGTAGCAAAAGGCAAATATTTTAAAAGCTCTGAAAAGCCCAAGGAAGAATGTTCATTTGAGCTTCCCTTTCTTTCCCCCCCACACCGCATCTTATACCAATATAACTCTTGTATCCATTGTTTTATGCCCATTGAAGCCATAGTAAACAAGAGCATATGTTGTGAGCAATATAAAATACTGTTATACTTCCTGGGATTACATTTTGATTCATTTGTCTCCTTTGAATGAAAAATATTGATTCGTCTGATCATTTCAAACGGATTGTTCTCTGGATAAGCCCGTCTCTATAAATGGAGCCTGCGGTAATTTTCCCCTCTAAAGTCTATGACTGGATGGCTTCCCTTGGCAGGCATGCGCCCACATCAGGGGTAGGCAACCTTGGCTCTTTTATGACTTGTGGACTTCAACTCCCAGAATTCCTGAGCCAGCCATGCTGAGGGGACAGGGCAAGGTTTCCATGCTGAGCGATGTTGGCTCAGGCATTCTGGGAGTTGAAGTCCACGAGTCATAAAAGAGCCAAGGTTGCCCACCCCTGTGCTAGATCATCAGGCAACTCAAGGGCAGTATAAGGGAACAGAAACAGTTCCAGAACAACCATGTAACCTTGTACTAAGTCTGTGTCAACTATACAAGGTAGATCAGACTAAGAAACCAATGCCAGATAGAACGAATCTTATTGTTACAGATATAGCAAGCAAGCTTTGCAAGTCTAAATGTGCTCCCCTCCCTGCCTTTTATCTGTATGAACTAAGGAGGGACTTATGTGAAGACCCAAAGATGCTTTTTCATGAAGCAACTGGACTTTCTTGGTTTTTTTGAAGACGTTTTGCTTCTTATCCAAGAACTTTCTTCAGCTTCTTGGATGAGAAGTGAAATGTCTTCAAAGAAAAACAAGAAAGTCCAGTTGCCTCGTGAAAAAGCATCTTTGGGATAACTATGACCTGGATGACTGAGAATCTCCATAGTTACTTATGTGAAGCATTAGTTTCTCAAAATTGGCTCAAGCTGCACTTGTCTGGTCATTACCTTGATAACAGCTATTCCCCTGTCTTTCAAAGCCATTTTCTAGGCCGGGGATGGGCAGCTATGACCAGTGGACTTCAGCTCCCAGAATTCCTAGGGCAGAGATGGGCAATTATGGTTCCTTTACGACCTGTGGACTTTAACTCCCAGAATTCCTGGGCTAGCTCAGGAATTCTGGGAGTTGAAGTCCACAGGTCATAAAGGAGCCATAGTTGCCCATCTCTGCCCTAGGCCCTCTTCAGTCTGCTTCATCTTTCGTCTCCATCTATGTTGATGTACCATAAAAAGAACAGGAGAATTCCAGGGCTAAGTCCTTTATAATTGGTGGGAGAGCCATCGTGGTCCATCTAGGCAAGACTGAGCCACAATGCTATTATTACCTGTGTGCTGGCAGCTCCTCCTGGAAAAAAGGCTCATTGATGATGCCAAGGACGGGCTCACCCGAGTGACGGTTGTATACTCCTATCAGCACAAGCGCTGAGTGAAGTCCAGATGGATAGATGCCATTCACTGGCATCACACTGCCATACCCACGAATGTACTGATTAGTGGAATCTGAAAAGGAAGTAAGAAAGGGAGAATTTCTTCACTCCTTCAGCAAGACTCCACATCAGAACAATACATGTCAGAATGCCTACTAGAATAGACTTTAAAAGTAGTATCAAGGTATATTGGATACAGGCTAGGAAATGACACCTGGAAAGACAGAATATCACAATTGGTTAGGAACCAGACTGGATGTGAGAGTCCTCAACTCTCTTTTATATATTCCAGTCTATGCCACATACGGGTAGCTCTCAACTTACAACAGTTCATTTAGTGACCCTTCAAAATTATAATGTCACTGAAAAAGCGACTTGTGACCGTTTTCCACACTTATGATTGTTGCAGCATCCCCATGGTCAAGTGATCAAAATTTGGACGCTTGGCAATTGACATTTATTTATGATGGTTGCAGTGTCCCTGGATCATGTGATCACATTTTGCAACTTTCAGACAAGCAGAGTCAGTGGGGAAACCAGATTCATTTAGCAGTGAAGCTATGTTGCTGACTGAACAACTGCAGTGATTCATTTAACAATCGTGGCAAGAAAGGTTGTAAAATGGAGCAAAATACCCTGGACAATGGTCTCGTTTAGCAACAAAAATGTTGGGCTCAATTGTGGTCATAAGTCGAAGACTATCTGTATACAAAACTCAGCACTAGAGAAAGATCATGTAAATGGCTTCCGATGCTCAACCTTCATCTGCCGTTCTATTTACCTATGGGGTCAATCCATACAGCCAAGCTGTCGGTCGAGAAGGTCACAGCCACATTGTCCAACGCTGGGTCGGAAAGCACGACTTCCTGATGAACAGCAGCTGCCAACAATTCAGCAGCTGTTTGTTTCCGATCCAAGACTTTCTGCAACAGGGTAGCCGTTTCCTGTTGGGTAGGGCAAACCCGCACCACTACAATCTCACCTGCAAAGGCAAATAAAGATCAGAGATTGTTCAAGAGGTCCCTCTACTGATCAAGGGGATCTTTCACATTTATTCTCAACGAGTCTTGTATGTTAGGCAAGCAATGGGAATTATTTTAATGCCACACTTCTTAGACTGTTCTGAGAGGAATTCTTAAAGCTTCATTAATAGCTTATCAGAGGCTCTCTAAGAATGCCCATAATGATGGAGAAGCTTCCTTGAGATATGGCTTGTCCTTTTTCACCACAATCTGTGCTACTACAGTCACACGAAGAAAGATTGGGTGAGATGTAGGATATATACTTTTAGCTAGTCAATCTCAGTTTACAACTGGGTTAAACAGTAGCGTAGCCCGATTTAGGAGAAAGACAGCCTGGGAGTGGAGTCAAGAGAGGAATCAAGCAGTTTAAGTCCAACTCCTCTTGAATTCTTATCTAGCATCAATTTAGTGCTGATGGTTAGTTGACTACTAGATTCTTGTATATAGGCACAAGCAATAAATCAGCTTAACTGGAACTGAACACGTGGTCTTGATTTTTCGCACCCGACACCCAGGATGGTTTACATCAATAATATTTATCTTTAGTTTTTTAAGATGTGACTTAAAAAAAGAGAAATGAGATAATCAGATGTAACAGCATGCAGGATTTCTGCTCTTCTGACAAACACTTAAAAGAAGGAAGGTGCAGTATTTTTTGGTAGTAAAAAATACTATTGATAATTTCCTCTACTCCAGAGCAATGAAAAAACCTACAGGAGCTTTTCCCTTTTTTGCCCTTATAGGGCAATCTGCCACTTAGCACACTATAAAAATATTACTTTACCACTAACAATTATCCCACCCAATACAGGCATTAGACATATTCACTGTGAGTGAATAATGGAAGTTATAGCAGTTTAATTCATCTGAAGGTCATTAACATGAAGAAGACTTGTCATAGAAAGGAAAATAAGGAAATGGCTATGCATTAGAAGGAGAAAAAAAAATCCTGGCACCAGGCATTTGATTGTATATTTAATGTGACAGCTAACATTTTAGGGCATGTTCCTCCTTCATATGATACTCCAATATGTCTAGTCAGTACTCTTCCTGAAATAAAAAGTCTCCTAAAATATTTTCTCCAAGTCTCTCTTGCAATCTTCTAGGATTCTTATAAAGAGCAGACATCTTTGTAGGGACAAAGCTTGCAAGAAGCCATCAGAGTAAGCCTAGGACAGATGATGGAAATATTTCTCTGACGAAAATGGAGCTGGAAGCGGAAGGATGACTTGATTAATCGAAAAGAGGATCAAGCATGTCAGAAGGGTAACCTGGCCATATCTAACTTCCACTAGAGGTAATGGGGCAAGAACTCACAAAATTCTTAGCCAGTGTGCCAGAAGGAAATTTTAATCCCACACATCTGGAAGGAGTCCAGTTGGGGAAAGTTATTTTAGAGAATACGCTGGTATTTTCTCCTCTCTGTGCTGATTACTCACCAAGGCCATTTTCAAATTTGTTGGACTCCTCGCCACAAATGTGATCCTGTAGTTCTGGAAACTGTGAACAACAGTGAGAAGGGGTAAGGAAAGAAAAGTGGAATGAGGAAAGCACACCTTAACCAAGCTGACAAGTCTGATCCAGGCTACAGCTATTTTGGGCTCAATGATTCTACCATGTCCCATTTCAGGTTGATCCTCTGGATGAGGAGACAACTGCATGCCACATCAGTCCCAGGCAGTTTGGAGTCCTGCTCTTGGCATCTCACTTCAAAGTGAGCGAGGACTGAAGAATAATAATCTCAGCTATAACCATTTTAGTTCAACCAGGAATGTAATGTTCTCTTAAGCAGATCAGCATATCTAAGCCTTTACTGCAGGGGTATCAAACTGCCGGCCCACGGGCCAGATGCGTCACGACGAAACCATGCCCACCCCATTACCGGCACTGGGGAAAAAGCTCCGATACGTTGCGCGATGTCACGTGATGTCACGAGTTTGACAGGTCTGCTTTACTGCCTCCACTCTGATGTAAGAATAATGCAGGCCAACTTTACATGGTTATTTGAGGACTGAGAAATGATGTGTGAAGAATTTGGGAGAACATGAGAACAGCTATTGCACTCAATATTGCTCCTACTTTTGCAAATGCAATAGGTTTAGCTATTGCTTTCTGTTGCTATTTGTCTTTGGAATAAAACACTTTAGAATATAAGAGTTTAGAGTAAATAGAAAAGCCCCTTTGAGTGATATTGGAGAGGAAAAGAGCTTAAATCCTCTATGATCCAGCCCAATCTTCTATACAACACCTTCTTATGCTTCTCACTGCATAGAGAACCCCCAAGCAGCTACCTCTTTTCCCACGTCATGTTTGATGACTTCTTGGATTAGCACATCTGCCAATGTCTTGAAGTCCTGTAAGAACTTCTTATTCTTGTCTGCACCTCTCTTCTCCTCAATGAGCAGGCTGAAGAGGGCCTCCTCTTGGCGACATAGCTGGGCAATGTGGGCAGCTTTCTCTGAGGCAGCCAGCAGGCTCCTCAGAAGAGCTGACATGCTCTAGACAGAGAAAAGAGAAAAGGTTTTGTGAGAAAATGCACAAAAAATATTCACAGACGAAACCCTACATTAGCTGAGGAACACTATTGGGCAGTGGGGAGGAGGCAGTGATACCAAGATCTTGTGTGCGATAATGCTGGGATAGCAACAGGAAATTGCATATGAAAGAGCAAGGAAATTCCCACAGAGGAAGAGTTAATACATAAAATATTAGCATGTGCAGAAATGGACAGGCTCACAATGATATTAAAAGACAAATGTGGATCAGTTTATTATGAAACCTGGGATAAATTTTACCGCTGGAGGAATTTGAAGAGGACAGTCGGGATTAAAGATGAATGTTAAGATAGAAATATATGTTATTTTAGAACAAGTATTGTATATAAAACTTAATGTAAATGTAGAGATGAAGAATTGATTGTAAAAAGTGGAATAATCTGATAAGAATGTATATACTGGAATGTCATGTTAAATCCAATGTTTGTTTGTTTTTAACTGTATTATAAATAAAATTTGTAAAATAAAAAAAGGAAATTGCATATGAACTGTCAGGCGTTTTTGTCACTATTTTAAAATTAATAAAAGAACAAATTACATTTGTAAGCTGCTCAGAGTTACCTGGTGTAAGATGGGTGGCCAATAAATTTTACAAAGAAACAAAGAAACAAAATATTTTAACTAGAATGAAGGGATCTAACAGATGGCAGCTCCCAGCCCTCATCTTTTCCCCTGACCCCCCCCCAAAAAAAACCTGAGCTGAGTCAAACCTTATTAGACCTTGGATTGAAAACTACCAGGATATATTAGGAAACTGGACAATCATCCTTGAAAAAGGTAGTGGTTGATCAATTTTGTATTGCTGCCAAGAACTTGAATGTTACCAGCATCAACATCAGGATGTGGGAGTTTTTATTAATCAAACAGAAAAATCTTCTTTGAAAGTGAAATGTTGACAATTTCGTTTATTGTTGGGAATATGTGAGGCAATACATTTATGTATTGATTTTGCCTTTATTAACTGAATGCAAAAGAAAAAAAAATACAGAGCAGTTTTTTTTTGGGGGGGGATTCCAAATGAAAATAAAGGAACAATAATAGATTCATATTGAAAAACTCAGCTTCCTAGTTTAATGGGGTAGGGAGTAAGATTTGCTGAGTATAGTAAAGTGATTTACTTTTTAGTTACTGTATTTTTTTCTAGGTTTATAAATATATAATAGCAAAAAGAATCTACCTATTACAAAGAGGACAAGAAATCTATTGTTAATCTCTGGATGATTTGCTCTCAGCTGATAAGATTTTCTAAGCTCTGTTTAATAACTGCAATTATATTCTCCTGTTTTCATCTTACAGCATACAGCTGAAATAAAGATTGGAATAACTGGGAACTGATATTTTTGCTGAGAATTCCATTTTCTTCTGCTACTCAGAACTAACTCTTGGATTTAAAATGCTTCAAAACTCATGGCTTTTCTGCTTGACTTAGTGGGTTCCAAAACTCTTAATTTCAAATGAAAGGAAGGGCAAGAGAAAGGAATGTCCTACCAAACTGTTTTCCCTGGCTATTGTACCCGGCATCATCCACTTCAGATTGTACAGACTTTTTTACCTGCTACTGTACTCAAGATACCGTAGCTCTATAGCCCATCCCTTTAGTCCTGCTGGCTGGAGATTATAGGCCTTGAGGCCCAACACTTCTGAGGCCACCAAATTGGGAAAGGCTAGTATTATGGCCTAATTTTATATCCTCATTTTTGATATTTATATTTATCTCCCTTTTACCTGTAAGCAGCTCAAGGCTGTCTTTACCCCCAGTAATCATGTAAAGAAAAAAAGGCCAATGGATAGTAAACAGCTGAAGGCCACCCACTTAGCAGGGCTGAGAGTGAAGTTCTACCTATCTCAGTCTCTAGCCAACGCACAGCCACAGAGTCCCATGAGTCAACTTTTAACAACTTGGTGCGGGCAAACTATATGTTCATTAATCCCTTAAGTAAGACTACAACCTAGGGCCGGGTCACAACATTTTGGCACCAGAGGAATGGACCACAGACCCATTCTCATCCCCTCCCTTGGGCCAAAGCTGGCAGGGATCTGCGTTGTGGCTAGATCCGAGCAAAAAACGGTCCACATAGTAGTGGTGCTCCACCGCAGGAGACAAATAAGCAGCAGGGCCTGACTGAGGGAGAAGATCGGCGTCTGAAGAGCCACACGGCCTCCTAAAGAATCTGAGCAGCGGCCTACCTGTGCGTGTGGATTCAGACGAGCAGCAGCGGGGGGGGGGGAGGAAACTACCTGAGATGGCGGGGTGCTCGCCTCCCAGGGTGCCAGAAAGGCATGGAAGAGGCTCCTTTTCACGCGTCACCCTCCCTGCCTAAATCCTCCCATCCCCGCCCCAGTGCAGCGCCCCACCATCTCTGCGTCTCGAGCAGAGAGCACACGCAACCCACTCCACTCCGCGGCTTCGGTGGGGTTAGGGGAGCTTTCCCTCCCCGGCACCGGACGCGGAAAAGCCAGGCCACAATAACGCCATCGCTGCCGGTGGCAGAAATTTAACAGCGCGTTGTTCTGCCCCGTTTGGCCGCCTCCGAGCTGGGCGGTGAAGCGATCTGCCACCCAAGCCAGTCCTTCACTCACGGTTCTCTATAAACTCCGATCAGTTGGGGGGGGGGTCAATCCAAGAGTTGTGGGGGGGAACCAAACAACACGCTCTTTCCTTGCTTCCTTGCCGGACCGTCTTCTGGCTGGGGTTGGAGCTGGATGTTGTTTTAGCCACGTCGGTTCCGGAGCAAAAGCCGGTTTAGGAGACTTTGGATGGGGCAGGAAACTCATTGATTGGGATGTGAAACTGCCGGCTCACGGACTGGTTGCATCATACGGAGGCCGCGCCCACCCCAGTTCCGGCAATGCAAAAAAAGTCGCGATAAGGGACGTGTCGCGACGAGTTTGACACCCGTGGTAAGCGTTGAGAGGAGGTAGACCCTCTTCTAATCTGTCCGATTTTGAAAGCTATAGTTCTTGTGCTCGTGGGCGGGGAAACCGGCGGCACTCCGTATTTGTGTTTGTATTTCCTTATTCAGTTCTATTTGCGACTCAGTCTTCATCGAAATACCTCAGGGCGGAACCATTCCCCCCTTCCCCGCGAAATGAAGGTAGAGGCTTACAGTACGCCAATCTGTTCAGCCACTGCTCTCATCCTCAGACCCAGCAGCCACTGCCTCCCCTCACCCCAACATAATAATTAGGGCTAAAGACACAAGCTTTCATGAACTGCAGCTCATTTCATCAGATCCGTACTGTGATCTGCATCTATATAATAACATCTGATGAATTAAGGTGCAGAAAAAAAATGTGATGCAATCCAATTTGTTAATGTGCTACCAGTCTGTTTGGCTACCATATATTAGCAAGGCTCACTATCCAGGCTGATAAATAAGAAATTTTCTAAAGCAATCAGAGCCAGACCCTCTGTGGGCCATGACTCTGAAGTTCATTCTTTAATCTATTTCTGTTATGATATGGTGCACTATTTGCAAACTCAGGCAATCTGCAAATTTATTTTGGAGAAAGCTGTCTTACCTATACTGACATCAATTATCTGTGTGGATTATCCCATTGGCTGTGAGGTCGCTCTGTTCCAGGCTTGGTCTCTTCATATGTTATCTTTAGTGAAGCATGAAAACCAGGGTTTGCATATCCTGCATCAGATGAGGAGAGGACATCTTTCTCCTTCTGTCCTGGTCAGTTTTTACAGAGGCATGATTGAGAGTGTTTTAACAAACTGCATCACTGTTTGGTTTGGTGGTAGGTAGTAGTACCTCACCCCTTTATGGATTACTGCCTTGTCGTGGCGAAGGGGCTTGCGTAATTCAATGAAGCTGTGAGCTATGCCATGCAGGGCCACCCAAGACAGACAGGTCATAGCAGAGAGTTCTGACAAAATGTGATCCACTGGAGAAGGAAATGGCAAACCACTCCAGTATCTTTGTCATGAAAATCCTATTGACAGTACTAAAAGGCAAAAAGATATGATGCTGGAAGATGAGCCCTCAGGTCGGAAGGTATCCAATATGCTACTGGGGAAGAGCAGAGGGCTAGTACTAGTAGCACCAGAAAGAATGAAGCGATTGGGCCAAAGCCGAAAGGACGCTCAGCTATGGATATATCTGGTGGTGAAAAGAAAATCCGATGCTGTAAAGATCTTTTCTCCATAGGAACCTGGAATGTAAGATCCATGAATCAAGGCAAGCTAGACGTAGTCAAACAAGAGATGACAAGACTGAACATCGACATCTTAGGAATCAGCGAACTAAAATGGCAGGAATGGGTGAATTTAACTCTGATGACTATCACGTATACTACTGCGGGCAAGAATCCCTCAGAAGAAATGGAGTAGCCTTCGTAGTCAATAAAAGAATAGGAAAAGCAATACTGGGATACAATTCCCAAAATAACAGAATGATCTCAGTTCGAATCCAAGGCAAACCATTCAATATCACAGTAGTCCAAATCTATGCCCCAACCACTGGTGCTGAAGAGAATGAAATTGACCAGTTCTATGAAGCCCTACAGCACCTTATAGAATTAACACAAAAAAATGATGTCTTTATCGTCATGGGGGATTTGGAATGCTAAAGTAGGAAGCCAAAAGATAACCAGAGTAACAGGCAAATTTGGCCTTGGAGTACAAAATGAAGCAGGGCACAAGGTGATAGAATTTTGTCAAGAGAATACGATGGTCATAACAAACACTCTTTTCCAACAACCCAAAAGACGGCTCTACACATGGACATCACCAGACAGTCAACACAGAAATCAGATTGACTATGTGCTCTGCAGCCAAAGATGGAGAAGCTCTATACAGTCAGTAAAAACAAGACCAGGAGCTCACTGTGGCTCAGATCATGAGCTTCTCGTTGCAAAATTTAGGTTTAAATTGAAGAAAGTAGGGAAAAACACTAGGCCACTCAGGTATGAACTAAATCATATTCCTGATGAATATATAGTAGAGATGACAAATAGATTTAAGGAATTAGATCTGATAGACAGAGTGCCTGAAGAACTATGGACGGAGGTTCGCAACATTGTACAAGAGGTACCAACTAAAACCATCCCAAAGAAAAAGAAATGCAAGAAAGCAAAATGGCTGTCTGAGGAAGCTTTGCAAATAGCTGAGGAAAGAAGGGAAGCAAAAGGCAAAGGAGAAAGAGAAAGATACACCCAATTGAATACAGAATTTCAGAGAATAGCTAGAAGAGATAAGAATACCTTCTTAAATGAACAGTGCAAAGAAATAGAAGAAAACAACAGAATAGGGAGGACCAGAGATCTCTTCAAGAAAATTGGAGATATGAAGGGAATGTTTCATGCAAAGATGGGCATGATAAAGGACCAAAATGGCAGGGACCTAACAGAGGTAGAAGATTAAGAAGAGGTGGCAAAACTACACAGAAGAACTATACAAGAACGAGCTTAAGGTCCCAGATAACCACAATGGGTTGGTCACTGACCTTGAGCCAGACATCCTAGAATGTGAAGTAAAATGGGCCTTAGGAAAGCTGAGCAACAACAAAGCTAGTAGAGGTGACAGTATTCCAGCTGAGCTATTCAAAATCTTAAAAGACGATGCAGTAAAAGTGCTACACTCAATTTGCCAGCAAATTTGGAAAACTCAACAGTGGCCACAGGACTGTACCAGAAGTACAGGCAGGATTTCGAAGAGGCAGAGAAACTAGAGATCAAATTGCCAACATACATTGGATCATGGAGAAAGCTAGGGAGTTCCAGAAAAACATCTACTTCTGCTTCATTGACGATGCTAAAGCCTTTGATTGTGTGGATCACAACAAATTGTGGCAAGTTCTTAAAGAGATGGGAGTACCAGACCATCTTATTTGTCTCTTGAGAAACCTATATGCGGGTCAAGAAGCAACAGTGAGAACCGAACACGGAACCAATCAAAATTGGAAAAGGAGTCTGCTGTATACTGTTGCCCTGCCTATTTAACTTATATGCAGAGCACATCATGAGAAAGGCAGGGCTAGATGAATCAAAAGTTGGAATTAAAATTGCCGGGAGAAATATCAACAACCTAAGATATGCAGATCATACCACTCTAATGGCAGAAAGTGAAGAGGAACTAAAGAGCCTCTTGATGCGGGTGAAGAAGGAGAGTGCAAAAGTTGGCTTGAAACTCAACATTAAGAAAACCAAATCATGGCATCCGGCCCTCTCAATTCCTGGCAAATAGATGGGGAAGAAATGGAGGTAGTGACAGATTTTATTTTTCTGGGCTCCAAGATCACCTCAGATGGGGACTGCAGCCAAGAAATTAAAAGATGCTTGCTCCTGGGGAGGAAAGCTATGGCAAATCTAGACAACATACTAAAAAGCAGAGACATCACCCTGCCAACAAAAGTGCGTATAGTCCAGGCCATAGTTTTCCCAGTTGCAATATATGGATGTGAAAGTTGACCTTAAGAAAGGCTGAGCGACAAAGAATTGAGGCCTTTGAACTATGGTGCTGGAGAAGACTTTTTGCTGGGTCAGTCCTAGAAGAGATCAACCCTGACTGCTCTTTAGAAGGCCAGATCCTGAAGTTGAAACTCAAATACTTTGGCCACCTAATGAGAAGGAAGGACTCACTGGAGAAGGGCCTAATGCTGGGAAAGATTGAGGGCAATAGAAGAATGGGACAACAGAGAACGAGGTGGCTGGATGGAGTCACTGAAGCAGTAGGCGTGAACTTAAATGGACTCTAGAAGATGGTAGAGGACAGGAAGACCTGGAGGAACGTTGTGCATGGGGTCACGATGGGTCGGACACGACTTCGCAATTAACAACAACAAAGTAGTACCTCAGATAGAAGGACCATACAGAGAGTGGTAAGGATAGCTGGGAAGATTATAGGACGCTCGCTTCCCATGATTCAGGATACTGCTTATAAGCACTATGTGCTTAGAGCTCGAAGCATTGTTAGAGACTCCACATACCCACTTCATGGTCTGTTTCTGTTGCTCCCCTCTGGGAGGAGATTTCAAGGTATTTATAGCAGAACTATTAGATTCTGTAACAACTTTGTTCCTTATGCCATCAGTCTTGTGAATTTGCAGGATTCTTCCCCCCCCATCATATATATACTTGAACTAGACTTTGTCATATATGTGGGGATATGTGGGGATATGCCTAATGGTATTTTTTTCAGAGTTGAATGCAATGAAATTTTAAAGTATGCTGATTAATGTATATTTAAAGTGACAGTAAAGTTTTTCTTCTATTCACTCTATTCTTCCCTGCTTCTTGAATTATTGGGTTACAATAGAACACATGAGAGTTGCAGTTCAATAGAGATCATTGGGGTTGTAGACAGCTTCCATTTTGATCTCTATTTCCTCAAGAATTTAGTTAGAATGGAAGTGTCAGCAAAGATAGTGACTCATTCTAAATTTATACGTATAAAGAAAAATGGAAAAAAGCAAAACATTACTGGCAGCTATTTTTGGGTGACAACTACTATTTTATCTAACTTTCGCAATGATGGCTAGGAGCTAAACAACATGCAGGGTATCAAACAATCTGGCTATCATTTTACTACACCGAGAGTTATAAAAAGTTCCTTACTATACTGAGAGTTATAAATAGTTCCACTAACTGAATATGGAAATTTTCCTGATAGCTTCTGGCATCTATTATTTCACTTGAATAATAAAGCCTAAATGCATCATAGCATTTTAAGAGACAAAATGTGAAGCATTAGAATAACAATAATAGAGTTGGAAGGGACCTTGGAGGTCATCTAGTCCAACCCCCTGCTCAGGCAGGAAATTCTATACCATTTCAGACAAATGGCTGTCCAGTCTCTTCTTAAAGACTTCCAGTGTTGGAGCATTCACAGCTTATGGAGGCAAGTTGTTCGACTGTTCTAACTGTTAGGAAGTTTCTCCTTAGTTCTAGGCTACTTCTCTCCTTGATTAGTTTCCATCCGTTGCTTCTTGTCCTGCTTTCAGGCGCTTTGGAAAATAGCTTGACTCCCTCTTCTTTGAGGCAATCCCTGAGATATTGGAATACCGCTATCATGTCACCCCTAGTCCTTCATTAAACTACTAGACACACCCAATTCCAGCAACTGTTCCTTATATGTTTTAGCCTCCAGCCCTGGTCATCTTTGTTGCTCTTCTCCGCACTCTTTCTAGAGTCTCAACATCTGTTTTACATCCTGGTGACCAAAACCGGATGCAGTATAGAAGCTAAGGCTGCACTTCTGGGCTCGTTGTTATTAATACCCTTCTTTAGTAAATCTTTTTAATAGGATAGCTTTAAAAGGCAACAATACGTGCACCTTTTCAATACGAGGTTTATCTCGAATTAAAAAAAACAAATATGCAAATTCAATTTCTTTTCAGACGAGCTGGAAAAGAAGTTGTATTGACGCGGTTGTGGGCACATTATTTAATGCAATTCTAATGAGCAGGAGATGTCAGTACCTCGAGGGCATGGCATTACAGAGGCAGCAAAAGACCATCTTCCCACGTTGCCGCACAAAACATTAACATTCCTTCCTTTTTCTTATGTCCACTTCCGCTTACGTGATCGCTTTTATTGGCGGAACTGAGAGCAGTTCGGCTTCAAGACGGAAGTTCAATTTCATGCTGGGACTGCAACCGTGGGTGGAGCTGTCTCCCTTTCTCTGAGTCCGGCGCGGGGAGGCAGCGACACGGTAATGGAGGCGGTAAGTGAAAGCGGGGAGTTGAGCCTAGGGGAAAGAGTTTTAGTCGTTCCTTGTACCGGATTGTGTTTCTTTTGTGAGTCTCTTCTATCTTAATGACAACCTGCGGTACCCGGATATAGTATGTTTTGTCGAGGCTGTTGGGGTTGGGTCCAGATGGATATTATAAACTTGGCACTTACAATAGTGAATACATTGTTTTTGCTATAGCGTTGGATAGGGCTAGCAAATCAGCCCAGATTTTTCTGTAAGCGTTGTTTGAATTTGAATGGTGGTCCGGTTTTTACAGTGCCTTCTGAAGTGGAGCATGATACATGTTTATATGTACGTTTATAAGTATGATATTTATGTTACTTAAGATGATGCACTAATATTAGGTTTGATTCTAATCCCGGCAGCTCACTTGAGTGATTTGAGGTTACTGTAGTTAGTTTCTCACAGTCAGTCTAGTATTTTGGGGGAAATTTGATGTGGAGCTCCTTGATGAAAGGAAGGATGTCAGTCTAATAAATTATTTGAATGACAGACCCCTTATTTTGGAAAAGTGATTAATGCCATAAAAAGGTTTTGTTTTGCATTGGTTGACAGTTCTCTGCTGGAATTTTGCAGTTGTTTGACTGTCGAATTTCTTTGGGCAATTTCTTTGAACAGGCTACAGCATGACCTATAAAAAGAAAGTCTGTATCTCTATGTGATGTCCAAAAGCCACATTGCAAAAAAAACCCAAACATATAGACCTGTGTATGTATTTGTGATTTTACAGCCATAATCTTAAATGATAAAACCCCTTTCCCATGCTATAGATAATTATTAGAAAATATAGTATATCAAAGTTATCCCATGGCATAAATAAAGAACATTAAGCAAGAGAAGCCTGCTTAAAGCTGTCAGAGATGGGACAAACTAGAGATTTTATAACTTAGGCTGAAATTTGTAAAATTGTTCATTCTGAGGCAGGTTCTCAAGTTGTTTTGTTATTTGATACTGTCTTGCCATTTTAATGGTATATATAATTCATCCTACCTTAAAAGAGAGCAATTCTTGATCACATCAGGAGGACATGCTTTCATCTGTAAAGATATATTGCAATCTCTTTAAACAAAAGTATCTTATCCACTTACTTTAATTAAATTTTAATCTAAGCATCAAACAAAGCATACTAGAACTCAGTCTTATAAAATAAATAAAACAAAACTCTTCATGGTAAATTAAAAAAAAAACCTAAACAAATTTAAAACCTTCTGCAAGTTACAAAATTCTGGGTTTTATTTTTGAGTCAGACCCTCTTTGTGTTCCATAATTAATATTTATGAATATGTGCTGTTTATAGTAGACTAACACTAATACAGCATTGCAAATATTTATGGAAGGAGATGATACTAGAAGACATGATGCATTATATAAAAGAATTCTATGGAAGGATCATAATGTCATAGAACTACAGCCAGACATTTTAGAGCCCCAGGAAAGATTTCTAAGAACAAAGCTGCATGTGAAAACTACCAGCCTGTTGATGAAATACCAGAAGAGTTGTTTAAAATATTACAAGGTGCTGTGTGGTTTGTAAGCTTGTACAGAAAAAAAAGCTGTGTTAAAAAATGCTGAAACTACTGAACATTTGGAATTCTTTTACCTGCTCCTAAATAATCCTCAAGATTTTGCAATCCAAATTTCAACAATATATAGGATAAGAATTACCAGATTATTAGATCGATTCAGAAGAGACAGTCATAAGAAGATCATACTGCTAGCACTCAGCAGATAAAGAAAAGGGCAAGGAAGTTTCTGCTTAATTGATTATGCAATGGCTAACCTATGTTAACCCTTAAAAACATGAAAGTACCAGGCCATTTCATCAGCTCATCGAACAATTTGTATGAAATCCTGGAATTTGGAAAAGAAGGCTTATGTTTATATTTCAGACACTGTGTGATAATAAGGTTTGAGGCTAATCCAGCATTCCCCGCTATATAGATATGTTGGAAATGTAATAGTTAGAATAGCAATTCTAACACATCTGGTAGGTTCCAGGTTGAGGGAAGCTGAGGTTATTTGTGTTACAATTAAAGATAGATGCTTAATTTTTTTTCTACCTGGTGTTTTTCCCCACTTGTTTCAGATCTACAGTCATATAAAATTGAAAGGAAAAGATAAACAGTAATTCATTTTGGAACTTATACTTGCATTTATAGCACGCATAGGGATGTTGAGCTCCAATGTCCTTGGGATTTTCAGTTTTAAGTCTTGATATGACATCATTTTATAGATATCTATTCACAAAATACATGATAATTTATCTTGTTATTACGTGGAAAACTTTTTTGTTTCTTTTTTTACACGAGATGCTCTGCTACGCAAAAATGTGTGGCCTTTGCCACCTTACCCTACAACAACTTGAGTTGTGTTTAGATTCCACAATGTCTTTGATTTGACTACATAGACTAACCTTTCCTCCTTCTGCTCTACAGTATATAACCACGCTGTCCAGTACATAGAGTAGTATGCTGAACCCACAGTTTAATGGACTGATGGGGGGAAAGGCATATCTGTTACAGAAAGGGATATTTGTTAAAACTATTGCATAACAAGTGAAATGTTTTTGAGCCTTAAGCACCCATGTACAGGTGAAAACTTTACTGATAGTTGTCAGTAAGGTTTTGCTTTATTGGGTTTCAGTGATGATACCGGACAAGTGATCAGTTTGAAGAAAATGATTTTCTAATTTTAACTGAACCTTGCAAAAGTGTCATTCAGTATCTCCTAAAAACAAGGAAATAGTGGTGATAAAGCTGGATTTCAGGATGAGATAATTCCATCCCATAATATCTTAGAATTGTCATTTCTAGTTCCACATCCTCATTCTTCTAATTTCCCTTTTCACAAGCCATAGACTCTTTGTCTATCTCATTCTCTGTCATCAAGAATTGCTTTTATCTTCTAATCGCTACAATATATTGTCCTCTGGTGTTAACTCTTCACCAGCTTTATGGTTTGTGCTAGTCACTGACTCCAAATCCTTCAAACATCAGAGAATACTTCACCAAACATTAAATATTGCTTGTTTGGAGTCAAGTCCAAATTCACATTGTAGCAGGTAAAATAAATCTAACAAACAAAATTGAGGTTGTGCTCTTTTCTTCCCAGTCTTTTAGACTTGATCAGGATCAAATCCACCTTCTCTCTTTGCTTAATCCTACCAGACCCAAATTGACTTCTCCCTGTCCCCAGACAGAGCCCTCTGCAATCCCATTTGAACCAAAGAATAGAAGCTGACAGTGCAGCCCGAATAAAGAAATTGCAACATACTGTAGTAACAAGCTGAAAACCCCCAATTTTTTTTTAAATATCTTATATTTTATTCCACAATTACCAGGCTTTATGTTCTCAGTCACTTGCAGTAAGACTTGAAACATGCTGTTACTGTACTAATTGTTTTCCCACCTGATAGTACTTATTCTGCTATTATTCATAGGGACTTAGCCTAGCTGCTGCATTTTGTATTTTTTTTATATAATAATTTTTTATTTTTCCAAACTCTCCCCCATACATATACCATGATATTTATCAGATGTTAACATACATTCTTTTTACGTTCATATATAAGATACTTTTAATAAAATGAAATAAATACATACACATGACTTTTGGTGTTGCTCGCCCCTTTCCCCTTTCACTGTATCCACACTCCTTCTTCTCTACCTTCTTTCTCCCTTTCTTCTCTTCCCTACTTCCCTCTTCTTCCTCTCCTCTTTCCTTAACCACTCTCCTCCCCTTTCTCCCTACTTCTCCTCCAATCTTCCTACTTCCTCCTCCCCTCCTTTACTCTTTTCTGTCTCCTTTCCTTTCTTTCCTCTCATCCCTCTTCAGATACAATTCAGGGAGAACCCCAAAATTCTATCTACCATCTGCCGATACCTCAACATTCCATCTCCTTCACAATGGATTTCCCCAGCTCTGCTGTTGTCCTGAAAAGGTCATTTTTGTCTAGCAACAGAAATAACCTAAGGTCATAAGGAGGACCTGCCTAGCTTACCCAAACTAGCCAGCAAATCAGATCCCTACAATTTCCTGCCTTATGGCCCTCAGCTTCTGTAAACACCGTTGCTTTCCCATTGTTTGGGGAATCCCTCTTTCTTGTAAAGCAGACACCCAACAATTGTTGCAATAAATATGATTCTTCTCAGTAGTGTGCCTTGTACTTCTGAATTTTTCACAACACAGTCTATTAGCCTACTATAGCTGAGATCTACTGAGCTGAGATGCATTAAATCAAGAGTTTGCTATGCTGGCAACTTTACAGCTTGGAAGTATTCACAGCTGGACCTTGTCATTCTCGGAAATGGCACAGATACATTAATTGTGGGAAGACGGTAACATTTTCCTGGGAGACAGGAAATAAGTCATAGAGAACACAGTTCTGTCTCTCCACTGTTGAGAATAAACTTTTGGTAGAAGACTCAGCGGTGTTTACAAAAAAGTATCTTTGTTTTGTATTTTACCATATCATTCCTGTGAACTAGATAAGGCTAATAATAGTGGTGAGATAAGATCTACAGCTTTATGAGTAGGCCCAGCTACATTGCACTTCTTTTTCTCCTTTACCTGCTCAGGATATTTTTTTGTTGGCATGTCTCCAGCTATAGCTGGGTTAGTATGTGAGAAGGAATGACATTCTAGATATTTTGGATGAGAGTTAGATTGTGTGGATTGGATATAAATTAGATTGTGCTAGCTAATCCAGATAATAGTTTATTTTTAAAAAATTGAAGGTTGCTCTTTTTTTCAAACAAAATAGGATCTTTTTTAAAATACAGGTAGTCTTCGGCTTACAACAGTTTGTTTAGTGACCATTCAAAGTTAACTGAAAAAAGTGACTTATGAACGTTTTTCACACTTAGGACCATTGCAGCATCCTTGTGTCACATGATTTACATTCAGATGCTTGATAACTGACTCACCTTTATGAGAGTTGCTGTGTCCTAGGGTCATGTGATCATCTTTTGCCATCTTATACATTGCTTACTGGTGTACACCGCTTAGAGAGTGCTTGCACTTAAAGCGGTATATAAGTCTCATAAATAAATAAATGGGGAAGCCAGATTCACTTAACAGCATTTTACTAATTTAACAACTGTGGTGATTCACTTAGAAACTGTAGCAAGAAAAGTAACAAGGGGCAAAACTCACATAACAATTGTCTCACTTTAGCAATATAAATTTTGGGCTCAGTTGTAGTTGTAAGTCATGGATTACCTGTACTTTGGAAAACAGGTGATGCAATTCAGCTTTGACATGGCAGTTCCCCCTCTGTCTTGGGAAGCAATTCTATTTTAATGTGGTAAAATCTCTTTCAAAACACATTAGGTTATTTCCAAAGCTCCTCATATGCAGATACGTTCAGATTTAATTAATCAAAAAATATCATTACTAATAAGATTTCTTAACTGATACAGTGTTCCTAATTATTATATATTATGTTTTAAGAAACAATCAACATACGATATTGCAGGAATTATATTTTGAGACAGTGCATCTTGATTTCTATCTTTCCCTGTTTTTTTTAGGGCGCAGTACCTGAAGATGGGTTGGAGAAAAAACTGCCTTTATCAGAAGGTGAGTGAGGCACAAAGACTGGTTTTCTTCAGTTTTGGTCCCTGTGTGTAGTTTATTGCAAATATTTATTCCATCCACTCCCTTAACCACAATAAGATTACAGCAGTAAATAAAAGCAGTAATTTAAACAAATTGCAAACAAGAACTGTCGGGGTTACTTTCTTCTAGGAATTTGCCAAGTAGATTGGTGGATTCTGAGCTTGGAAATCCACTTTCTGTTGCAACAGACTCTGATTGTTAGCAATGTTTTTGTCCGTCATAGTGATTTAAGCTTGTCCATCAATTTCCAGAAGCAGACTGTATGGCCTGGGCATTTTAAGACTCTCATCTTCTAACTTTGCAAATTAATTTCCTCCTTACAGCCTTGAAGGTGATCTTGGAAATTGAAGTTTCTGCTGAAAGTTAGAGGAGGGGAGAACTGAACATGTAGCACTTGGGGGATGAAGCTTCAATTCTGTCTTTTCTTTTTGAAAGATACTAGATTTAATTGAGCAAATAGCAGTGGGTTGTGCAAAATACTCAGATTTGCTTTATTTTAACAGGTTGGATTTTTTTAAAAAAAGCATATAGAATGGATATAGTGTGATGTTCTGATATATTTAAGCTTCTTAGGAGTGTGAGCCTTTCTGCTCTGATGTTATTTTGTTAAGGGATATCTTGTAGTTTTTTCTTCCTCGAATAGATGGAGATTCCAACAACGGCATATACACATGCTTCATGAAGTCACATCGCTGTTATGACCTCATTCCAACAAGCTCCAAGCTTGTTGTATTTGATACATCTCTGCAGGTGGGTAACAACCTGGTTTGATGGGCAGAGCAGTAGCAGTAGAAGTTTTCTAGGGAATTGAGATGCCTGGGTAAACCTTCATTTCTTTCAATCGAAGAAAAGTAAAATGGGGCTACCAACAGATAGAGGGAGAGTCTCTGTATTTGTATGTAGAAAACTCTCTAGAAAATTTTGTGAGGATTTGTATGTGTGTGTGTACATGCTCCGGGGTCATAAAACCTCTGGCAGCTTGACTGCAAAGTTGTGGAGATAAATACCAGTCGTTTGGGTCAAAAAATTCTAACCTTTGCTTTTAAAGAGGTGATAAACCTTATAAAATTAGTAATGAAAGTTTAAATTTTGATCTAGTTTGGATGTAGTCTTAGGCAGAATAGAGTTACTGACCTGGTTTGCAAATTATATTACCATGGTTTTTTAAACCATGTTTTAGTAAATCAGTCACAACCAGTTAAAAGCCACCAAACCAGATTACATTCTAGCACGGTGTGAATTCAGCCATTTAATTAACGCCTATATTTAGTTATGTTTGACTTCAACCATGGCTAAGTATGAATTCGATTCCAGTAAATACGACGCCTCATTTAGAGACATGCTTGTATTTTTATTTAAATAAACACACAAACATGCTTAGTATCTAAATGAGATACTAGATTAAATAATTCAATCTATGTTTTATAGATTAAAAATGTTGATCTGCTCCTGAGCAGGGTAATCTCAGGAGCAGACCAGGCCAGCAGACCCTTCTCTATTCCCTTTAGATAGGGATTTAGATAGTAGCCAAACAAATGCAAAAATAAGATGCTCTTCACAGCAGTAGTGCAGTCTTTTGTATGTGTTGCTTAGCCTTTTCATAGCTGACAAAATGAACAACAATGCGTTGACAAAAGTACCCTTTTGAAATTCTTGAAAAATGTGAGATTCTTCTTCCTGATCCTTCTTCTAATTTGGGATTATCCCATTCCGTGCCTTCTAGACTGATAAGATTGTGACTTCCGTAATCCTCAGAACTGCCTAGATTTGAGTCGAGGGATTTTGGCAGTGAAACCCAAAACTTTGGAAGGGCACCAGATTTGGGAAGCTAGTGTAACTTTTTTTCTCAGGAAGCGTACAGATGCTGTGTCACAGCCCCATATTTGTGTGGCTTCTAGGTGAAGAAAGCCTTCTTTGCCTTGGTGACCAATGGTGTGCGGGCTGCTCCACTCTGGGACAGCAAAAAACAAAGCTTTGTGGGTAAGGGCCTCCTTGCTTCATCTTCTTACCCTGACTTCCTCCTCCCAACGCCTAGGGTGATCTCTTCACACCCCTTTCTTTCCCCTCACAGGAATGCTCACAATCACAGACTTCATCAACATCCTTCATCGCTACTATAAATCAGCCCTGGTAAGTGCCCTTGGAGCACTCTCATTCCCTTATATTTTCATTAAAGGAGCTCTTGGATGAAACGAGGTCCTTAACACAACTATGAAGTTTTGCCTATCTGAGAATTGCAAGAGTTTGTTTCCAATTTTCAGTTATTAAAGAAAAAAATGAATATACATGGTGAAGCATCTAATGTAAAGAGTGAATTTTATTTTGGAAGTAGTAGTTTATTAATGAGGCTTCATCCAGCCTTGACAACACAGTACAAGGGTTTCCAAGGAGAGCAAATAACGGGGGGAAGAATCAGTCTACATGGAATACTGAAATACAATAGCAATGAGCACTCATCTTCTTTCTCAACCTCTCACAGTACAAGATGCAGATCAGTGTGGCCAAAATGCCTTAGTTATATGACAAGTATGCTAACTGGGGGCAATGAAACCTGGATTGGAAAAGCACAACACTTACGTCTTATCTTGCAACAACTGTTGAAGAGGGGCTGCTTTGTCATTCTTTGTAGCCAAAGCCCTACGCAGTTGGAACATGTCCCTGATCCTGCCAGGTTGGCATCTACTGTATGACACCTGGAAGATTAAATTCCATCCTCAGCAAGCTAGAGCACACACACTGACCAGCATGGGTGGAAGTTATTCGTTGCACTTAGCCCTAACACTGTTTCTTGTGTGTCCAGGTGCAAATTTATGAGCTGGAAGAGCACAAGATTGAAACATGGCGAGGTAATGGCAGAAGGGTTATTATGATGGGGCAAAGAGAATGTGGGGTATTTCTGGTGAAGAAATTGGAAAAATGTGCTGGGTGCTTCCAGATATTGGAAGTCCTTCTTTTCCCCCCTAGGCATCTGATTGTGTACCACAATGGTTCTCAACCTGTGGGTTGGGACCCCATTTGGGGTTGAACGACCATTTCATGGGGGTCGCCAAACAACGCAGTCCGCCATTTTTCCCCCTTTTCCTTAGCTGTGCTACTCCCTTTTATTCTATTGGCTTTTGAAAGCCAATAGAATAGACTCTGTTGAATAGAGTCTAATTCTATTGGCTTTCAAAAGCCAGTAGGAATTGTCCAGGCTGTCTCTGCCCTGCTGAGCCTGCCAAAAGTCCCATTTTGCAAACGGTGCTGCACCAGTTGAGTAGTCCTTGACTTACGACCGGCTGAGTAGTCCTCGACTTACGACCAGTTGGGGGGTCACGGCTTTAAAAAGGTTGAGAACCACTGGTGTACCAGATTTGGGCCTTTGGGCTGTCACCAGCAGGGGGACCAGCAGGTTCATCCAGGGTGTACTTTTATACTTTCTCTTCTCTCTTCCTAAAGTGGCACAGATGAATGATTTTTCCTTTCTCTTGCAGAAGTCTATCTGCAGGACTCCTTCAAGCCATTGGTCTGCATTTCACCCAATGCCAGGTAGGAGACTCCACCCACACGGGATTGTCTGCTAATCTGCTTCTGCATTTTTGAAGTGCCACTAAAATGTTTCCTACCAGTCTTCCCATCTAACATGCTTCATGTTTTCTGCAGGCATTACAGTTTAGTCCTAATCTACGGATTATCTCCTGTCAGCCCTGGGTTAACTATTAAGGAAAATAGGCACATGCTTAGGCCCCAAAGACACCACAGAGTTTTTCCCCTAGCTATCATGCCCTTAATATGCCACACTCGATTTAAATTTTCAGCTCTTAATGTTTTGTCAATTAAGCAATGGAAGGGCCAAGGGACATCCTCAGTTGTCCCTCTTCTGGTCCTGCCTCTTGTACTTTGGGCATCTTGTGCCAACTTATTGTGACTATTATTTTGACTCCTCTAAGCGAATCAGATCAGAAGTTCAGTTTTGCACCTCTTTATAAAACTATCTTATATACATGCACTGAGGATTGTGCATTCAAAGCTCTGTGGTTAATAGATACACACGTCAGGTTTGTTGTCTCTCAAAGATCTGGAGCAGTGTTTCTCAACCTTGACAATTTTAAGGCATGTGGAATTCTGGGAGTTGAAGTCCACATGCCTCAAAATTGTCAAGGTTGAGAAACACTGATCTGGAGGGTTCCTTTGCTTATTAAGGTTCTGTCTTATATAGAGGAATTGGGGAAATACAGTGAAATGGCACACCTGCTTTAGTGTCCAACTAAGTTACTGTTTTGTAAACACTTATACTAATAGCTCTTTTAACAGTAGCTATTAGTTACTCCACTTCTTCCTCTCATACATCTCCCTCTCTCCCTTTCACTTATATACACTTAATAAGAATGTGAAGAACTGCTGTGGTAGTTAATGAATGCAATGGCAATGCAATGTCTTGCTATCTTCACCTCACCATGGACAAGAAACCACAGGTGTCCACAATCACACCTTCATGTTTTTTCCTTGCTTCGCTCTTTGCTATTAAATCTTTTGAAAGATGAAATCATTTGTAAGGGAAAAAAAAGCTAAATTAGTAGATAGATGCACATCCTATATACTGGCAAACATCTCGGCACATTCAGGCCTCTCTAAGACCTTTTGCTGCTTGATGTAGAAGGGGAAATGACTCCTCTCACTCTTATCCTCCTTTTTCTGCTTAATATCCAACATCATCCAAGATTTTTGTTGTTGTTGTTTCTAAGGTGAAAAACTTCATAATGCACCTTTTCTTCTCTCGGGCGGCTGTTGCAACAACAATAACAAGCAAGGAACTTACAAGTTGCTGCCCTCTCATGTCCTGGGGCCACTGAAAAGATCCTCTCTCTAATGGTTCTCTTCTTTGTTTCAGAAGGGGAAAGGATCACATAAGTAATTTAAAGCAGAAGATCTCTATGAGGGTATAGATCAGGGGTGACAAACTGGTGGACCACAGGCTGGATGCGCCACGCTTAGGCCACACCCACCCCGATTCCACAAAGGCAAAAAGGAGAGGGAGGAGGATTTCTGTCTATGTGTTGAAGTTTTTTCTTGAGTTTTGGAGGATGGTGGAATATAAATTAGAGCAGATCCCAGAAACCTCTACCTGCATGAGATCTGATCTCCTCTCAGATTTGAGGACAGATCTAGGAATCCCAGCTGCATCTTCCCCCCCCCCCTGCTTTTGTATCTGCTATCCACCCCCACCAGAGCTTTAGAGACACCCTTTGTAGAGTTAAGGGGATAAAGTAGACATCTGAGTGGTCTTCTTAGTTTTGATATGCTCCTCCTCCTTCTCTTGTAAAGCCTATTCGATGCTGTGACTTCTTTGATTCAAAACAAGATCCACCGGCTACCTGTCATTGACCCTGAGTCAGGCAACACGCTGTACATCCTGACACACAAGCGCATCCTCAAATTCCTCAAGCTGTTTGTGAGTACTTCTCAGTGCAAGCCAGCTTGGCTTTTCCTGTTACGCATTGCTGAGATTTGTGTCCCTTTTCTGTGGACCATTGCTCTTTTTGTGTAGCTGTGAGATGCCGTTTTACTTCTTTTGCCCACAAAGCTTCAACTTGCTGTTAGAATCTCTCTCTTGTGGTCCCGCAGATTGCTGAATTCCCTAAGCCAGAATTCATGACCAAAACCCTCGAGGAGTTGAAGATTGGTACTTACGACAACATTGCAAAGGTCCACACCAATACGCCTGTCTATGTTGCGCTGGGCATCTTTGTACAGCATCGGGTCTCTGCATTGCCCGTGGTAGATGAATCAGGTGAAAAGCAGCTTTGTGGAATAGATGAAGGCATCTAAGAGGAACAGAGTTGAAATGCTATTAGCTGTATTAGTGAAGGGTACTACAGACAAATGGCAACTGCTTAAGAACTGCTTCTGAAATAATAAAATTCTGTAACTTGGTGTCCCACAGATTCCCATTATTTGGGGCTTCAGGTGATAAAATTGCCAACTAAATATTGTGGAAGGCTGATACATTAGTAATACATTTTCTTGTTGACTGCCCTAGATGGGAAATTAGAAGGGTATTCTTACCCCTATGTAGTAATCACACATTATTTTTCTTTTGAATATAGGTTGGTTGATTTATGAGGCTCTGTAAGCCATCGTATAGTACAATAGACACTTTTTCAAATATATCCAGTTTCTATCTTGTTCTGTTCATGAGGCAAGGTGATGAGCTCATTTATGGCTCTGCATTGTAGCAGGAAGTTTTTCTTGGTTACTTCCAACTTAAGTACATTTTTCCTGATCGTAGGCTGGAAGGCTATGCAAAATACTGAACTATGGCTTTTCTCTGTTTTTCAGGCCGGGTTGTGGATATTTATTCCAAGTTTGATGTCATTGTGAGTATTTCTGGTAAAAGTTGCTTACAGCATTACAGGAGTAAAATGTGCTGGTTTGGCTTACCCAGTTTCCTTTTTTAAAAAAACCTTAGCTTATCAAATACAAGCTTAAGTTATCTTAAATCCAGTTTGAAAGCTAAGCTGAGAAATTTAATTCATTTGCCAGCCTCACCTTGTCAGCAGACAGATTTATGTAAACATTTATATTTTTGAGGGCCTCAAAATACATTGGAGATTTAATATTGAAAAAAAAATCCATGTCTTTGGGCAGAAGCTGATATAATATTGGGTATAGAAATGATGACTCTATGGAACTGCCCTGGTTTAATGGCATGGAGGCCAAGAGATCAGATAGCCTTAGTTATGCAAGTAGACCTCACTTACTGTGCAGCAACTCTTCAAAGTTATGACAGTGCTGAAAAAATAATTTTGAGACCAAGACATGATTTTATGACCTTCACAGCCTCTGTCCTTTAGTCATGTGTTTATTACAGTCGGTTAGTACACATCCTGTGCCCAGCCCTATTACCTCCCTCCCCCAGCAGAGCAGAGAGATTAATTAAGCAAGCAATCTAATTAGGCAATTTCTTCTATGCTTGACCTATCTTTTTCTTCCCTCTCCTCACACAGCAGAGAGATTAGAGAGGAAGGGATTACAAGAGAGTAAGCAGGCACACGATGGGGAATATACAGCAAAAGTTGGTATTGCTGCATTCCCATTGTATGCCTGCTTACTCTTTTTTAATCCCTCTCCAAGTGAATGTAAATACAAGCACTAATTTCCTTCTTGCTAATTATCGCAGCACTGGGATGAACATTCTGGGAAGTGGGAAAAAGGAAGGGTGAATTAAAATTATAAATGCAGTAGCAATCATGTGATTTTCCATATGAAATTCCACACAATTTCTCAATTATGGTTACTAAATGAGGGCTACCCATACATGCTTTGTATCCTATCTAGGTAAATCCAACTGATGAAATTTGATTGTGTCTGGAATCAGAAACAAAATGAGAGGGGGTTTAATGCTGGCGTCCTCTTCATTTAATTTGTAGCATACAGCTTGGATCATTTGAGATTTGGTGTATTGCTTATTGTTCTGTCCTCTGTGTTTCTACTCCTGGAAAAAATTCTTAAATTTCAGTAGGACATGACCCAGTCTTGTAGGATGTGGTAGTGCATATATTTGCTTATAATCGATTGCATGTTATTCATATGATGGCAATATTTGCTGTGACAACTGAAAAATGGTAGTGATTCTTTGTAATAAAAACATTACTGGGTTTAGGAAGCTTCTGTGTGTAGACAGTGGGCACATTTGATCGATTCAAAGTCATCAAAGCAGGTGTGTGGAGAGAGAAAAAATGTTGGCATCAGTGAACGCCAGCTGTG